>NC_136905.1:24375821-24423321 GCF_949606895.1 Notothenia rossii
AAGACTGTAATTAGGTGTTGCAGAGTTATTTGGCGAAGGAATGAGTGACTGCATGCCGTGCTCCTGACTTACCTTGTTAAAAAGTCCTTAAGGTGAGTTGGCATGTCATTCAGGCTGTAATGCCTTACACCTAGCGGGGGAGTTTTAAGTCATTTTGGCATGTAATTATCAAAGGAACACTTTGTGATAGATGGCAGAGTCAACGACAGGGAGAGATCAAGGGAGCAGGAGGAACACAGAGTGTGAGACACCCACTCCGAACCTCATCATAATTAGAGGATTTCTCTGACTTTGATCCCACTGATAAGAGTTTCTCATGAATCCTTTTTGAAGTTGATATATTAGACCTGCACCTGTGACACATCCGTGCACCTGTCAAACAAGCTTTTCTAATTAGCTGTCAAAGGGAAAACTTATTAAATGTTAACCTTTAGTGATAACACTGATGAAGTCAAAGTGTTTGAAAGGAAAGCACAAATAACGCATTGTGTATGGCAGTAGGTATTCTGAGTTCTGTTCATTTGTTTATATGGCAAATACAAGTGCTCTGACCCTTGATCTCCTTACATGTTGGTCATTCAGGAGTATACATCCTACCAGGGCTGCCCCTGGCCAACTTGGGGTCCTAAGCAAAATTGTGTCATGAGGCCCCCCGGGTCTGTACACAACTCGTCAATCACGTGTCGCAAGCGCTGATGGGGGCAAACTATGGCGCACATTATTGCGCCGCATTTGCGCATAAGATGAGGCCCCCTGCGCAAGATGAGGCCCTACACACTGCGCGTGTTCTGCATGTAGGGAGGGGCGGTCCTGCATCCTACAGCACATTGTTGGAAACCTGCTATTCATGATCTGTTTGAAATATGTAGCCATAATACTGTTGATGAGCCAAGTCAAGTGTCACTGTGAAAGTTATTAGCATACCTCTCTGGAGTATGTCGTTTTAGAAGTATGGTGTCATAGTGACTTGCAGAGCTAGCTTGTAGTCGCTAGCAAGTGCTAATATGCTACTTTATACTTCAAGTAGGGAAAACACTTACACAAAAGTGTTAATGCTACCTCTGAAGACTGGACAAAACATTTGTATGCAACCAGAAATGTTACAATTGACTTTTATGAACTGAAAACACACAGTTGTACGACAATAAGACTGCACAATGCAGTGGTAGCAACCACTGTGCAACCAAGTGCACGATAGCATGCCCTAAAGCAAATTATGTATTTAAGAAAATATGTAACAAAATATTTTAAAAAACAACAATGAACTTGTTGAAGACAACACATTTTAATTAGACCGATTGAGAACATTTCCTTGAGATTCAATTTTAAGTGTACTTTTTCTTGAAGACTTTTCTCTAGTAATACTCAACATACTGTATATGAAATACAATTAGAAGATAGCCTAACTCCCACTTTTGTTGGCTTGTCTATCAGTTACATACTCTCCTGACACATTCCCCTGTCAGGTTCTTCTACCATCTAATCGGAGACACAGGGTCCCACGATTCAGTAAGGTCAGACTGAAGCACTCCTTTGTGCATTAGTTAATCCTCACAGTAAATACAGAGCTAAATCTCAGATCAAATGCACGCTGAAGGGTCATGAAAATGTTTTCTCTCAGTGATTGTGATGTTATGTTAAATGTTCGTTGTTTGTGTTTCATGTATTGTGTCTGGATATGTGTCTATGTTGTTGTTGGACATGGAGCTGCTGTGATGCAAGTCAAATTTCAGACTTGATCTGACCAATAAAGTATTATCGTATCGTATCGTTCTTGTGAGCAATCATTTTTATTTCTCTGGCAATTAGCATTTTTCCCTCTGTCATTTTGTTTTTTTGAGCTTCTCAGCACAGGTGGCAGCTTTAATCTGTTTCTGCAGTAAAGACATCAGCAGACGCTTCACCGTGTTGTCCTTGCTCTTTAGCAGCAAAACACCTAACATAAGCTCTCCTAAAGGCTAAACTAGGCTATCAAAACACTTGCAATACTGACTATTACAAGTCAACGTTTTAGAGGGAGTTGAAGACACTTCATAGATTTGCAATATTAATGCTACAAACAACCTAAAATGTAACACTTTCTGTGAGAGCCAGTTACACCAAACTGTCTTCATATTGCAAAAGGTTCTTTAAAGCTTATTAGCTTAAATAGCTTCCTCCAGTTTGGAATCTCCGGCTCTCCAATGACTCAAAGGTCAGAACTGTCAGAATGTTTTGCTATTGGTCAATAGTGCACACTTGCAATGTCAAATTTGTGTGTCAAAGTTCTCCAAGGAATTTTCACTGTGCCTCAGCAGGTGTATCTACAGATTAAAGCAATCCTATAGGAATGCATTTCTTTGTGTCAAATAAGGACAGTTTTTAAAGCTGATCACACCTTTTTAAAAAATACAACATTCCTTGTAAGAATAACAATTTATGCACGTTTTGATAACGTTATGATTCCCTAGAATTAACTAGAGACGACTCTACAAAATCAACTTTTACATCTATATGCTATGGTATACACATCCCATCGCACAGTGCAGAGCTATCATTGAACTGCTGCCACGCAGAGGAAAGGGCACAATGCTTCAACTCAGAGATGCTAGCCAAATCTGTTCTGTACATATGCATGGCATTCCTGTTTAGAGGATGTGTAAATACAGGACAGAGGTTAGTTCAAACACAGGGACCTGTGCAACCTCTCACTCTCTAATCTGCAATATTTACACTACATGGGAAAGGCAGAGGAAAACATGAAATATTCAACGTTAGGACAACATGTAAAATACTGCCTTTAAAAATATGTTGTATTGAACAGTAACGTCATCAAATAAAAAACAAATAAACATGTAAAACCTCACCACCTAAAGAAATCATTGATAAAGATAAAAAGTGTGATTTTGTTTTATTTTTGTATTCCTCTCATGTCCTGTTTCATCCTCAAACAGATTTCAAAATAAATCCTCAGGAAATAGCCATTTATTGTTCGGATTTACTTTAAATACAACAAAGACCCTTTCTGGGAACATTCCTTTAACAATGCAGGAGAAATGCCAGGGCACATAGAAAACACAATACATTACACACTCCGGGAGAGACGTGCCAAGGGACAAACACTTTCTACTTTTTTTCTTTATCCAAGTCATATTTATTTCATTATGTGTATTCTCCATAGGCTTCATGGTGGCAGGAAAGCCATGCGCTCAGACACTCACATACAAACACAACAGGACTCCAGATGTCCACTGGTGCATGTAGTGATTCTATTTTTCTCCTATTGGAGTTTTTATTTGTTTCATTCATTTAAGGGAGTATAACAAACACCAGCAGCCAGACATAATTAGTATTGGAGAAGACACAAATAGTAGCTCCTAATGACTACACACATCTACGTGGTTGACTTTTGTGTATGTAATTGAAAGGGGCTGAAAATCAATAGCATTCAATGAAAACTAATTGCAAGAGGTGAGAGTGGGGAGCTGTTAGGCGTCTATTAGGAGAGGCAACAGCAAACCACGATGAAGATTCGTCGCTCAGTTAGAAAAGCGCTCTGAGGGAAAATGTGTGTGAAACTGTGCGTGAAAAATGGCTGAATAAAATACCCATAATTCTTCTATTATTTAGTAACTCTCAGGCAACATGGAGTGATGGGAAGCAGGATGGAAAACAAGGGGAAGAGAGAGGCATTATCTCGCAATGTTTGCTGTTGGTGGTGTTGGTTGATGAAATAAAAAGGTTTTTGGAATTCAAATGTTAGTTTCCTGTGTGTGTGGTGGGTGTGTGTGCATTTTGCCAACAATGACTTGATATGCAAGGGAACCATTTATTAACACATAGCAGATTGAGCTACAATTAAAATAAAAAGGCCTGTAATTTGTTTTGAATGTACAAAATATAATAATTAATCAAAATAAAATATATTATAACAATAAAGAAAATCCCTAAACAAATTATCTCACCCCAATCACTAAATAATATCAATGCTATAATGAAAATGTTTTTGTATTATTTTCTTTTTGTTTGAATCATAACCATTATCAAAGGGATATATGTTTTTGACTCTTCATTTTTTATTTTATTTTTTACTAAAGGTAATGTATAGCAAGGAAGAAAAACTGAAAATGGTACATTAATTAAATACAGGGAAATTGTTAAAAAATCAATTCTCTATTGGACTTCTCTTTCTATTTCAATATTTCCAACACTCAGGACGCTAAATGTTTGAAAACAGTTCTGACCTACAAACCTATAAATCCTGCAAATTATCACACATTTACTGAAGTGATTATTCCTATGTGGACTGAATAAACAGGATATCGATGGCGTCAAAGTCAAACACTCGGGCCATCAGGAGGATAGATACTGGCTACAGACATCTGCCAAGTTCACAGGGGTGCATGTTTACACTGGGAGTCAAAGCCTGGAGTAACAAAGGGCAAGCACTGACAAGCAAATTAATACTATAGTGGCAAAGGGACCCCTAATAAGCCTTTAATTGATTCCATTTAACGTGTTAAAACACATTCTACAGCTATGATCAGGTTAGAAATTACAGCTCACATACAACTTTAAATTGTACACCTTTTCAGGGATATAATGTCAGCATTTTGGTTTCCGAAGTCCTGGCTCCGCTGCACTTCAAACATCACCTGTGGTCCTGTACACACACACAGACGCACACATGCGCTCACAATTACACAGAGATTATGGAGAGGCGCAGCCAGTTCACTCTCACATACACACATGCGCACACAACATGTCAGTTGGCCATGGTCGCTGGCAGTGGCCTTGCCATAATCTCTCTCTAATTATATACACAGCCAGGCTTACTGTTTCAATGCAGAGACCTGAGAAAATACAAGCTACTAATCTTATTTGCACACAGCCGCAACAACCATGATGGGTGAGGGGAGAGAGGAGAGGAAAAGAGAGGAAAGAGATGAGATGTGAGAAGAGGAGAGAGAGGAGTGGATAGGAGAAGGGCAAAGAGAACAAGAGGGGAAAGTAAAGGAAAGAAGAAATGAGGAAAGGAAAGTAGTTGAGGAGACGGGAGGAGAGGAAGAGAAGGATTTGTCTTTAAACCTCACTAAGCCAACTTCTAAACTTGATTTTTCATGTTACTCTATTTTAGCGTTTACATTTATATTGAATCGCTGATGCTCAATAGCAAATATATAGCTCTTAAACAGTTACAGTACATTGCAATTTGTTGTAAGTGTTTTCTCTCTTTTTCTCCCCGCTAGAAATATAAGAATATATATAATCCTTTCCTCTCTGGCCCTACTTATGAACAGTGTCAATGACAATATTTCCACCTAGACCCTCTTCTCTCTGACTGTGTATATAGTCTATACGGAGAACGGCTGAGTCTTTGTTTCCACTTGGATGCCTTGTGATAGAATCTATTCCCTCTCCAAAGGAGGTGTGATGCAGACACGGCTTCTCACACAGACACACACACACACACACACACACACACACACACACACACACACACACACACACACACACACACACACACACACACACACACACACACACACACACACACACACACACACACACACACACACACACACACACACACACACAACACACACAGAGACACACACACACACAGACACACACACACACACACACACACACACACACACACACACAGACACACACACACACACACACACACACACACACACACACACAGACACACACACACACACACACACACACACACACACACACACACACACACACACACACACACACACACACACACACACACACACACACACACACACACACACACACACAGACCTTCACAGCTACACACACTATGTAAATAATGCATGTGACTTAAAGGGTTTCACCCCACCACAGCTGGCCCACTTCAATTAGAAGGCTTTGCACTCATCCTTTCTCGTGTGTCCTTTCTCTCCATTGCATCGCTCAGTCCGTGTTGTTCTACTTTTGCAAAAAAATGTCAACTGTTGAAATGTATTTCCCCTATATAACATTATGATGGTGAAAGTGAGCAGGTTTTCACAGCAATTTGCTGCATTCATTTGCACCCCTCTCTTCCTCACAATATGCATGTGACCGGCTAAGAAAGCTTACTTATTGTTAAAAGTGTACATGAGGAAATACTCTGACAGCACGCCATAGATTTAGATTATGCTTAAATAAGCCACTGAAACACTTGTTTGATCCGCTGTGCAACATGCTAAACTGTGCCACAATGTCCCCTGCTGCCGGTCTGGATTTTATTCCCTCGGTTCCAATAAGGTGAGATATAATTAAATATGAAGTCCAATATATCCTCTTGACAGCGTACTTTATCGTCCTCTCTCTATGTCTGTCTCTGTCTCCTGATCCCTTAAATTCAGTGGAGGCCTCGTGTGACCCTTGCTACACAACCTCACCACTCTCTCCTTGACTGCCCCCCCATTCCTCCCTCTTTACTTCCACTCACCATAAGTGAAGGCCCTGGCCTGGTCTAGTCTCCTCCGAACACATCTAATTACCCCAATGCCAAGCATTTCCCATCCATCACATTATCTTTCAGAGACGAAGTATTAGCGCTCCCCGTCCCGTCAGCCAATTACCTGCTGCCTTCTGCTTGAGTCACCTGCATTGCAAATGTGACCTTTCCTTCGAGGGCTGATTGCATGTTTCTTAGAGTGTGTGGGAGAACGCAAGATTTTTGAAGAGTGTATGTGTGTGTGAGAGCATGGGATCACTGAAATGGTGTGTTAAGAGAATGAAAATGTGTAGGTGCATGCAGTGTTCATTCTTATTATCTAAGAGCCTGCATATGCTGCTTATGTGTGTTATTTTTGTGTATATGTAAGAAATGCAGATGGACTGTGAGTGCATGTGAAATGCCTGAAGGCCCTATGCGGGAGTGTGTGTGTGTGTGTGTGTGTGTGTGTGTGTGTGTAATGTGTGTGACTGGGCTGGGGCAGTGAGCAAACCCTCAGACACCCTTCTGACCCCCCCTCACCCTCCCTCATGTGACGGGCTGTCGTGAATGTTAATGTTCTGTGATGGCTGTGGAGCAAATAAGTGTTTCTGACACAGTACAGGCTCCCATTACAGGAGCAGGCCAAATGGGCTCGCTAGTGCCTTAATGAGCAGGCAGGTCAATCAGCCACAGCACTGTACCAGTCCCGCACACTGCTTATGCAGCGACCAAACCTCAGCACCCGACCGGGTAAAACTGACTTCCACTGCTGTCTCCTTGCTGAAGTTGAACAGATATTCTTTCCTTTTCTTTAAGACTTACGACTAACTAAAAACCAGAGAAAGTTTACCTCTGCAGCTGCTGCTGCTATGAGCTACCAATACAGACACTCCTCTGATTAATCACAATATTATGGTTGCTACTAAAAGTCAGAATATTAAATGTTGACATGATCTATTGTAAAGGATCGGGTAGTTTTCCAGAAAAAAAGCATAATGCTAAATGCACATGTTGGTTGGTTTTAATTGTTTTCCCGTAAGGAAGTTATTTTAAGAATCTGTTTCTCATGGTGTTATCCAGTGAAAATCAGACCCTTGAACATCATTGTCAGTGATCAGCAACTACATCACAGTCAAAACACATGTATTTGAAAGAAGAAATCTTTACAAAAGAAAGCCCAAAAATAAGCGTTTGTATCTCAGTGATTGCATTATTCATGTACATATAAGTGAGGTCATTTTGAAGTGGGTAAATGCCACCTGTCAACTAGAATTCAAAAACAGAAATTGGGAACGTCTGCAAAATATTCTACTGAATGGAAAACCAAGAGCCTTGTCCATGGCAAGTCCCAGTTAGCCTGACAGCCTGTGGACACTGTAAACTCAGTCACAAGCAGTCCAGTGCAGCTACAAGCTTGAGAACAAAGAAGCTGTCTCTCCCTTCTCCCTCTGGATTGTCAAGAGAAAGTACAGCTTGTAGGTTGAGTCAAACAGTTATTTCTGAAAAAAAGGGTGGAAAGCACATCGCTTGGCTGACTCATCATAATTTAGAGGGAAAATGAATCCCCCTTCTTCCACCTGAGAAGAGGAGAGATAGAGAGGAAAACTGAGAGCAAGGAGAGAGAAGGGTAGAGTCAGAGAAGGCGGGAAGCGGACATTAGGCTTGATTGAGACGCATGGCAGACGGAGAATCACCTAGCGCGTCAGAGCACATCCTCACAGTTGGCCAGGCTGTCTCTCAAAACTCTCCAAATAGTCTAAAGTCGACCTGTTGGAGTTACTGAGTCGTCACACTACATGTTGTAGCCCAGGAGCAATGGGCCTGCAAAGGTGTCTCCTTTCCTCTCTCTGCGGGACTTGTTAGCGGTGCTATTTTGGAACCTCTGCCTTCATTCTCGCTGCTGCAAAACACATGGAGGTGTACCACATGCTTTATAAAATTCTGGCTCTTGTTGAAAAGCAATCCTGTGGAAAAGGTTGGATTTAACCTTCTAAAATTGTAAATGGTTTCAAAGCAGCAAGTGCACCGGCAGCACGAGTTTTCATGCATGACAACAACGCTACGATTCTTTCAAGCTCATCCAAAACGCAGAATTGTTTACTTTGACCTGTATGTTCAATTTGGAATCAAATTTCTCCTCTATGTACAATGATGTTTTGCAAGCACTCTAAAGGAACCATAGGGTAATATGGATACTTTATGTCCACAAAGTTGTGCAGCAAAAGCTGATTGGCACATGTGCATGCACAGGAAATGAACATCCTCATCTGGTAATTGGAGTTTAACTGACTTGGCTATATCTAAACCACATGGCAGAGTGAGAAAGAAGTGAGAAAGAAGTTTGCTTTCTGAAATACTTTCAATTGAATGTTAACAATCTGAACACAAATCAATGATTTCTGCATTATACTGAGTTAGATGACACCAATACAATTTTGAGATAATGGAAATGCCAATTCAGAAACTTTTCCCTTTAATGAGACTCAAAAGGTCACGGCACAACTTACCTTCAAACGCAAACAAGACAGATAACAAAATTTTAAAAAACGAGATCATATCAGAAAATGGCTAATTGGCAAACATTATTACAAAACACTTCATTGTTAGACATTAAAGCATAAATACAACTCCCAAATCACCAGGCAAGAATGTCAATGTTGGACAATTTCCCTAAACTCTCAATCATGTTCAGGGTTAAAGTTTTTTTTAATGTTCAATTAATGCCAGTTTCTTCCAATTCTTAAACAATCTGCACACAGCAACTTTAGTAGCATTAAGGTTGGAAAAATATAGCAGGTATCATCAGCATATTAACTATGATTTAGGATCTTCAACTTAAAGTGGGCAAGAGCAGAATGTGGTCCGGGTTGATAAAAAAGCAAAAAGGATGCATTGCAGTTGTCAACAATTTGCTGAGTCATGCATTTTATTACAGCAATACACTCTTTGTATCAGAAAGTCAACTTGTGTTTTATTTCTTGCAGATGCCTGGCAGTATTTCTTAAGGAAGTACTAAATGAAACACACAACTCAGAGGAAGATACGCAGGATGGATGATGAACAGCGTTAATCTCAATGTGTATATACTGTATATATATTTGTTCTCTTTATTATTAACAAGCTACATCATTAGCTTATAGTGGCCTCTTGATATTTATCACTTGAACCAGTAAAGAAAAGAACAGCAAACTGTGTAAAAACAAGTTGCTAATGTTATTGCAAGAAACTGTACATTTCCTTTAATTCAACCTGTGCACAGATGCATTGTAACATTTTTTACAGGTTAATATAATCTACATAGACATGGACTTCAGCGTATGATAGAAGTTTGAGTATAAGTTGATGTATGTTATTGTCAGAGGCCAGCAAAATGGAGAGACATTAAAATTGCTCCTTTGTGAAAAAAAGTATATCTTATAGCTCACCCAGCACTTTAAGAAACCTTTCACTTCCAGAGAAACTGGAGAGCCTCATTTGTATGTTTTGTTGGACCTCCCGAACACAATGGAAAATGGAAGCAAAGGTCAGTGTTAAGTCTCCCCTGGCTTTTGTACTTTAAACAACAATATTGTATTGATCTGTCCTGAATGATAAACACAAATGTGTTGGTAAAACACAGTCTCTTTTGACCTTTAGCAATTACTTCTACATGGCTTTACCAGTATTGCAGATGAAAAAAATAACAATGCTCAATTCATTTTCTTTTCTTTCTATTTCTTTGTGTGTAACTAACCCCTACACCTCTCTCAAGTACAGCTAGCTCACATAACAAAAGAAGATGTTTGGCCAATTTCACAGATTCTGCTGTTTACAATGTAATGTATGGTATTGCTGTAGCCTTGCTGTTGTATAATAGGCCAACATCATATGGCTGAGAATGACTGGGTCAAACAGATCGGAAGACCTTATAACTAAAGACATTTGAAAATGTTTTTGAACTTTAGATACATGTGGTTCTTGCACTATGTAAATTCCCTAAGATATTGAAGTGACTGTTATTTTGTATATATTGATTGTTGTGTTTTTTATCTTAATGTGTGCATATGTGTAAATGTGTCTGTTGATTGTATATCTATATGTGTATACATGTTTGTGTACATATTTGTATATTTGTATTATTGTATTTTTGTATTCGGGATTGTTGGAAACGTTATTTCGATCTCTCTGTCTGTACACACAAACTGAAAGATTGACATTAAAGTTGACTTTGACTTTTGGATGTTCCGCCCAACCACATGCTCTTCAAATCCCTTAATGAGACTGCACATATAATGCAATATCAGAATGCTGCGTCTTTTTTTACTCCATAACATTAAATCTACCAGCTACAAATGTGATACGAGATATCTCATGGACTTGGATGATACTAAGATTGTACCGGGCTATAAATAAAATGGCAAACAAAATCACAATTCAGCCTCAAAATAGCCAGAGAGAGAACATCCCAGATGCCTGCTTATAGAATTGCAGTTATCTGCTGGTGAGCTTAACTGGGTCTAAGTTGTCCGGCAGAGTCGAAGTGTGTTGTGATGACCCGTGATTAGACCCTCTTGGCCTTTCCTCTGACTCTAAGAGGGTGTGAGATGACAACCCTGGACTTGTATGGAGGAACTACAATCACTACTAAGCCAACCTAGCCAAACTTAGAAACACAATTTAACTGACTTTTTATTGTGAGTGCTTTTAGAAGCTGTTAAGAACATTTAATTGTGTTTTAATCAATTAAATTAGGATGATATAATGTGAAAAGGAGTACTTGATGTGGATCGCATTTTTCTATCTAAAACATACACACTCAGTTCAGTCAGAGTGACTGAGACGGTGAAAAGCGATGCCCTGCAGGCTCAAACCTCTTGACCTGTGGAACGACTGCAGGGAGGTGATGATAGAGCCCTGATAGGGGCCAGTCACTGGGGCCTCAAGGCACATCCTGGACATCTCTTTCAGGCAGAAGGGCTCTGAACACAGCCACAAATACACACACATGATCACACACGTAAGCCATATCTCCAAGCAGTTGGAGCTAGAATAAGAGGAGGCACTTCGGATTTAAAAGCAGAGGGGCACATATTATACACCTCATCCTGGCAGCTGCGGAGGGGTATCATGGTGGTCCTTCAGACACAAAATCAAATGTTGAACTTTTCTTTGTGTAATATGCTCTACCATGGGGAATTTTCTTTACTCAACTCTAACTTTGAATTCCTTTGTGTATTATTCAGAACTATATCAATATATTCACTGGCTAAGATCAGCCATGCCAAGCATTTACATCCACTGACATTTAGATGTAATTCAATCCTTAGGAAAACAAATGTTTTTCATAAATGATATGATTACACACCTGAAGGCTGTTTTCTTCATAGTTTGCAGCTTTGAATTTATATTTTCTTATAATAATGCACTTTGTTTTAATTGGAATAAAAGGCCATTCAATTGATTATTGAAAGGGTGCAGGCCAGAACAACAGCATGTCTTGTGTGTGTGTGTTTGTGTGTGTGTGTGTGTGTGTGTGTGTGTGTGTGTGTGTGTGTGTGTGTGTGTGTGCGTGTGCGTGTGCGTGTGCGTGTGCGTGTGCGTGTGCGTGTGCGTGTGTGTGTGTGTGTGTGTGTGTGTGTGTGTGTGTGTGTGTGTGTGTGTGTGTGTGTGTGGTCTCTCTACGCTGCTCTTTGTGTGAGGTCATGCTTCATATTTTCATTTAAGCTTTGATCACATTACTGCTATTCTCACCATATTAATGTTAGTCAATGAATAGATTAAATATTCAATTAAGCCCAAAGTGTGTGTGTGGTGTGCGTTAAAGTGTTTTTGTGTGTGTGTGTTGATGTGTAATGATGTGTAAATATATTTATTGCTCAGGGTCACAGTGGTATTAACCTGACCCAGACTCTCTGGGGAAGCTCCGTGCTGCTGATTGTTCTGTGTTTCAGTCAGCTTTTCAAGGGCCTTCTGCTAGAAACAGAGCGTGTGTTTGACAGGATGCTTGTTCGAAAAAAAGGAGGAAGTTAAGAAAAGGTTTCATAAGTTTAAGGGTATTGCTTGTACCCCTTGTCTTGAGACTATCATGCTGCGCAGCTCTGGTGGACATTGTCTTTCAGAAAGTGACATAGAGCTTATATGAATCCCTTTACTCAGCTAACTCGCAGGAGGACTACACACCGCTGCTCACTTACGTGCTGCTTTTACCAAGCGGGCACGGTATTCAGTTAAATGTCCCATCAGTCAGGCCTATGCCAAAGGCCTACATCTTATTCAAGTTTTAAACCTCTAATTGGTAACGTTTAAAAGGCGTTTAAGAGTGCCCTTTCTTCTCCCTTTTCTCATTTCCCATTTAATGTGTTGTGTCAAAGTCTATTACCTCAGTTGGACGTTTCTGTCCCTTAAGTTGAAAAAGGGAAGGGGAAGGGGGGGGGTAGAGAAAGAGAGAGGGATGGAGAGAGTGAGAGAGAGAGAGAGGTAGAAGGGGGTTGGGGGGGAGAAAAAAAAAAGAGAAGCCATCAGCTGAGGTTTGCCAGGTCGATAAAGCTTTTAGATTTGGAGATGTTTTCAGGGGGAGCCCATTTCCTGCGGCTAAGAGTTGTTAATGGAGCTTAAGGAATTATCTTATGACTCTCCGTTTGAGAGCAGTTTATTCCAGCCCGGACCCCGCTCCTGTGTCGGAGTGGCTGAATATGCTGCTGTCAACCCCGCTTAATGAAAAGTAACGCGTCGCTGATTACAGTTTTATTTGGTCTCTATGTAAAAGCCCCTGTTAATTTACCATCGCGCTCCCTCTGTGTGTTCGTATTTGCCACGGCTGAATGATTTAGTTATAGCCGGCTTCTCTCTCTCTCTCCCACCCCTCTCTCTCTCACACACACTTTGTGTCTCTTTCTCTCTAATACAAAGCCACTTGGTTCGGAGGTCTATTAAAATCTGTCTTCATGCTAAATTAATTAAATGTCGAGATTCCATTGTTTTATCTGTGGGGACTTTAACTCTGGCCTAATTTTTCTATCAGCAGCCATGAAAAATTAAACACAATCTTGCATGTATAGGCTAATACATATCCTTACACCATGGAAACAGAGAAAAAAACACGCCTTTTTTTACATGCATCACCTGTCAGATATATTTTCCCTGACAACGTTTTCTCTGTTTATTTTGCGGTTATGTCACTGTCCTTTGGAAGTGCTGCAGGCAACGTTTTACGAGGCAGGAAGGCAAATAAAAACATACATCCTGAGTCCGATTTATAGAAAACCCTATTGTCCACTACTGCACTTTTTTCCATGAGATGGGGGGGCATTTCCCATTAAAATTCATCACTGAACCCCCCTTCCCTTCTTCCCCTTTCCCCCTCTCTCGCAGGACAGACGGAGTCCCTCGAGAGCTCCACTTTCGCCATTACTGTCAAGTACCCTTGACTCCTTTCTTTTTGCCCTTTTATCTACAACAACTAATTCGAGTTCCTTTGCCCTTTTCACTTTTAGACGACGTGAGTGCCTCCCCTCGTAAAGCCCTTTCACTTTCCAGAGGGAGAAATCAGCATCCAGGCTGTTTTTCTGCAGGGCCCCGTCTCGAGGAAATTGAGGGGTTAGTGTCAAAACGAAAACTCTTCACTTCAAATTATTTCGCAGGGCCTCGGTTTTGAACCCGTTAATGGATGTATGGCGAATAACTTACCCTTTTGACAGCTGCATCATGGACGGTGTTGAGATGTTTCGATAATATTATCTGAGAGCAGAGAGGGGTAATCAATAGCTGACATGAAATATGACTGCAAACATCCCAATTACAGCCTGTTTAGAGGGAATTAATGAGGCAGATCTTAGATACTGATATTGTTCTGTCTTGAGGGTTGAGCTGCCTCATTTTCTCCCTGTCACTAAATTAGAGTGGGTGTTTTTTTTTCTGAGAAATAACACATGGGGATATGTTCGATTGTACATGTTTTAATGAATGAATTGAGCTGCTTTGATAAATCAGATTGCGTTTAAAAAGGCGTATTAGGCCTCATGTGTTCTAGTTGCAAAGTTGTGCACTGAGTTTTAAATGAAACAAATGTAATTGATTGGATTTCAGCACCATAGACAGCGACTCAACCCAACTTCTGAAACGGACTGCTTTTATTTTCAGTGAACAAAGTTGAGACGCTCTCATCCACCTCATAAGAGAGCTGTGCATTTGTGAGACTTTTTTTCTTCTTTTAATAGTGATACTCAACTGTTGAGACCTAAATAATATTCAATTACATTTGCATGCGCATAGTAAAGAAAAATCAATAAGGAAAATAATCATGTAAACCTTAGGAGTATTTTTTCCCAAAGATGTAAACTTTTAGTTATACATTTCAATAAATACTGTGCGTGCTTTAACTCAAATAAGCCAAACCGATCTGGTTATGTCACTTGTGTAACGCCGATGTAACAGTATACCTTTAAAAAACGAATAAAACATAAAGAGGAAACCATGGAGACGAAATAGTATTTTCCACCCGACTTTGAGTCAGTCATAAAGAGTCTCTCCTCTTGTTTTGCAATAAAAGGGTCATTTGGTTTTGTTAGGAGCAGAACAGTTTGTTGATAGTTTTTGGGAAACTCATGGCACTGTCTTTGGGGGAGTCTTGGTGGTGCTGCTGCAAGGCGGAAGTGCTCCTCTCAGCCTCCAGAAGCGCGCCTTTGGTGTTCGCGCTCCAAGAGACGGCGGTGTTGGTCAGGGCCTGGCTCAAAGTGCTGTGCCTGAACAACGGGTCGTGGAAAACCCCGTCCACCCAGTTTCTCAGGGTCGTGACCGGCGAGTCCTGCCTGTTGTCCAGGCCAGTCACGGGTGAGGTAGCTACGGGGGGCGGGCTGAGGGAGGAGGGCGGCGGCTGGCACCTCAGCATACAGGACGGGTACTCAGTCTGGTTCAGGGACGTCGCAGTTTGCGCCAAAGACCAGATGCGAGGCTTGCCGTCTAAAATCTGATGCCCCTGTTGCTGCTGCTGCTGGTTATAACATGCCTTTGCCTGCTGTCTGCTGTCCACCTGGAAGTCTTCCGGGTTCGTTTTGAGACAACTTTTGCTCAAGTCCTGTTCCCCTCCCAGAGAAATAGGGATGGAGATTTTCAGAGACGAGTCCTTGATGAGGTGTTCTGCGGGGCAGTCGCCCGTCGTTGACATGTGTGTGTTCATGTGGTAGCGGTGCTTCAGCTCACACTCCGAGTTCTCAGACTCCAGCGTGTCGAAGTCGTCCAAGTCGCTCAACTGGAGATCTTTATCAGGCCGACTTCTTGTGTCTGGGAGAAAGAGAACAGAGAGGAGACGGCAGACATGTCAGTGAAGATGTGGAGTCAGATCTTATAATGGCATCAATCAAGTATTGAACTTCAATCACTCTTGAAAAATAAACAATTATAAAAACAATGTCTGCAGCCTGATAAATGAATCCTGAAACGTTTCATCATAAATCCACTGTAACCAGACGATTTTCTATTTTATCATTAATTATATTAATTTCATCCTATAACAAATAATGTCAGGATTTGTTGAAAACAAGTTGAAAAAAAAAGAACATCATGTAACCTTAAATACAAAAAATAGTTAAACTTATATTCAGTGATTTTACCTTCTCCTTATCCCTTTGTGCGACTATAAGGTCTCTCTAATTGTAAAGTTTGTTATGTGAATGCAGTCCTTCTGCAGGCAATTCATGTAAAACTGACAATAATGTTAATTTGATAAATTACAAATAAATGCCTTGGTTTCAGCAAGGTGGATATTTTAAGAATAAAATGTAAATGACTAAAGAAATGTTAAGGCCTTTTGTCCTTTGTGTCTTACCATCAGTATGATACAGTATTTAACAACAGGCATTTAATACATATTATTATTGGGACAGTTAGAACATACTGTGCAAGTAATCAATAAAATGTAAGAGTGATAGGATTGCCTCTGATACATGTCCTATTTTAATTGACAATCAAAAAAACAAATATGAAAAGACAGTATGGTAAAATCATCCGGGTTTACAGTGTGGTGGATGAAAAATGAGAGTGAAATCTAGTACATTTAAACAAAAGTTGTTACGGTGTATGGTAACAGTACACTCGACAAAGCAGTGTCATCACAATTCTTGTTCTTTTTTAATTATTATTTATTCATCATTATCAATCAAAGTTGAATGACATAACATGTAACTGGATATTTGCTCTCTTTTCAAGCTACAGCTAAACATATTCGACCTGAGCTCCTCCAACAATGCAACATATATAATACAATAACAAATAAAAAATGCAGAAAGTCTATATACATGTAAATAGAATAGGATATGCACAAGAACAGAATATTAAATTACATTTAAGACAAGTTGTCATGAATACAAGGCGTCTTTACAACGGTTTTGAGACAAAGTCCCCTCATATAATGCCAAACCATTTGGCATACAACCTGATAGTTCTTTCTTGATTTCAGCAGAGTAATAATGCATTGTGACACTTACCATCCTCATTGTTCTCGCTTTTGATCTGCTCCTCCTGAGACCCATCATCATCCTCGTCATATCTCTTCTCCTCTGAGCCCTTGTTTCTGGGCGGCCATGTCATCTTGTTCTCCTTCTTCAGCCTCCTCCTGGCGTTGGCGAACCATGTGGAGACCTGCGTCAGGGTCATCTTGGTGATGATGGCCAGCATGATCTTCTCCCCTTTAGTCGGGTACGGGTTCTTCCGGTGCTCCTGCAGCCAGGCCTTCAGGGTGCTGGTTGTCTCACGCGTGGCGTTCTTTCGCCTTGTTCCCCCATCCATGGAACCATATCTGTTCATGAAAAGAACAGAATGGTACTGACAAGGTAAATACAATATGTGATGCTTGTTGGGTTACAATTCATAAAGTGTTGGCATGGCAGTTTCTTTCTGAACACCATGACAGAGCCATCTGCTTGTTGGAATGTTGAAATTATATAGCATACTTTATATGCCTGAAAATCCCACTGATATATCTGTGCCCCTTATGGTTTGAACATTGAGAGTAGACCTCATGTCACTTAAGGGACACCAATTAGAAAAGACAGGGGAGGGGTAGGTTTATGAGTAGACCACCAATTTTTAAAATGTAATATTGTCAGTATATTGCATTTTTGTTCATAAGCCAGGGAGGACTCTTTTCTGTGAGAGCACATCAATTGCTAAAACCCCTCAGACATCCCTCTGTAATACCCACTCTGGTATTTAAAGTGTGCAATCAGTATAGAAATATGTAAATGATCCTACCATGTTTGGACATGATGCCATATATTCCCCAATATCCCTATTAAAACCATTCTTAACGTGGCGTAGGCTAAGACTCAATACGCACAAATATCAACCATAGAGCTCCATTTAAAATGCACAGTGTTGATTTTCAGTCAGCAGTGAGCTGTAAAAGTCCTCTCAGGGGAGGCTTTTATGATGCTTTTATAGCTCCGTACAGCTTAGTGCAGGTCAAGCACTGCTAAGGGAATCAAGAGGAAAGGAGCGCTGCACCTTTCTATACCCCTGCGCTGTTTCCTCGCAGATAAAATAGACTGTAAAATTGCTTTATTGAGTGTAATGATGAGCCCTCAGGTAAAAGGCGGGCGCAGACTGAGTGGTAATGCTGTAGGCCTGCTTGCTTTTCTGAGTACCACTAATTCTGTTTTGCCTCAGATTTTTAGGCCTTTTGCTGGCTGTGCATTTATTAGCATTCCTGCTGACACCTATTTGCCCTTCAAACTGAATTTAGAGTGATTGGTAAAAGTAGCTGTATCAAGGTTTAGGTAAGGTAAGGGATGTGAACTCCCAAAACAAATCAATATGACAATTTACTGATCAATTAAAACAACGCCATAAAAAAGTGATAGATATCCAATGCATTTAGGTTCGAGCAGGCATCTTCATAGATGTTGGTTCTATTCAGAAAGAGTGTTGATCACAGGTTATCATTTACGCTCTAAATTTCAAGCACATCGCAGGCTTAATCTGGACGTCATGTCATTATTGGAAAGACCTTTCAATATGGCAGGCATGCTCTTCACAACACTGAAGAGGCCTTGTGTCTTTTTTCTGAAAGGGCTGTGAGTCTTGTGAAGCATATCACCTCATCAGGAAAGAAATGTGTCATGAGATGAAGGTGATGACCCAGTGTTGCTGGATGTGATGAAAATGGCCCTGACCTCCGGAATAATTGATTTAATGCTGGGAAAACTAACCCTACACTAGTGCACAATACTTTAGGAGTTACTTTTGTTTTCATCGCATCCGGTTTTAGCCGCTTAAAACAGTTGACATACAGTAAGCAAATCTGTTTTACAGTGGGCGTGAAGGCACAGCTCAAGATGAGCTTTACCTCTAATTTGCAATGCATTTGATTACACATACAGTTTATTCAAATAGTTCTGATGTTTGCATTGACAACCAACTTTCATACTGTACAGAAGACAAATCAACAGAAACAACATACCTGTCATACTGATACTGTCCCAAGGTAGGATCATAAGGGTAGTAGGCTGCCTGGGTTATTCCCGCATGTGCAGAAGCTGTGGCATCTTTAGTATCAAATGCTCCCTGCAATCATACAAAGACAAGAATTTTCAAGATGATAGAAATAGGAAATCAACTTACATTAATGTAACTTGTTTAGTGCTGAAAAAAAGATATTCATATTGGCTGTATCAACAAAATATGCTTGTTCATGTGTTTCCTTCGGGCTATTGGACAGCAGATTGTGGAGTAAATAAGAATTTTTGAAATATCTTCTAAGACATACTAAAAATGCACATTGTCTATGGAATGCACACTCTTTAAACTAAGACTTTCAAAACGTTTTCTTTTTTTAAAATAAATAATCTTTAGAAAAAAAGTATAGAATTAGCTTGTTTAGTGCAGGTTTCCTAGCAAATCAACAATGAGTGTTTCAAGCTAAATAAGTTGTAATATTATCTAGCTGAATTATTATCAATAAGAAAAAGCATTTTGAATACTTTCCCTATTTTCTATGTGAGAATTTCAACACTAAGATATCTGGGACAACTACATTTTGGACTTAGAAGGCCCATGTTTTTCTGATGTGTCTGTTGAGAATTCATTTTTAATACATTTTTGGATATTTAGAAAATAAATAATCCTGAATATTGAATGTTAGCCTGGTACAAATTAACTTGTTTCCAATAGAAAACCATATTTTCTTAATGTAAACGAATTGGTTTATGCCTTGGTTCATAACAAATTACTTGTTTCAAGGAAACTGACACTATCTCTCATGATGGAAGGCATTTTCAATTACTAAAAAAAAGTTGTGTTGAATGATAATATGCGGATACATCAGGAACAGTAAGCAGTGTAGGGCATAATAACATAGGAGAGGTGCCTGGCTTAACTCTCAGCACCATGCGGCTCCATTAATCAATGCCAAGAGGGATCAGATGAAGGGCTTTACCAGCGAGTAGAAAGCCGAGGCGTCCGTGCCGTATGTAACGTAGTTCCCATATCCCTGACTGCCGGTGTACGGGCTCCCGTACACGCCCAACGCGGCGGCCGAGCTGAGCTCATGCCTCGCCGTGGCCAGCAGCCGGCTCTCGTACACGGGACAGTAGACTGGTGTCTGCCCGGACGCGGCTACTCCGGAGTCGGCTATGGATCTGCCGGTGGACTCGCAGCAAGTGGTCAAAGAGTTGGTTGTCATCAGGAACTGGGTGGAAAATGTATCGTTTAATAAAGTTATTTGGCATGCTTTATTTGATAACTCATTGAAATAACATGTAGGCTATTATAGGCTACTGAGCACGTTTCAAAGTTAGTTCTTAACTTTTAGTTATTCTTACTGAAATGAACATGATAGCGGATTCCAAATAATAGGCTACTTTACTTCCCTGACTCCAAAAATAAACATGTCTTGACTCAAAAATAAATTATATTGCTTTTTCGGAAATAACACAAGTGAACTTGCACTTATATGTTTATTTTGAACTAGTCTTTTAAAACTAAAATACAACATCAAATGACATTACTAATAATGTACAGGTTTTATTATTGTGTACATGTGCGCGTAAAACGTGTCCAAAACGAGCCGTCTGTTAGCTTTGATCCAAATGCAACACATGCCTTGCAAACATAAACGACATGTTTTCCCAACAACGCCCAGTAATACCCCAACTAATACCCAAATGATTTTTTATGGCTCAGAGCCAAAACCAAAGCAGCAGCTGGGTTATGGCACAAAACACACAGCGTGTGCCGAACAAGTTGGCATGTGTGTTCCAGCGCAGATAAACATATGGTTGACATTACAGAGCGGCTATTATCTTTCAGAAATCAGTGAACGGGAGGTCGGGGGTCTCGCTGGTTTCTGAATTCCCTCTTCTTACCCTTTTTTCTTTCTAACGGAACACATGTATAACTGGCTGAAACCTAATACCTTTCCGATACGTGAAAGAGCTGTGACAGCTTCTCTGATTCTTGGCCAAAATGCGTAAAAAGGATCACGCTCAAATCGATAAGATAATCAATCGCAGCAATATCAAAACAAAACATACAATTTACTGAAAAAAGGTAGAAACACGGACTTACTTGTGGAGCAGACGAATAGGGATATCCAAATTGTGGATATGACATGGTAGAGAGGTTCCCCAATATCCAGAAATAAAGCGAGACTGAAGGTCTCCACTCTAACGCAGGCTGCAGCTCTGTTTGACTGTACCAATTGATTGGTAAGCACAGGCTCCTAGGATGCTTATAGGGCGAAGCAGAGTAGCATGTTTAATTTGTGGAAAATACCCCCCACTCAAACGCCTTTCAACAGCAAAAAAAAGAAAAATATTCTAACTCCCCCTTTTCTTCTTAAAAGTCTATTATAAATAAATAAATTACTTAAGGTAATGCCGTCTTTCTTTGCCTAGAATAATCACTTTCTTGTCAGATACATATTTTTGCCGTATAAAAAAGTAGTATAAAAGACGTCAGCAGCAGAGGCAGGTTGTTTTAAACGGCAGCGACTCTGACGTCAGAAGTTTCCCACTCTAAAAATGACCAGACTGTAACTTTAATATGCATCTTCTTTCTCAGGATGATGGAAAAACAGAGAAGAACAATTCGAGTAAAAAAAAATTTGAGAGGGAACAGAGGAGGGAGTAGGCCTACTTTAAAAAGAAAAAAATAACTTGTCCTGAAGATTAATTATTGTCCAAATCAATCCATTAAACCAATCAGTGTCTTGAATTATGCAAACGTATGTATCAGTTTCAATGCATTAGGGCTAATTAAGCACATTCTTATCATTCCTCCGCACTGATGCTAATCACTTTGGGAACTAATTGATTTTAAATTAATTAGTAAAGAATATATTTATACTGGGAAGAGAAAGACATCGCAGCCTGCCAGAGGATTGAGCAACATATTTAAAGCATTTACAATAATCATAATAGTATTTTTGTAATTATAAATGAATAAAATACAAAAATATGTATTTTGGTTTTATACTCCAATTTCACCAGGAGCGATGAGTCCCCAGAGGGTTTTAATTACCTTAATTCCTTCCCAAAAATGCTTAGTGTTGTTTGAATAAACGTCCCTACATCACACACGTTTATCTATCTATCTATCTATCTATCTATCTATCTATCTATCTATCTATCTATCTATCTATCTATCTATCTATCTATCTATCTATCTATCTATCTATCTTTCTATCTATCCATCTATCTATCTATCAATCTATCTATAATCATGGATCCCTCCCTCCCTTTCTCTCTTTCTTCACATGTGTTTTTTGGTCAGGTGAAATCAGGTGAAACTGCAGTTAACCAAAACAACCAAAAGCCCCAAACTCTCCCTACACAGCGCCGGTGCCTTGCTTGGAGAATCCCGGGTTGAGACATGTGGATAGCCCAGGGGGTCACTCCTCAAATTAATGATGATGTACTCCTCCTCCCCCCTCATCCTCCCCTCCTCCTCCTCCTCCTCCTCCTCCTTCTCCTTTTTTCTCTCCTCTCCAGCTGGATCTCTGCCTGCCGGTGACAGGTCGATTGAGAGTGATTGATGACTATCTAGAGGACCAGGGCCAACATAATAATATGATACCGGCTCCTTTCAATAATTGCTAGCTTTCATTTACAGATGAAAGACGTAACAAACAACTATAAAGACGGAGAGGCTCTTGCTTCGGTTAACTTTTGTCGTGGCTCATTTTGATCTGTTTTATTTTGGTAGGGGTGGTGTGGGAGAGTGGGCTGCAGCTATAATATGTGTGTTCCCTCATTCATTTTGACAAATTGAATTATAGGAGGTTAGTACCTCCAAGCAAATGGCTGCATTAACGCTTTGAAAAGGGGGGGGGGGGGTCAAAAGGGATCAGCCAGCGCTTTTTAATTTGCATTAACTCTAATGCCACCTTAACATTAACAACCCGTGAAGCACTCAACCATGGACACACACACACACACACACACACACACACACACACACACACACACACACACACACACCCCCACACAGACGCACGCACGCACACACACACACACACACACACACACACACACACACACACACTCACACACAAACACACACACACACACACACACACACACACACACACACACACACACACACACACACATACACACACACACACACACACACACACGTCTTATTAATTTAGACTTTGTCTTTTTAAATTCATTGGGGTTAATGTGACACCCGGTGCGTTAAAGGCAGGGCAGGACCTAATTTATCTTTGACATCACACCCATTGGCAAGTGAAAGTGTTGACACATTGATTTTGGGGATGGTGGCGGCACACCTGACATGAGCACACACACATAAGTTGTATTTTTCTACAAAGATATATTCTATGATCAGGGCCTCTCAGTTTTCTTGAAGGCCCTTTGCAGGGCCTCCACCCTTATGTATATAGAATCAGGCTGGGGACAGTGGAGAAATCTGACAGACACATTCACTAAACTATACTGCCCCCCCCCTCCTCGCTGTATACCTTTTCATTATCCACTGCGTTACCCAGTGTTATCGGGAGCCTATAATAAAATATTTAGGAGCACTAGTATATGCTTTTAGATGGAAAATGAAGGCGACGGCAGGAGTTCATGCTTGTTTAGCGTTTAAAGATTAAAAGAGAGGCATCTTTTTTTCCTTGGACAGATGTGGGGAAGCAGGGACGCTCTATGTTTAAAGTGAAGCAAGTGAGGGAATGAGATGCTATTCCAGTTCAGGACAAAGGGGCACTGCTTATGACCTGATTGCATTTTATTTTATTGTTATGAAATTAAAAAAGATAATTAGGTTTTATCAGTTATTACTTATCTAGATTAATAGGCAATTTAAGGTAATGTTTTCTGGTTAGATTAGAACAGATAGCAGTATTCAGCAGTGACCTAGTGGAGGAGCATCCATCATATTGATGAGAAGCATAAATCAATGACTTCACTTGAATTAGACGAACTAATGGGGCATTTATGACTACCATTTGGTCATAAATGCAATGACATAGATCTTCTTTTGTATCTACGTAAATCTGACAGAAGGTTTTATAATCATTTACGCTTATTTAGTTGTGTATTCAAGTTCCAGTGTTTCCCTCATGCTATCAACCTAACACTATTGTAATCTGAATAATAACTATGTTGCACTTTGAGGTAAGCCTGCTAATTTGCATCTCCTTTCGAACTAAACTCATATTAAAAAGTTCCCAAGAAACATTGTAATCATGAAGGTGTCACTTCCCTGATAATCTGTCTTTGATTAATGAGCCACAAGGAGGGGAGTGCCTGACTGCGCCTGTTTGTGTGTGTGTGTGTGTGTGTGTGTGTGTGTGTGTGTGTGTGTGTGTGTGTGTGTGTGTGTGTGTGTGTGTGTGTGTGTGTGTGTGTGTGTGTGTGTGTGTGTGTGTGTGTGTGTGTGTGTGTGTGTGTGTGTGTGTGTGTGTGTGTGTGAGAGAAATACAGAAAGTGCTGTTGGGAGGAGGGTAAAACACCTTTTTTCCCCAGCTGAGTTTAAGGTGAGACAGGCTAGGGGTGAACTGTGTCAATGAAACAACAAAAACTGAATCATTTGTGACATACAGTTCTTAATGTTGAATGTACATATCTATTTTGTGGTTTATGTGTTAAACAACATGCTTGTTTGGCTGCTTTTAAGAATCAAATAATTGGCAATGACTGTATGGCCTATACACAACGCTTTTTAAATACAAATAAAACGTTTTTGTGCAGATTGCAAAGACCTTTGGCTATGAACATGACTTGATTTGAATTACAAGTAATGACTAATGACGTTGAGAAGAATAAAGTCTGACACCCTGATATATAGGGGTGGTAAATCTGGGGTCTGCAGGGTCACTGTTTGCAAGACTACAACTAGATTCCTTTTGCTGTTTCATGTTTGGTGCTGGAGAAAATGCATCGTGGCTGACAATGTTCATGTCCATGAAACTCACTATTTGCATGAATTTACACTAATAATAATAATCTCTTCAAGAACACGTGACAAATACCTTCCTGAAAATTGAGTTTTGAACTCATCTGATCTGTTCATAATTTTTTAATCAGAAAATATTTAGATGTATCGATTATAGAAGACTTGCTACAGCGATCCATTACATTTTTAATCTCCAGATCAGAAAGGAAAAACAAACATTTAATATGAAAGTGGATTTCTTTGTGTGTTCATTTTGATGCTCATGGAAGGAACTCCTTTGTTATTATGTGACCACGGATGATTTCCCTCAATGTCTTTTCACTTTCACTTAGCTAAATGTGTGCCTTGCCGTGAGCAGTTGATTTTCACAGATTTGGATTTGGAGTGTCTTCAGATCACAGGCACAGTGCGTGAGTAGTGCTCTGAGTTTTGGACAGAACTGATGGTTGAGTGAGCACTGACACAGGGAACTTGCCTCAATCAAGTGTGGTTCAGTGATAGTTCTGCTGTTCACCTCTGCCTTGCTCAAACTCCCCAATGTGGGTTAGCATCAGGTGAAAGAAGAACTCAAAGATATTGAATCTTTTTTTGTCCCCTTATCTCGTATTACATCAGTTGTATCTCATTTTTCTCTTGACTTATATAAAAGTACATGTTTAGCCAAAGCATGAGGCAATAACCTCAGGGTTCTGGTTAGATTTGCTTTTTGTTCTAACTTTGTGAAGTACTCTGTCCTATTCTGTTTTTTTTCAAACAGTTTGAGGATACTGTTCTGGTGTTCCGATGTCTTATGGTCCACTGTATCATGTGTTATTTTCTGATTCAACAATGTAGAAACCCAAGATGACCTCAATAGCTGAAGACAGCTGCACAGGGTGACTCGCTCGGTGACATGAAGCCCCGAGCAGCTCCCAGGCTTCCCAATAGCCACCATGTTTCTCTTTCTGCAGTCATAGAAATAATGTCCAAGCATTCTTACACACATACACACAAACAATGCTTAGGCAGCAAAACATTAGCCCGTTTGTTGTCTAGTCTAGTCTTGCAGTCCAAATGGAATATTGATCTCCAACGATCGTCTCAATGTATTTCTTATTTCTTCTATTGAACAGCACAATGATTTGTTTCCCCCTCTTCTCTTTTGGCCTTAAAGCCCTAATGGTTTTTGCATGAGTCTGATATTCTTGACTGCTTCAGGCACTCGTACATTTTGATGTTGCTGAAGATTAAGGTGGTAACAAATACCCTTTTTTGGTGAAACTAGTCAACATTCTGTATCTTTACAAGCTTTTGAAATTAGTTTCTTTAATCAGATGTGTATTAGGTCAGTTTGGTCACGCTATGGCACATTTCTTACTCCTTTACTGGGTTCGTAAAGAATAAATATGTAAGTAAAGGGAACGAAGACAACATGTTGAGAAATCAGCAAAGAATCTTTGCATCAATTGGGAATATAAGTATTTGTTTTAATTAATGACCATCTATATACTATTTAAATGGTATAATATTACTGGACAACAAGGCTATAGGACAAGTGGGGTATCAGTGTTTGTATTTCAAAACAATTATGTTATGGAATAATTTTCTGTGTTTATTTCATGAGTTTTCTGTTGTTTATTTCATCGAAGTGCACAAGGGTCATGCAATGCACAGTTCTACCAATGGTGTCACACCATTCCAATGATCTACAAGTGGCAGTAACATGCAAAGTTGTGATACAATGTATCAATACACTACTTAAACATTGGCTTTGCAAATGGTTATGAATAAGGAAAGGCTCTAGACAGCTTTTCAACATCCATTGAACACAATGCCTTTTGTTGTTTAGAAGAAAGCACCAGGGACCTCTAAGCGGCTTACAATATATCAGAAACAAGAATTTGGAAGATAACAGAGAATACTGTGGCTAGCTACAGTATATCCTTTCTCGAATAACAACTGAAGGTAGTTAACAACATTTGTAGCTAAATGGGGAATTTGGGATGTAATATGAAGCTTTAAAAGAAAGAAAGCCAAGATTTGTTGGATTGTCACTTGATTTTACAAAAGTGACATATTTCTGTCTATGTCACACAACTCTCCAAGGCAACTTTTAAGTCACTCAGACAACATGCAGTAGATTTCATACACTGCATTAAACACATTACGAAGGTGGACATCCCAATGCATTATGCAAATCCTGTAGCATCAGCACCTCCTATGATATCGTGTCCATTATCCTTCATGTATTATACCAAGCAGGGTGCTTAGAAATGGTGAAGAAATCCAATGAAAGTAGACCTTCTAGTTTTTTAACAATACCACGATAATATGTCTGAGATGAGTCTACCCAGCCCTCTCATTCTTCATCTTCCTCTCACTCCCATCGCTCTCACTGCTCTTCCTCTTCAGCCCCTCTAAGTGGTTTAACATGTCAAAGTTCTCTCGGCTCATCCATAATTGATCACCACAACGGGAGCATCTTCGCTGCACTTAGTTAACTAGCTATCTGCAGGTGTTCCCTTAGCAACTGGCCAGGGACTGAACCACTGAAATACCGTACGTAGACTCCCAAGCCCCAAAAATGTGAAACCAATGTGTCTTGTAAGTCGTGGTGTTGGCTCCTTGTTCTCTGGTTGTGTTCTTGGACTCAGTATGTATGTCTGCCCATTACACGGCCCAGGATATGGGTGAAAACAATCAAATGTCTTGTAACATTGGCATTTGCACTTGTTCCTCTGTTGTCATTCCTGTGATTGCAATCTGACTTATCTTGTAGAAAGATTTACATTATATATAGATTTTCTTATTTATTCAGTTTAATAATATTTTACCCATTCAGAACTAGAGTCTACTTTGGTGGCTCACACTTTCTCCCATATGCTAAGTGTAGAACTGGCTGTAAACGGACACAAAACGCTATAATAAAATACATGGCAGTGGTTGCCCAAATTAGGAAAATAAATAGAAATTAATCGCATCCTCATTACATTACATGTCATTTGTTAGATGCTTTTATCCAAAGCTTACATACATTCAGTACTGTGGACAATCCCCAACAGGAACAATTTGGGGTGAAGTGTCTTGCCCAGGGACACAACGACATGCTGACTGCAGTGGGACTCAAACTTGCTACCCCCTGATTTGAAGTCCAGCACACTACCCACTGAGCCACAGCCGCCCGCCTTATAAATCAATTCGGAGAAGAAGACAGTAGACCTGGTCCAAACTAGATTGTAGGCAGTGCTATGGGCTGATTTACCCTACTGTGGCCCTAAAACACCAGGCACACAATGGAAATGGGCTAAACTAAACTAAACAATGTCACACAAAGTCATAATACAATTCCAGAGACATCCATAATGAATACAATACATACATATCATAAATATATATGTAACTACCTGTTTTCTCCAGGCTTTCTTTTTAAGTACCTAATTTGAACCAACAGCTGCAGCATTATAACCAATCAAGGAACCAGCCAAAAGAGTACAACTGATTGGAGAGATTGTGAGTGAAGAACAATAGGAGTCTCAGGGCCTGACTAATTAAACTTCTTAACTTTGATATAATTTTTTGTTAGTGTATTGTACAGTTACTTTATCAAACGGTGTTAGCAGAAGACTTAAGTCTGTATGACAGTCAATACAAAAAAAACTACCATTAATAATGGAGTGGCATAATGTCTAGTATAACTTTGTTCCAGCCGCCTTCTCTAAAACTTTGTCTGTACATTATCCCATCCCATGTGTTGTTTCTGATTTTATTTATCCTTAGCATATAAAACAGGTAATGCAAGAATCTGACTAAAGTTTTCTTAAAGGGCAAATCTTCCACAAAGGTGTTTTGCTTAAGTCTGGTGTTTCTATTTAGCTGATCTTGGGAAGTTTATGGAAACATAGCTTAAACAGATTATTGTTCGATTTTACTACAAACCTTTTTAAAGAGTTTCACAAGTGAAATTGAGGGAAAATAACTTACATGAGCTCACTTGCATCAAAGGAAACATGTCAAATATACCAGATAGATAGACATTTTTATCTATCGGATTACAATGCAGCTTTCTTTTCCTAGTTTTCCTTTAAAAAGGGAAATGTAAACAGGCTTGCCGGCCAGACAAAGAGACTTGTCAATCAACTTACTGCCTGAATGTGTCCCATTCTGTGTGTGCGTCTATGTGTGTTCGGCGCAACCCACTGTGATCAGTGTCATCACGGTGTCTGACATGATGGGACTGCCGTTGGTGACACATGCACACACACAAACATGCACACACACACACACACACACACACCCCACACACACACACACACACACACACACACACACACACACACACACACACACAAACACACACGCACAAACAGACACAGGGGCCAGGTGGCTGCTCTCTCTGTCATGACAGACCCTGGACCAGACCACTGACTCCCTCAACTCCCCCGACACCTGCGACCCCCACGAGTGCAGCCAACCCATCTTCAGCCATGCGCAGCCACCAGTTATTGAATACATTTCCCCCCCCATCCAAAATGTGCAAGGAACATTTGGTTTATATTGATATACAAACCGTTGTACACGCCTAGGGTGCTGTTTACTGCTGTTTTGATGTTTATAACATGGTTTAAGAGAGTGGCTCTTACTCATGTACCATCACTGCACTGGTAAGCCAGTTTTCTTTTACACCCGTCACAAAACATGCCATTGAAAATACAGATCTAATATGTAATTACCAAAAATCAAAAATGTTCAAGCATTAACCCCAGATAAGCAGACATTAGGTAGTCCATTTAATGTCATTTGAACTCTATGTTGCAGATGAATAGCATATTTGTGACTTTAGCTTACTTTCCCTATACTTGTGTCTCTGACAAGACCTCATGAGGTCATAGACGAAAACTTGGGTGAGCAAGCCTCAAATTCAGACTCAAAATCTGCTCTGGAACTAATGTTGGTACACCTCTTAAGAAATGCTTGTCACTTGAATCCCTGGCCATCTCTGCACTGCTGCCTTTTCCCCTTTTTAAAATAAAAAAACATGTTTTCTCTGTACTCCCATTTCTTCTCCCCCATTCATTTTTGTCTAGAATAACAGAAAGAATGACCAGACATGACCTGTTTTCATCTTCTCCAACCATCCTTTCATTTGTTTCAGCTCCTGATGCACATGGATATTATAAAGTAATGATCCACTTTCAATATTCACCTACATAATGGAACTAGTACATTGAGCGTAGCTGCGTTAAGGGGCAGAGGATGTGTTATTGGCTGTGATTATCTTCCTGAAGACAATGCAGGGTTAGGAAGGCACTTACAATTATTTATTCATAATGCATCCACTGAAACACAAATGCACTTTATTGTCTCATTGTGCATCTTATCTTACCCATAAACCAGAAAATGGGCTGGGACTCTAATGAAAGAGCCATGTTAATATCAAGGCAGATAAGGGCTGGCATGTGCAGATGGGAGCACAATGTGGAAACCCAATCACAAGTTCCTTCAATCACTCAAAACCAGAACAAGTGGGAATGGATGCATTTGAATATTTTCCTCTACCTGGAGGTATTAAAACTATACAATTTTAATACCTATTTAACATGCAGTTGCTTTTTGTGCCTCCCATTTTAGCAGTTCTGCATAAAAACAGGCAAGTAATGCAGGAGTAACTGTGGCAGCTGTGGCCATGACATGGTTTTTCAACCATTCCCTGACTCTAATCGCTGCATTAAGATCTTACTCCCTGAGTGGGCTGCTCTCTTCAAGCAGTCTAATTCTGGCTTTCTTCTTTTTTCTGTTGTCTTCGCCGTGCTTGCTGAGAAAGCCACAGATTTGGGCCACATAAAGAACTTTGTGCTTCATAATTTAATACTTTAATCCCTTTAGTTAAGCACTTAAAACAAAAATAACAGTTTATCTAAGACTTACATTGTACATTTAGTCTATAAAGAGAACACACATACAGTAGGTTTAGGCAAATTCCCATGATATATTATATACCTATATACCTAGATGTATACTCTTAAAAACACCATAATTATTCATGGCATAAATGTTAGGTGTCCGTACCATGAATCCAAAAGGTGTTTTTAGGCAGTTTAAAAAGGTGGTAAGTGCAAGAGAACGTGCTACCTGAAGCTCAGACGAGGAATGTCCCCAGCTTTGGGAAAAGAATAATTAAGAACAATAAATGATAGATAAGTGAATGAGCACTTATCACTTTAATCATGCATGGAGGCGGAAAACCCATAAAAAGCAGGAACACAGCGCCTGTGGTCCACTTAATTTTAAGTACTCATTTTCCATCCATCATAACCACATTTCCATCAGAAGAAACAATTGTATCAAGACAGAAAGCAAGGTGAATTCGGCAGAGTTGAATTAAAAGTCAATTGAAAGAGGCGTCTTGTGTGTAAAAAGTTGCATTTTGTTGAAGTTTGAAAATGTTCCAACTTGAGCAAAAACAATGATCGTTGGGTCTTTTCGGTGTTGCTTCAGAAATAGAGCGAACTGGAGACCTGGTGAGTAATGTGAAAAAACTCGAACAGGCACCCATAAATATGTTCAGAATGTATGTTGCTAGTGTGACCACGGCCTAAAAGTAAGCTCTTCTACTGATACAATTTGCCCTTTTACTGAAACAGCAAAAAGCAGCAAAAAAACATTCAATTAAAAAGTATACAGTTGGCAGTCACCAAAAAGGATCAAGACATGGATTTGCTCCCAAGAGTATGATATTTATTCATATGTATAAGAACAATTTAATTAATTTACCAACAGTACTTCAAACTATAAAAACAACAATTTATTATCAAGTCATCACATACCGGAATACTATTAAAAATGGTACCCAGTCTATAAAACATCAAACACATTACTCACCACCACTCACACGTGCCCTGTACACACACAGCAAACTGAAAAGAAAGGGATAAAGTAAGAAATGCGCAAAAATGACTAAACACACACACCCACACACTTACGCAGCGTCCAAACGGCAGCGTGCGTTGAAGCTTCAACGCTTCTTCCCATTCACTTTGAATGGGATGACGTCACGCTTTGCCGAACTGCATTGTGGTTCCGTCACTTCGCTTTGCTCGTGTTGCTCGCTTCAAAAGTTGAGAAAAGTTCAACTTTTGAAGCTTCAATGGAAGCGTCAGCCAATCAAATCATATGCTGGTACAAGCTCTAGCCAATCAAACCGCGTACTTGTGTGTCCGGGGCGGGAGATTCATGTGATTGGTGGTTGATCGAGTTTCAGACACGCCCGCCGGCAAGCTTCAACGCACGCTGCCATGTGGACACTGCGTTAACGGCCCCTACACACGGCGGCGTGCGTTGTCGCTTGCCGGCGGGGGGGGGGGGGGGACGGACTGAAACTTGACCAACAACCAATTACATGAATCTCCCGCCCCAGACACACAAGCACGCGGTTTGATTGGCTAGAGCTTGTACTGGCATATGATTTGATTGGCTGACGCCTCCGTCGAGGCGTCAAAAGTAGAACATTGCTCTACTTTTGCAGCGAGCACCGCGAGAGAAGCTACGCTTTGCTCCCACAATGCAGTTCAGCGAATCGTGACGTCACCCCATTCAAATTGAATGGGCAGAAGCGTTGAAGCGGCAACGCACACCGCCGTGTGTAGGGGCCGTAATGGGCAGTGAAGTGCACGTGAGGGCCTAACACCGCTGAATCCCAACTCCCAGGACGACCGCTCACTTCAGGAGTGCTGGATCCCACTTAAAAACACAAAATCACAACAGTATGTCAGTTCATTATACAGATAATAAAAAACACTAATACTCTTGGGAGATTGGAAGTTTAACCAAGCAACACTGTAAACAAAAACAAACAGAAAAACATAACAAAATAACAAAGCACCATTAGAAAAATGCCGCCACAAACACATGAACTTTATAAAAGCTAAAACCCCTCTCTCTCTCTCTCTCTCTCTCTCTCACACACACACACACACACACACACACACACACACACACACACACACACACACACACACACACACACACACACACACACACACACACACACACACACACACACACACACACACACACACACACAATACCGCTGGCCTCGTCACACTCACGGACTACAGTCTGTTGAAGTAATATAAAAGGTCAAACAACCAGAGCCTAACATGACGCTACCTCGATAAGTGTGGCGACAACGGAAACGTCTCAGTCGAATGGGGGAAGAGCTATCAGGCGTCAGCTGTTTAAATATTGTATAAATATAAATTATATGGAATGCGGAAGTGGGCGGTACTGCCGTAGCGCAACACTACGGTGGTTTGCTTTTATGGTCAGCTAGCTAGCATTGTTGCTAACGTATTGTAGCGTCTCGCTACAGGAACACAGGGAGGCTTAGTTTGTCCTTTATCAGGGAGTTTATTGTACAGATCACATGTAACTGTTGGCCATAACCACGCCAAAACAATCCACTAACCCTGTCGTATTCTCACACTCCGTCACTTCTCCCGCTAGCTCTCTCTTAGCTTCCCGCGTCCCTCTCCCCAGGAACCTGCCTCTTCCAGACCCGACCAACCAGACAACACTCTCCCACCCAAACCCACAGCTACAGGTCACAAGAACCGTCCATCAAAACAGTGGAACGTTCACTGACACTCTGTAAAATGCAAACAAACTCTGAACAACAAACATCAACATTATAACAAGTCCGTTACACTTTATAACGTATAGACTTATAAAAAAAGTCTCTCAGGTGGTTAGGGGGTCTGCGATTTCTCTGCGGCCGTGCCTGGTCTGCGGCAGGGGGAGACAGGCCCACCGTGGGGCCCAGAGTAGGGCAAGGGGAAAAAAGTCCAGGTTGTGGGGAACCAGGCAAGGTCCCCGGGTTGTGAGAGGAGGTTTGGGAAGAAGAAAGAACAGTGTCCCTAGCCCCCTGTGTCTCACCACCGGATCCTAGTGGTGTCGCTGTACCCCGATAGGGTGTCAACCTGTCCCGGTTGCAGTTGGACCCTGTAGACGACCTCACACAGTCTCTCCAGAACCCTGCAGGGCCCTTCCCAGTTGCTGTCCAGCTTTGGGCATCTGCCGTTCTTCCTCTGTGGGTTATACACCCAGACCAACTCACTTGCACTGAAATGCCGTCCTCTAGCATGCACGTCGTAGTTCCTCTTCTGCCTCGCCCCTGCACTCTGTAGCTGGCACCTGGCAAAGTCGTGAGCAGACTGCAACCGTTCCTGGAGTTTCCTGACATATTCGAACCCTGGGGGGTCCACAGGAGCGTCTGGGGGCAAGCCCATCATCATCTCGCCCGGCGTGCTCATCTCCCTTCCTAACATGAGGAGGGCAGGGGAGCAGGAAGTGGAATCTTGGGTCGCAGACCGGTACGCCATCAGCACGAGGGGGACATGGGCATCCCAGTCTCTTTGGTGTTTTGCCATCACTATGGCAAGCTGTTGAGCCAGTGTGCGGTTGAACCTTTCTACGAGGCCATCGCTCTGCGCGTGAAGGGGTGTGGTGCGGCTCTTATGGGATCCCAGTTTTTTGCACATAGCCTTAAACACTCAAGACTCAAAGTTCCGGCCCTGGTCTGTGTGTATGACTTCAGGCGCCCGGAACCTGCTAAACATTCCCTCCACCAAAGCGTCCACAATAGTCTCTGCCTCTTTATCTGGCAGGCTGTATGCCTCAGGCCACTTCGTGAAGTAGTCCATGGCTGTGAGGATGTAGCGGTTCCCTTTTTCTGTGCAGGGAAACGGCCCAAGAACGTTGATCCCGATCCTCTCCATTGTGCACCCTACCGGAAACTGCTGGAGCTGGGCATGAGATCTGTCGGTAGGGCCCTTACGTGCAGTGCAGCTGTCGCAGCGGCGACAGTAATCTTCCACATCTCGTCTGTGTTGGCCCCAGTAGAATCTCTGTCGCAGGCGGCGGAGAGTCTTAGAGACCCCAAAGTGACCAGATCCTGGAGTTCCATGCACTGACTGAAGTACCGTCTCCCGCAGGGTCCTCGGCACCACCACCTGCCACCGTGTCTCAGCTGCAGCCGGTTCCTTCCACCCCCTCTGCAGCACTCCATCACACAGGCGCAGGGCTTCAAACATTGACCATAGCCCTTTAGTGGCACGAGAAAACTCAGAGACCTGTTCCCACCGGGGTTTGTGTTGTGCAGCCACCCAAGCGGTTACCTGCCTGATGTCGACATCCCCCTCCTGATTCTTCCTCCATTCGGCAGCATCTACAGCTAAAAGTCCATGGTCAGTTGATGCCCCGACTGGTCCCACCGCTGCACATATCACCTCAGCCTGTAGACATTCCCTCTCCTGTGTCTCTCTCTTCACGCAGTAGCGGCAGTCATCACTGTAGCAGGGGCGGCGGGAGAGTGCATCAGCGTTGCCGTGCTGCACGCCAGGTCTGTGAATTATGATGAAGTCATATACTTGTAACTCTTCGATCCAGCGTGCCAGCTGGCCTTCTGGTTCTTTGAAGGACATGAGCCACTGTAAGGCAGAGTGATCAGTCCGGACTGTGAAGTGGAGGCCCCCTAGGTAGTACCTGAAGTGCCGGATGGCGCTGACCACAGCAAGCAGTTCCCGTCTGGTGACACAGTAGCGGCGTTCAGCTTTGTTAAATGTTCTGCTATAGTAGGCCACGACTCTCTCTCCTTCTGGTGTCACCTGGGCCAGCACGGCTCCTGCTCCACTTCGCTGGCATCGGTGTCGAGGATGAAGGGAAGGGTGGGGTCAGGGGGGAAGAGGATCGGTGCCTCCACTAGGGCTTCCTGTAGTAAAGCAAATGCTGCCTGACACTACACTGTCCATGAAAACACCTCTCCTTTCTGTAACAGGCGGAACAGCGGCGCAGCTATGCAGGAGAACCCTTTCACAAACCTCCTGTAGTAGGAGGACAGGCCCAGGAAGCTCTTCAGGTCCTGCACAGAGCTGGGGGTGGGCCAGTCCTTAACAGCCTGCACCTTCTCTCCCATGGTTCCGACGCCGCCCTCCGTTAGCCTGCGACCGAGACAAGTCACCTCACGCTTCACGAAACAGCACTTCTGGGTGTGCAATTTCAGTCCTGCTCCAGCCACTCTCACCAGCACACGTTTGAGGGCCCCGAGAGCTTATTTGAAGGATTTCCCATGGACGAGGATGTCGTCCAGGTAAACAACACACTCATGGCGGGGGATGTCTGCCAGCAACTGGTCCATAAGCCTCTCAAACGTGGCAGGGGCATTACAGAGGCCGAATGGGAAAACTTTAAATTGCCATAAACCCCCATTGGTGATGAAGGCTGTTTTCTGTCTGGCCTCAGGGGCAAGGGGGACCTGCCAATATCCGCTGCGCAGGTCCGGGGAGGAGAACCAGGAATACCCTGCCACTGTATCGAGTGCCTCATCGACGCGAGGAAGGGGGTATAGGTCCTTCTTGGTCACTTTATTGAGCGGTCTGAAGTCTACGCAGAACCAAAAGTCCTCCTTCTTTTTCTTGCGAACCATGACTACTGGAGCGGCCCAGGGGCTGTTGGAGGGTTCGATGAGTCCAGCCCGTTGCATTTCCAGTGTCGATATTGTGTTCGATGAGATCTGTCCGGCCAACATCGGCCTCAGACAGTGAAAAACAGTCTTTGAATTCCAGCAAGAGCTGCAGCAGCAGGTTCTGCTCATTGGGAGTTAGACCATCAGAGTTTCTCTGCCAGACGTCTGTCACTACCAAAACTCTCTCATCTGCGACAGGTTCTGCAGCAATGACTGGGTGAAGGCAAGGGTCCAGGGTCAGCAGGGTGGGGGTTTGTGCAGGTTCCGTCATCTGGGGGTCGCAACAAGCAACGGCATCGGTCACTGTCTCGGTTGTCTGTGTTATAATGGTGTGGGTCACACGACAGCCTGTCTGGGGTGGCCGCCTACACATCTGAACGACCTGTCCATCTGGAAAAATGAGTGTACCCCTCTTTGTATCAATGACACAGTCTAGTGTCCCAAGAACATCCAGCCCCAGGATGCAATGTTCCAGGTTTGCGACCCACACTGGGCAGCGAACAGACTTCTTTCCCACCCTGTCACAATTGTCTCTCCCACCATCGGAGATCGTTCCCTAGTAACTGTCTGTAATTTCACTATGGTGGGGGCAAATAGTTGTTTTATTTCTCGTTTCAGGCTTCACCAGGGTTGCTGAAGAACCTGTGTCGACCAGCGCAAAACAGTCTGTTCCCGCAATAGTCACTGGGGCATTCCAGCAGTCCTCGACCCAGGTTCGGCCCAGCCTGATGATTCGCTCAGGCTGGCCGCCAGCCTCTCCTGTTGGTTGTAACACTTCTGCTTGGTTAATGCACTGCAACGTTTCCTCATTTGAAGAGGGACGGGACACATCATCAGGGGTCCGCATTGTCCTGGTTATGCAGACCCGGCCCCGTTTCCCTGGTTAGCTGTGCTGCGAGGGCGATCTCGAACCAGATGGCCAGGCTGTCCACACCCCCAGCAGATCCTCTGACGGGGTCTCGGAGACTGCTCCTCTCTCAGTGTGGTGGCATGCACAAGCTGTGTCAATTTTTCCACCCAGGCTCTGCTGTATTCAGCTCACTACCACATGCAGCGCTCACCTTCGGTGTGTGGTCATCCGCACTCCATGAAGCAGTACATAGCATCTCTCTCTGTGGCTAGCTCCAAAGCCTCCTGTAGAGACTTGGGGTGGGCGAGCAAAGTCTGTGTACGCAGGTCGGCTGGTAGTAGGCCCTGGAGGAAGTAGTCCCGGGCTAACTCACTCTGGATAACAGGAGGCATGTGAGCAGAGCATGAACCAGTCCCTCAATGTCATTGGCGAGCTCCCTCAGCGGCTCCCCAGGCCGATGCTTGCGGCTACACAGTTCAGAGCGGAGCAGGCTAGCTGTAGAGCATAGTCCAAAGCGCCTCTTCAAAACTCCCACCCAGGGGCGGACTGGCCATTGGGAATACCGGGAGTTTTCCCGGTGTGACGGTGCTGTGCGTGGGCCGGAGGGCCAAAAAAATAAAAAATAATAATAATTAAAAAAAAATATTTGCCTAAATTCTACCGGCCCACATTTGTTAGTGTTTTTTTGCTTACCTAAATCCTACCGGCTAGTACAGGTAGTAGCTAGTACAAATGTAACAGGGGGTGAGGTCAGGTGGTGAATCTCACCACCTGAACTCACCCCCTGTTACATTTGTAAGTGTTCCGGCCACTCCCTGGAGGGGCTGGGCTGGGGTGGGCTGGGCTGTGCTGGGCTGTGCTGGGCTGTGCTGGGCTGTGCTGGGCTGTGCTGGGCTGGGCTGGGCTGGGCTGGGCCGGGCCGGGCCGGGCCGTTTTGATAGGTTACCTATGTTCTATCTATCAGATAGTTTCACTTTCACACATCAGGCCCGTAGCAGCTGTCACTGCGCAGTGAACGATCAGGAGTGAGTGACTGAGAGACCTAGCTGGCAGTTGCTGGATAAACAAGCTCCGTTGGCAGGGAAACGGGGTTCAGGGGGAGTGGCTGTACACGTAGGATAGAAAAGGGGGAAGTGACGTCTGACTCAGAGGTCTGTGGAGAAGAACGTGTTGCCCACATTATGTTACTGAGTTTAGGCTAGTTAGCTAGCAGGTTTATTGTTTTGGGAGCAGTCACTTTTGCCTCCACTTGCTGAATAAATGTTGAAAGAAAAAGTCAATCTGTTTACAGTTCTGTTTCATATGGGTGTTGAGAGATGTATCCATAGATTTAGTCCATAATTTTGCTCTCAAAGTGCACCAGATTGATGCATTTAACTTCAACATATAAAAAAAAAGTCTTCCCGGGGGAGCATGCCCCTGGACCCCCCTAGAGGAGGTGAGGTCCACCACTTGCCCACACCCCCTGTTAAATTGTCTCACCCACATTGAGGATGCCTCCTACGACCATGTTTTATTCCATGTGTCAAGTCAGGCCAATTGGGTCCAAATGTTATTGCATCAATGATCTGTTAACATTAAAATCACTAAATATATGCTGTAACTATTTTGCTCTTGGCAACTCAAGGGCTCAGGTAATGTGACTACTATATGAATAATGGTCCAAAATAACATTAAATGCATAGGGTTTTTTATTAAGTAGCATACTTTCGTCGCCGGCCGGCCGATACATGCCGCGCATTAAGTGGCCTGTCTGTCAATTAATCCCCGGGCCACTTTTTCCTCCCAGTCCGCCCCTGCTCACACCAATGCATCATTCACTCCTATCATCAGGGTTAAGTAGCAACAGGCTGGTTAAATCTTCCCCAGTAAGGCACATTGCAAGCTTGAGGGCCTTTTCTTCAGCAGACTACCTGCCTGCCTTGGCTAGCAATTCAAATTGTGCCTGAAATGCTTCCCAGTTAGCTTTGCCATCATACCTGGGTGTTTTCATAGATGAGGGGAGGGCTTCTCTGTGCTGCTCAGTGTGTTGACTCCCCTCTTTGTCTCTGTTTTCCCGCGTGTCGGGGGAGTAGCCGGAGTGGTCGAAGCCAGCCTCAGCGGCCATTGTCATGGTCATTTCTCTCACCCGCTCTCTGTGGCTGTCCGTTCCCCGACCCTCAGCAGCGCCGAAGTGTTGCCGCTCGTCAGTTTCCTCCCGTCCCGTCCCGTTTAATTTTAGAGTAGTCCCACAGCGACATGTTCTCACCGAGATGGAAACTGTAGGGTGTATGGCAGCAATCACTGTAGCACGCCGCTATTTAGCTGCCGTTAATCCGAGTTGAACTTTTACGGCTCCTACACACGGCGGCGTGCGTTGCCGCTTCAACGCTTCTGCCCATTCACTTTGAATGGGGTGACGTCACAATTCGCCGAACTGCATTGTGGGAGCAAAGCGTAGCTTCTCTCGCGGTGTTCGCTGCAAAAGTAGAGCAATGTTCTACTTTTGCCGCCTCAACGGAGGCGTCAGCCAATCAAATCATATGCCACTGCAAGCTCTAGCCAATCAAACTGTGTGCTTGTGTGTCTAGGGCGGGAGATTCATGTGATTGGTTGTTGGTCGAGTTTCAGCCCCCCCAGCCGGCAAGCGACAACGCACGCCGCCGTGTGTAGGAGCCGTTACTTCTGACACCAAATGTAGCGTCTCGCTACAGGAACACAGGGAGGCTTAGTTTGTCCTTTATCCGGGAGTTTATTGTACAGATCACAGGTTACTGTTGGCCATAACCACGCCAAAAAAATCCACTAACCCTGTCGTATTCTCACTCTCCGTCACGTCTCCTGCTAGCTCTCTCCGAGCTTCCCGCGTCCCTCTTCCCAGGAACCTGCCTCTTCCAGCCCCAACCAACCAGACAACACTCTCCCACCCAAACCCACAGCTACAGGTCACAAGAACCGTCCATCAAAACAGTGGAACGTTCACTGACACTCTGTAAAATGCAAACAAACTCTGAACAACAAACACATCAAACATCAACATTATAACCAGTCCGTTACAGTAGGTTATGTACACTTGGTCCATTGAAAGGAATAAACTGCACACTGCATAAACAGACAAACGGTCAAAGTCACTACCTCTTTGATAACGTGGGAGAAAAAATCGAATGAAAGTGCGTAATATCAATGCTACATCTCATTAATCAGACACATTAGTTCCCTTCAAATATCAGCTTGTGTTGCTCCTGTGTCAGGGTCACTTTGAAAAACAAAGTAAGAGAGAAAATGAGTGGTGATATGAATATTATGAAGGAGTATGGAAAAGAGGGAAGTCATTCCACCCATCGACGTTCCTTTATTTTCCACTCCGCCGATCACATTTGAATATTTTGAAAGGAGCCTTATCATGCATTATTCTAAGGAATTACCTTGGCCTTAACACTGCAATAAAGATGGCTGGGAAGCCTCTCTCCCCTTTTCACAGAGATGCACAACAATAATAATATTCATACACTACCCGCCTCAATAAGAGGGGTCTTTCGTTTGACTTCATAATCCCTTTTAGGATGTGCATGATAGTAGCGGAGATTTAGCGTGAATGACACTGAGGCTTTTTTTTGTATTGATGAAATACAAGGACAACTTTTTGAGGCAATGAAGAAGAGCGGTTCTACCTTCAGTTGGGATGTGAAGTGCCAAATTGTTGTTGATATCATATCATCTCTTTGGATAATAAAGTAAACAATAAGGAATACAATTACAGTGGAAGACATGGCAAAAAATGTATGAAATGTATGCGAAGGCTGCAGTCTGAGTCTGAAGGACATATTTGGGATATAAAATCAAATGTTTTGGATATAAAGCATTCACAGTGTGAATCTTGTGAACTAAATAAACAAAAATCCTGGGATTGGTATAACATTTCACTCAGAACTTTTGGCAGAGAGTTCTATGTCAGCAACAAATGGCATGACAATTATAGTGACATTGCATTATTTGATAATAGACAACTGGAAGGTGCAGTATATCTGTGTTACATGAAATCACTTTAGGACTCATAATTTCTTCTCCCAACACAGACCACCATGCCTTTAACACTACTGGCCAACAACCCTTACACACACACTCTTACACACACACACGGCAGGTTGTACAGAGTGTCACATAATTCTGTTATCGTTAACTTCTTTCATTAGGGTATACAATGTCCTCAACATGTGTATTTGCCAAAATGATAAAGAGGACATTCTTCTTCACGCTGGCCTGTCAAAGCAACACTGAGAAGCATGACACGTGAAATGTGACATTGTTTTTAGTCCACTTAAAGAATGGTGCACTTGTGAGCTTCCTCAGTCAAAGCACTTCCGGGAAGAGAACTATCTCTAAATGTTCATTTCCGGTCAACAAAAAAGTATTCTTAACATGTTTTAAGTTTGTTTATCAACTGTCTTTTCTAATTCTTAAATTCCCCTAATTCCTGATTTTTTTTTTTAAGAGTTAAAACCATTAACGCAATTCTTTATGTGGCTACTTTGATGCAACTTTTATCTCAGTGGCAAAGAGTAAATATCTTCAGGAATATGCACACTGCTGATTTGATGTCGGGTATTTTTTTCAGTTGTTATATGCTCTGCACACTACTCCGTTGCTCATGCTGTTCCTCTTTGCCCGAGTGCTCACAAACAAATAACATTTATTGGCCTTTCACCCTTCGTGTCAAAAAAGTTTGAGTTGATCTGAGAAACAATCACATTTTCTGTGGAGATAGTTGAGGGAAATGAGAGGGTCTACTGGCTTGGTGATGGAGATTTGTTGCTCGAGGGGTTTACACCTTTCCTATACACCTTCCTTTTCCTAAATAAAAAAATGCTTGTGTGACATTAGTCTTTGGACAAGTCTAGTGCCCAGAAACCATGAATAGAAATACATTTCCCTGATCCACCCTGACCCTGAGCCCTGTAGCCCACAGCCATTTCTGTCACTCACCTACAAAGAGGTCAACTCTCCAACCCATGCATAAAACCTTTTCTGCCTTTCAGAGACAGAGATGGTGGTGGGGTGGGGCAGGCAGACATGTGAAAGAGAGTGAGCATTCCGGTGTCCTATGAGCTGTTGTTTGTCTCCTTGAGGTTGCTTTTTGTCTCGCCCCTGGACCTATTTTCCTCCCTTTTCTTCTCTTCCCTCCCTCAATCTTTCTCACTCTTGCTCCATTCCTTCCTTCCATCACTCTCCCTTCATCTCTTTCGCTATCTCTCTCTCTACCCACTTTTCTTTCCGAAGGCTAAGGATTCCTGCGGGCCCTCTGAGAGAAGTGTGTGAAAATGCACAATGCAGGTCCCCTGGCGTGCCCACCCCCGGCACAGAGTGTGAGAAGAGGGCCCTGCATTTGATGCCTGACTGACCAAATCTTCTGCCAGATAGCAGGGCCTTTCTATTCCCAGCGGAGCGACGAGAGCGTGGCCAGAAGTGGTGCGGAAGGAGAGGGGAAGGCACAGTAATTGTACCAAGGTCTGTAGAGATCCCCCACTTACCCACCAACGCAGCCCCCTCCTCTCCTAAACCGCTCCTGAACGGCTTCTCAGTAAAAGGAAAAGTGTCCCTGGACAGCGAGAAGCAACTTCTCTGCAGAATAACCAAAAGACAGTGTGCACTCATATATGAATAACGTTCAATTTATCACATGAAAGCCCATATATTGAATACAACACCTTGCACTGTCCCCAATTCCATCTATTTTTCAACACTCCAGATGAAAGAAGAAAGAAAAAACAGAGTTTAATTCCCAAAGTCACTTTTGGATTGTATTCCGTTAAGAATCCTTGCTGGATACACAGATTTTTGTCAAAAAATTGTCATTACAACGACAACCTTTACATATTTGCAGCTGAGAGCAAGATATTTTACACATATTACACTCAAGCATGCATATCTTCTGCTTCTTGGAGACTTTATCGCAGTGTTGCTTATATTGTTGTGCCGTGAACATATTCAAAGGCACACTGCAGTTGCCAATCTGATATCCATCAAGTGGTGACAACAAGAAGTGATCATGATAACAGAATAACCTCAACAACAATTATTCCAAATATCACAGAGTGACATCAAAAACACAATAACAGCGCAGGAGGAACCCAACAATGGATCCAAGTCAGTGACACCCTCCTCCCTTAAAGAGGCTGCTATTGTGATGCTAAATATTTCATTAGTTGACTGCGAGAGAAGTTCAGAGGGCCTCGGGAGAGATTGCCATGCGCTGCAAGCACTTGTCAAACCTGCGCAAGTTTAGGATATGGCATCTTTTCTCAGCCACCCATGAAAGGGAGACAAGGAAAGAGAGAGGGTACTTACTTTTCATTATATTAAATACAAATCTATTTGGAATTAAAGACAGAAACTCCTACCACAAATTACCAACCTTTGGACAAATGACAATAAAACTAATTAGAAAGCATTCACAACATATTCACTACTGCCCCGTGAAAATTATACATTTCTTATTTTCTTTGACAAATTGTGTTTTCTATGCTTGTGTGTTTTTTTATTATATTTTAAATGCATCTAACCCGAGAGGATGGTGAGGTAAAAGCTAAAGTCTCAACACACTTACCTGTAACTAAAAGAAAACATTCAATGACACTACAAACCTCCTGACAAACATGGTGGTATAGTGATGGGCTTGGCATCAGCCTTCATCAAGGGTCAGGAGGTGGGGAAACACAGGAAGTGCTTAAAAGTGGTTCAAATTGATCGCTAGGCATATTCGCAGGAACAGATGAACGTTGATATTAACATGCCAATTGAACCAAGCCGTAAAGGACAACACAAGCTCCTGGTGGAGTGCTCTGCAGTAGCATTCTAACTCACAGGCTCTGACATGCTTTTATCTCGCTAAAGAGTGAGCCACTGCTACAAGGACATTGTCACACATTGTAACAGAGGAATAGCTGCTGTGAGAATCACAAAGATGCTGTGCGTTTCACAGAAACAGAGCATGCATGACAGGCAAACCTGGGAGAAGGGAAAAGGAAGGATCAAACTCAGGCAGATCATGTAAGGTTCTTAGCTACAAGTACAAATGTAGCATCACTTCAGTTCTTTCAAATAAACAAGAAGGAGACTGGTAGAGAAAACAAACCATTAAGTCAACACAAAGATTGCAATGTTTCTGCCCCAAGAGCCACAAGTGCAACAGGAAGTTCCCACTATAGCACAAATGACTGTAAGATGCAGACAATCAGTCCAATATGTCCCTGTTGAATGAACATACCCAGCATGACCCTACAGTGTCCAGAGAATACAGTACTAACATACCAATACACTGGACAAGAGTCCTCTCTCTTGGACGAAGATGCTTTTGAGGGCATCTGAGCGTTATTTTCTATAAGCTCCCCATCCATTTTCAAAGGGCCATGCACAGCGCTGCACATTTTCTGCATCCCTTCCAATTCATTACCCGCTCGCCCACATGTATTATTCTGCCCGCTACGCATTCCCTCTCGTCTCTAGGGGCACATTTATTGGTTGAAGCATTTTGACTCCATTTACCTTTTAAAAGCCGCCGTTTAAAGCTCGATATTTTCTCTCTCATAATCCGTTCCTCTATAGCCTGGGATCTATGAGATTGCCTTCCTTCTGCTTTGATGAGCAGCGCAACTTTGTTCACTTTCTCATTATTGGAAAATATTAGAGATGAGTTTGGTTTGCTGAGTGGTTGTATGTTAAAGTTTATGCAATGCATTTAAAGGATTGAACATTTTCTGAATGGGTGTATTGTATATTTAGTTTTTATTTGGCTGTATGTTTTTATACTGAAAATAATAGTTTTCTAAGAATAATTAATGTTCCTATAATGAAAACCTTTAGTAAGTATTTTTATTGTTCTAAAAGAGAATATTTACATATAGCGTATACATTTCCCTACAATTGATGCGCTATATGTGAGCCTAAATGAGCTTTTGGCACAATGTTATATAGGACATGACTCTCTTATCTCACGTCTCTCTGTGTGACAGGGGTGGGGGCGTTATGCATATTTCAGATGGATTTAAGCAGCGTCCTGTGGGTCCTTTAAAAGCCCATCATATTTATGAAGATGGCATATTATCGCCATCAGGAGAGTGTCACAGAAGCTCCTAGAGGAAATGACTCTAATTGGTGCTGGCGTTTGGAGAACACACTGTAGTAGCCACCGGTTTCCCGCCCACTTTAGAAGATGATAGCCAAGGCTGAACACAGGGAAGGGTTGCATTTGAATTTAAACACCATACTCCAACTCAATTTCTCATGTTTTCTTCCGTTTTTGGTTACATGCTTATGTTGATATTAATTCACACACTTGTGTTATAGTCATTTTCGTAGATTTGAACATTTATTTGATTTATTTGCAAGTTAGAAAATGTTGGGAGCTCATTTGCAACCCCTAAATCTACTCTTATTGTTCCTACACATTTGTCACATCAAAAAGATATGTAACGTGTTTTTCTGCTCACCATTTGTATCCAATCAAATGTACCTTGAAAAGCTGATATGCAGATTATTTCTTTAGACATGGTAATTTCAATATCACTAAACTTTCTCGTGAGCAAATACTAAGCAACTCAACTGTCTCTCTGAAGAAAACACACCAATAAAGTTAGAAGAAATCCATGAGTTTTCTGCCAGGGAGTCCCAATAGAAGAGGGTTGTACATTGTTAGTCAGAATTCAATGTCAGCCAATTGAAAAGTTTAATTGTCCCAATATGGGACCCCCAGCAGTGTTACAGGCACTCAAATTCCCATGTACACTCATTCTCATACAGTAGTATTGTAAGTGAGGGCCACAGCGGTTCATCTGCAGGACAGAGACATAAATCTTGGTGCCCTAAGGACAGGTGTGGGAACCAGGGAGGGAGACATTTAAAGGCCCCCACACAGCTGCTTTGATTCACTTTAATTGTCACACTAGGTGGGCACAGTTACCTAACCTCTAAGAACCCCCCCGCCCCTGCTTAAGAAGAACTTGCTCAATGAAATTAGGTTACAATTAGTAGGAATCCAATGTGTGAATACCAAGCCTGCTCTCAACAATTAGATACAGTATGTAAGGTAAGGGAAATAGATGCTGTTATTATCAATTCTCTAGGGAGTTACACTATTTATAATTCCCTTTATCTACTCCTCTCGGTAATTGTCAGTCGAGCGCAGAGGCAAAGCCGATACAAGTACATAAGACTACATAAAAGGCCAAACCAGTGTGCACCCTATAGGATTCAAGTCACAGCCATTATATAAATCCCCAGTTGTGTCTGAATCTATTCTTGAAGAAACACAGTGGAGCAAGAGGGGAAAAATCAATCGAGGAAAAGTATCTACAATAGTTGCCATGAATCTAAATGTGGCCAATAAAAGGAAAGTTATTAGTTGTTTTTAAGTACACTTATATATACTGCATTTAAAAAAAAATATCTTGTCATTAGTAAAGTTATTGGATTCAAAATGGTATTCAAGTAAAAACATAAGGATACAAATGTAGTTAAAGTATGTTAAGATACTAATTGTCACTTAAATGTTGCTGTTTGAGTCCGGGATGATTGTAATTACTTCATATATTGTTGGGTTATTAAGCATATCACATACATCACAATGTAATGGTTGATTTATGTTTTCATCATCTCAATATGTCAAGTAATGGTTAATAAAGCTAATACTATTGTGGGGTAAAAAGAACAATACTTGCCTCCAAAATAAATTGTAGTAGAAATAAAAAGTAGTTTGAAAACAGTAGCCTATAGCAATTAAGTACAAGTACCTCAGAGTTGTACTTGGGTATGTAATAAGTGACATACCACCACAACAAAAGTTGAGTGCCCATTAAATTCATCTTTCTGCAACTGTTTTGTCATTTATTTAGTATAGTTAAAGAACCAGGAAAATAAGCCTGTGCGGAGTCACTTTCTGATTAGCCTACAATGGGGAGGTACTACACTTAAACATACATCTATAGCTCCCTCATGTTTCTTTATTGCTTGTGATGAGTTATATCCTGGAGATCCATAACATGATTGACAAGTAGGAATGCTGGTGCACACTGCTGCGTTTGTCCAAGCAGGCCCCGGTTGCATCAGTCACACCTGGCGACTGCCTTGGGCTTACCAGCCTGTAATTTCATGGCTCAAAAGTACAATGTCTCATTCTTTCAACATTCACTCCTGATGCTGCGGCATCCAGCATGCATCCTGCTATTTTTTTCAGTAATGTATGAGTATGTTGCACAATATATTTACAGCATCCTAATTTGCCGGATTTTTAATCCTTCATGTTACTGACAGAAACACTGTTTAAGGCAAGAAAGAAAGA
>NC_136905.1:24428321-24433321 GCF_949606895.1 Notothenia rossii
TGAATATAAACGTAACATTGATGTTTGAAAGCATGTTTGTGTGCCGAGTGAAGTAAAAGTGTCTTGCTCTTTTCCATTACTGTTGATTAGTTAACCTTTAAGACAACAGACACTGGTCTTTAATAGGCCGCATGCTCCCCTCTCATCCTTCTGTCAGGAAATCAATGGAGTGATAGAAAAGAGGGAGAAGAGCGAGGTGATGTTTGGAAATAATCTTCCTTTCTCGACTGATTAACTGTGCGTGAGTTGTATGTGTGTACGAGTGTGGTTTTATGCTGGTTTAGATAGCCTTCTTTTCTATTTTCATTGCAAGTATTTGGAGTTAAATCTGCTTTTACTGTTATGTTCATACAGTACTATTCTGCATGACTGGTTTAAATGTGGTGGCATATTCAGAGCCATACCAGCCAGTGAGTGGTTGATATGGAGCAGCAAAAAAAGGAGGACAATGGAGGTTCAGTAACACATTTGCTTTACATTTAGGACCACGATTACAATGCTCAATCTCACACTAATATAAGCATCACAATCTTAGACGCTTTGTTGCTGTGAGAAAAGCCAGCAGCCTGAAATGAAAGAAATATACCACTTTTCCTGAAAAAGTTGTATTTACAACATTGTAAGGTCATCAACAACACCTACAAATACAAACTGTGACCATGACCTTATATACAGCCATAGTAGAGACAAAGTCTGGTAGATGAGAGACCTGTGTTTTGGTGTTGAATTGATTTTCTCTTCAAATAGAATTATGTGGCTGCTCCTGTTTCCCCTCCAAAGCGTTACTATTTCATTTGTTCAGGATCATGTCAGAGAGATACTACCTCAGACATACAGAGAGGACACACAAAGACTGCACACACATAAAGAAAAAAATGTCTTTACTATTCGGTCAATGTTGTGCCGAGTAAACTTGGTCTAATTAATTTGGTCATTGAAAAATAGTGACAATGTGAGAAGGTATACATATAGTACATAGTGAGATTGTGAATATACAGCATGTTGAATTAGGAAGATTGTGTGTTAAATGTGCAATCCCCTGATTTTAAACATGAAGTCTGATGTATTCCTTAGGGCGAGTAATACAGTGCAACAACAGATTTTGAATGCTGGTTCGATAAGATTATCAAGGTCATCTTATGACCAATAAATGTTTAAATAAAGTATATTCTTGGGTTGCATTGATGTAAATGTGGAAAAAGTGCAGTGCTAAATCGCTGGACTGAAAAGAAAATACGACGTTCATTATAACATCTTAATTCGAGATTTTGTGACAAAAAAGGAGGGGGAAATGACAGTGTGGAAGAGAGAGGGAGATGAGTTTTGTCAGTCTTAAACAGGCCAGAGGAAACTTAAACTGCCTGGTTGACATCTGGTGCCTCTAGTGGGCTCCGATCATAATCAATAATGGAAGGAGTGGAGCGTACTGTTCCTCCCTCTCCTCTGTCTGCTCCATCCCTCGATTCACTTTCCTCCTTTCTTCTGTCTGTTAATGCATTGTTTTCTCCCTATTTACAGATTGTACCAAACAATACATTTTTGTGAGGCATGAATGCCAATTGAAGCAATTTGTCAAACTGTGTATGGCCAATAACACATTTATTTGAATGGGAACGTCTTTTTTTTCCTTTTAAAAACACCCCCACATACTGTACATATGTGCAGGCTGTTCTCATTTACTGTTGCACATACATTTGAATACAACCCAAACAACCGTGAGCCAGGATGTGCAAGGCTGCTTGTAAGAAAGTTGTTCAAAGAGCAACAAAGTCAACATGGGGAGGAGGTCAGGGTGGATGGATGGATTCAACATGCAGGATTTTCACCCAGGAAACAATTTTTCATGTCCCATTTGAAACCAAAAGTCAACGTTTACATACTTTAACTTACCTCTCTTACATAACTTGTGTACCTAAGTTAAGCCACAAGTGTAAATTACAGAGCAAAAATAAATATACTTTTTCTGTTGAGCCATTTTGCCACACCAGTTTGTGTAAACCCTATTTTAAGTACATTTTCACCAGGATTACACTTACTGCCAAAACACACTTCATTTTTGAACATGTTTAAGTCCTCAAATGTTCGATTCATTAGGTAAATAATAAATAATAATTAAAGTAATAATAATAATATTTGTTGCATTCCAATGTGATACTACGACCCAGCCATGTCAGTCCTTGGAACAATTATTTAAACCAAAAACACCATGTTTATAACCTAACAAATATATTTATAGCCTACACAGGTTGTGTACTGCTGGGGCTTGACATGTGTAGGAGGACATACATTTTTATTTAGGATATTATGCAATTCTTTAAATGAGGATATGTTGACCTGCTACCACATCAAATCCGACTACTCAGTATCTAGACACATGTCGATGTCAGATACACCCTAGAGAGATTGTTTTCAACTCCACTTTTAGAGCCTCCTATCACTGTCCCCTCACTTCTACACATGTCTCACCTTGGAGACCACCATCATAACCTTCTCCCTAAAAGTCCTCTCTGTCACTCTGTCTCTCTTTACATGTTGCCCCCCCAAGACCACCCAAAGCTAAAGATCATCCGGTATCTGATTACTTGTCCGATTACTTGTTACACATCTCTTCCCTTCTCTACAATATTCCAGTCCCCTTTTCTCCTCCTCAGATCCCTCTACCCAGCGAGACCCCCCACACCAGCAGCAGATTGTCGCGCTATCAAGCCACTCCTCTTTTCCCCAATCCCCTTGTCACTCTTTAGGTTTCAAACTCCATTTGGCTGATATATAGGCCTCTCCTTGGCAAATGACCCTGAAGTGGTTTGGACAGTTGTAGAAGGCTTGTTGGAAGACCAGCTGCCACATATCCCACTTATTTATTCATCTCTACATTGATTAATGGACAAAGGGTCACAGGTCAACCTTTTATTGTGGAAGAAGCTTGACCTGAAAACAAATAAATACTGCTGTTTTTTTCTGTCTGATACCTGACCCTTATGTTTTGATCAAACCGTCAATAGTTAAAGGGAAATAAGAAACATCTATTCCTGGAACAGTTGGTCAAGAAGAAGAGAAGATATTGGATGAACGGTCATTTGAGAATGTAACAACATGTGTTATAATGCTCGGCTTATCAGAAAGAAAAAAAGACCTCTAACAGGATGGCCTTGCTTTCACTCCATATGTCCTGACAGTGTATGTATTTTGGATCAGGTTTCTATCTTAAATAATAACTATAATTGCCTATGAAGTTATTTTTAAATAATGATGTTCCTTAACCCTTATATGCATAAGTGGGTCTTTTTGGACCTGGTGAGGTGGTTTTCTTTAAGTATCTTTGTAATTACATTTTTTTATCATTTCATACTCCAGCTATTCCCCCAAAAACATGTTTTGGATATCATGCCATTCAATTTTTTATTTATATTTTAAGAAATTGTAGTTTTTATATCACCACCCCAAGCTTCCATAAGTGGGTCAAAAATGACCCGCATGCATTTTCTATGGAATCCTATGGGAAAACATTTTTTTAAATCTAAAAAAAATTAGAAAAATTAAATATAAAATATTTCTAGGGTGAACCAAAATATAATACTAAATATTATACAAGTGATTTTTCTTAACTAAAATAACAAAAATGGCATAAAAACACATTATTCTAATACGGGTCCTTTTTGACCCACTTATGGAAGGGTGAAGGGTCCAGTCACTGGTGCATCTAAGGGTTAAAGTCCTCTTCAATATAGGGTGGGAACACTATTAATGTGTACTTTGTTTCTATATGTGTTTATATTAAATAACTTCTGTGTTTTCAATAATGGAGAATTGTGTAAAAAACATATAATAACATTTGAAAATCTTAAATTGTATGTGATGGTTCAAACAAAACCTTGAAGTTGGAATGTGTTGATGTACAATTTGATTCAGTTTGAAAAATGATTATAATTGTCTTAAATTTACCATTATTGTAATGAATGTCCCAACATTTTATTTCTATAATGTCATAATGTGTTTAGCCACGGATGTGTACTTACCAATTTATTTGTATTCTAGTAACTAATGTGTGCATTTCTTCTATGTATTAACTATTCATATGTTAGCTTATTCTGTATTATTGCATGCCTTTTTATTTGACCTGCTATGCCACTTTTGCTGTAACAATGTACATGTCCACGCTGTGGGACTCACAAAGGATTTTCTGATTCTGATTCTGAAAGGTATACTTCAAAATAAATAAAGAGGGGAAACAGTAAGTATACTTAACATACACCAAAAACATTGATTCATATAATTGCAAATTGTTTTGTTAGAGTATAAGACATTGAGAACTTCAGCTACCTTGCATACAATTGGCAAATAGTGAGAAAATGTGCTGGTGAGGAAACATTATGTTATGTATAACCAGTGGATTGTGGACATAAACTCCGGACACAGGCATGTAAACATTTTCATTTGGGCTTATAATATGGTGCCTGTCAACAACAAGGGAAAGAATCCCCAACCTGTGTGACCCGACGCTCAGCATCTTGCTCTGCTGATTGGCAGTAATGCTATTTAATCAAATGTCAAACAGCACAGGTTTATGATACACAAGCCAACCTTTGTATTGCTGCTTCAAGTGAATGGAATGTGTGTGCACACAGACAAACACACGCAGAGGATTTAGCACATTCACAAACACAGAATGCTTTAACTGAACAGTTAGAGCTTTTGAGTCAATAATTCTGATATCAGAAACACTATTCTGTGTGAAGGGAAACGGAAAGGGAAAAAGTCATCACTCGAACGTCTTGTTTATGTGCTTGTCATTTTATTCATTGTCTGCGGTATATATCCAGGGAAACATTCTCACATTTCAAAAACTCCCCTGCCATTTCAGAAATAATTGGCCAGTTCCTTGTGCTGAGCCGACTCCACGTCCAGTAGATTTTTTTTTTCTTCTACCTAGCTGCCAACGCGCTCTCTCTTTTTCCCTCTCACTTCTGCTGCTGACAATGTGTCAACATGTAGATGTCAGC
>NC_136905.1:24438321-24785821 GCF_949606895.1 Notothenia rossii
AAATCTCGCCATCCAATTACAAGATGTAATAATTTTGCAGTCAAGCTGGTAATGAGGTCTAATACTCATGCATGTGATAATCCCCCCTGGATGCTGACTCTATCAGATGTTAGCTTTGTAATTATACTGGCAGAAAATCATTATTTCATGTTCAGCAGAAAAATGAGCTTGGTGGGGGGAAGTTAATTTTCTCTATGCTCTGTGAAGCATAGACTCAATTTTAATGATCTAATCATTACCCCCGACTATCCCCGGCTGCAATTGACCCATGTTACTTGTGTGAGGCAACATTTTGCTCGTTTAAGAGTCCCTGATATGCAGTTAGGTTTGCCAGGTAGGAGCCTTTTTATTTAGTAATTATACCACAATAAAACTATTATGCTAATGATATGGAAATCGATATTGTCGGCCGCATTGTCATTTAACAGCTGCACGGAACATAAATCACATTCTTAATTGTAAGCATTTAACATTTCCACATTATTGCTTAGTTGCTTGTGTGTGTGAGTGTGTATTTGCGTGTATGTGTGTATGTGTGTCTGTGTGTGTGTGTGTGTGTGTGTGTGTGTGTGTGTGTGTGTGTGTGTATGTGTGTGTGTGTGTGTGTGTGTGTGTGTGTGTGTGTGTGTGTGTGTGTGTGTGTGTGTGTGTGTGTGTGTGTGTGTGTGTGTGTGTGTGTGTGTGTGTGTTTGTGTGTGTGTGTGTTCCATGTGTGAAGGGTTGATACCAACAGTGAGAGAAAAGGTCAGCTTCTGCTGTCTCTGAGCTGGAGCTGTTTCATCCTTTCCTGCTTTCACTCCTTCTATTACGGACATATGTAAATATCTCCTACCTGACACCAGCCCGAGTAATGCAGTGTATGTGCATTGATATTGACAGTAACATGTACGAACCGGCAACTACTGAAGGAATAAGATATTAGCATACTGTAAATTAAATGTTGTATAAAGTCACATACACATTATTATTTCAGTACAACAAAGATGTTAAAGTCATAAAGACATATAAATACTGTGCAATGAGAAAGGGCTCAAGTGATTTATTTTATTTTATTTGTTTACCAGTATGCAGATGCATAAATACAAGAATTGACACTAGGGTAAAATAATGACTAGTTAGACTAAATAATAATCTAACTAGTTTATGTTCTTTTATGATTATGACATTTTGATGGCATATAAACTCCAAGCTTAAAGTCTGGGACATGAGGCACATAACTATAAAAATGTACAATAACAATTTTACATGTAACATTGTTTTCCCTTAAAAGATGTACATATAGTTTCTTAACCGTATGCTAATCAGCAGGTTTACCTCACTTGAACCTCTTAAGCCCCAAGTCTGTTTTTGAGGTTTCAGGCTCGAAAATGACATTCCCAGAACAAATGACCATATATTCCCTTCTAAAAGGGTTAAATTAATAATCTTTTTTCTCAAGTAATGATAAACCTGTGAGTTGGATGTAGAAAAGTCAGAATCAATATCGATGTTTTTTATTTTAAAGAAAATTCAATTGTAAATTATAGTGTCCGTCCCAAAGATATTTTGTACTTATAGTGAAAACTAACCTTGGATGATGGGTTAGTAGACTAAAAGCTTTAGGAATCCAAAGTACAACATATAATAAGTACTCTGTATCAAGATTGATGCAAAACAAGTGATATTTGACATTTTTAGACAGATTTAGCAAAAAAAACATCTTCTGGGTCCATTTGGGTGGATATTCCATATCTCTGGCCCCTCTTGTTCGATTTTGACATGTGACATCTCTTTCTGACCGTTAGAGTCAATAGAATCTAAGGGAAATCGTCCCGCACACACTCATGTTAAAACAAAAGGTGGCGTCTTCGCGCATTCAATCTTGCTACAGAGCGTAAGAATGGCCTGCTCTACTATTTTAAACGGGATTGCAGTTTTATTGCTTATAGATTATCAGAACATTTCAAAGGGGACACAGTCACATTGGATATTAACCTATGGATTAACTACATCATCGTTGTTATCGTTTTAATGCCATTGAAGACCAGTTTTGACCAGACAAAACCAAGGTAAGCCATGTTAGCGTTGTGGGCTACCTAGCGCCACATGTTTTGATGTACGTTTTTGTTGATAAGTTTGTATCTTTCAGTGTTGAGGTGGGAACCGTTATGTCTTTACGATCATAAACGATGTGTTGGATGTGCAGCTAGGATAAGTAATAGGCCTAAGGGAGCTAGGAGTAATCTTCGGTGCAGTAATAGGTTAGCATTTTTCGCTCGGGCTAATTCAGAGGCTCACTGAGCATTGTGTGTTTGTTTTTTTTCAAATATCAGTTAAATTAGTTTTTCCCCGTTATATGGATATAAAATATTCATAGTTTATTAAATATTAAGGTTCCTTAGATGTTGTTTCCTGCAAATGACGCTATTTCGGCCCCGGAACCGGTCCGTCAGGGCATGGTTAAGGGAGGACGCTGTTTTTACAATTATTAATTTTGTTAGTTTTTACTATTGGCATTCATATCAGTAATAGTTGTTGCACTAGTAGAAGCATTAATATATATTATTAAATTATTACAAAAAAAAAAAAAAAATACAGTATAATTTCAAAACCTCTGTATAGTAATTAGATAACTAGGGTTATGATGGTAAGAAGAGAAGGAAAAAATATGTTTATTTCGGGGAATTTTTCAGATGTAAAGTTTTCAATAAGTCCACTTATAGATTGGATATAAATGGAATAATGGCTTTTGCAGAACATATTGTATACTTATGTAATTTAAGGTGCATTTGTTTTCAGAGCTCTGAATGCAGTGCAGCCGCTGACATGTTTCAAGTTATTCAGTTTACCAAAGGGCCATAATGAGCAACCGTAGAAGTCCAATAAAACAACTACAAGACAACAGGATGCTTATAACACCACACGACCAGACAGCACAGAGAGGTGCAAAGGGTGTCAGGAAAAGTAAAACGTTGCATGCATGAGGCGATAGAATCTGAGCTCAGCTGACCAGGGGTCACGGCTGGCAGAGCGCGAGATACGGTAGTTAATAGAGATGATTGATTATAGCGGGGCGACCCAATAGCGTCTGAAACATGAGAAATTATTAAACACATGATCTGAGTCTTTCAACAAAAGCTGTGTTTTTTGGATATGATACAGTCAGATGCAAAGGTTTAATATGTAGATAATAAACAGACAAGTGAGGACAAAGGTTAGGCTTTTTGACAAATGTTGGCCTAATCTGAATGTCAGTAAATGTCAAAGATTACATTGTGTTTTGTGTCCCAAGTAAAGTTCACTGTTGTTATTCTGTTTGCAGTTTTATGCTTTATGCCAGGCCCGACCACTTTAAATAAAGACACATGTTTAATATACGCACATGGATTTCATGATAACACCAAATTCAGGAAGTTATCTATATTGTGACTCTATAATGCTGATAAATATATTTGTTTCAATATACATCACATACACAAACACATTGTCCCTTAAGTTAAGAGTGCTTTCATTTACTTTTATCGATATGTAAATAGCTTGTGCGTGTACATTGTGTATTACAAACAAGATATGTATGTTTCAGGAAAAAATAGCACATAATGCATAATTTTTGATAATATTATCACTGTTTTGTGAACACTATCATATTTAACTGGACAGGGATCATCCCCTAGGTAAAATGAAACTCTGCCTAGCACTGTTGTGATATTAATATTTACCTAAAAGAGGGCTCTTATCACATATTTGAAATGCAAAAATTGTAAACACAGTTGAGACTTTGCCTTTGCCCTTGACACAGTTATTCTTGTATGAGGGGCATCACAATCTGGGCAGATTATGTTTTCATATGTGGTCCCTTAAGGAGCGATATTGAAATCAGCATGCATTGCGCACTGGGGCGTACTTCACCTTTTTCTCAGCATGATGGATGTGCATCCTACCCCAAAGTGATAAGAGTCATTATTTGATGATCAACCATCCATTGTATAGCATACATTTAGTAGTCCTCAGAAATAAGGTTCACTAATGGCGCTTTTCCACTGCAGCACGTAACACGCTTTTTTTTTGCTTTTCCACTAGGGTCTAGTTCCGGCTCAGGGCTACTTTTTCACCTTTTTTCTGGCCCTCCAAAATCTAGGTTCTTACTGGGCCAACAATCAGACTGAATGTGCTAAACTAGTGAGGTAAACACTCTCGACTGCTGATTGGTCAGAGAGAATCTCTTGCAAGGGGGCTACAACTACAACAAAATGAACATATTTTGCCGTGATTTCATTGTAATACACGTTTCAAAAACGGCAGGCAAAAAATCTTTTAAAATGCGTGTTTTTCTGAATGGAGATCGGATCAATCAGGCTAAGCTAACGTTGTATATGCTCCGACCGTCCACACTTACAAAAACGGCCTACAGCCTAAACCAGCGACTGTATTCACCATGACACAGACAGTAGTTGTACTTGTTTAACTTTTGTCTAGTTTCTGAACAGACATGAGGAGCTGTGAGCTCTGAGTGCTAACAGCTAACGGCTGATGTTTTGGTTTTGTGGTTCGCATTGAAGATGTCGTCACTGCAGCGTCGCTCCGCCCGCCGAACAGCCGATCGCCCCGCCTACACTGCGTTACTATAGAGAGGCGAAGTCCCGCCCATCTACTTCCGACCCATGGGACCCCGGAAGCGGAAAATTATACATTGACGTCAATGGAGAGAGAAAAGTCATCTTTCGATCCCGTTTGAATTGTGCCACGAATGACACATATGATGTTTGTCAAATTAAAAGAACATTTTGCAAGTCAAAAAAATAAAAATGTGTCGTAAAACTGTGAAGTTACAATTTTTTTTGTGTGAAACCGCTCAGTGAACTACAGGTCTCTGGTCTCGCACAATACGCGTCACCATCACAAAGATGGCTGTCACGTTAGTAAATTTCACCTGTTTCTTTCAGAATGAGGCGAAAAAGTATAAAACGAGGTGAAAATCACTACAAGTCTGGGCATGTTGAGAGCTGTACATACACGAAAGGGAGCGGTTCTGTAAGAGCCAGCATGCGGGACCGGCTTTACAAGGTTTCAGTGAGTAATATGAGTGCAATGTTTAAGGTTAATGTCAGCTAGCTAACAAGGTACACTAACGTGTTTTGTTTTAGAAACTAGTTTTCTCCTTAAGAACTTTGTGGTGTCTGTGTATGCTGTGGATAACATTAGTGTTCACAAGAACAAGATACACTCCCGTGTTTTGTTTTAGTTGCTCTTCAGATTGAAGCGGCCAGTTCTATATCGACTATATGTGTGATCTCCTTTTTACATCTCGTTGTGTCATTTGAGTTTATTTGCTGTGTGTAGATTCAAGGATTTTGGTTATCTTGTCCAGGGATGCAAACTTGTCACCTTTCGGCGAAATTCTCCGTTTTGAATCCAAAATAGGTCGTTTTTGTGATTCCTGTAGATCTGCAATAAAAATATTTTTTGGGTATGGGAGGGGGTCTGGGACCCGGATTAATGTGCGGCCGCGAGCTTTTTTTATATATATTATAATGAAGCGCGAGCTGTGTGCTCGAGTCTTCCTGCCTGTCGGCTCTGCTCATGATGTATAATAAGCCTCTGCTGCTCGGCGATGATGGTCTAGCTTCAGCAGCTACATTACCTACGGTGCGTTCGTTAATATTAACTGTGCGTCCGGAGTCCCTGTGGCACAGACTGGACCGCTGGTGAACAGCTGTTAGAACGGGCCGTTCAGGTGTTCACAATAGAGCTCCCTGTCGGAGCGGCAGAGCGTGATGTGCACTGAAAAGTTTTTTTTTCCCGTCGCAATATTATCGTTGAGCTAGCTAACTAGCATACATTGTCACTATCTGCTAACGTTAGCTTTAGCCTTCGTTTTCTAATCGTTTTTTTCATAGGCTATAAACAGAGGTGGTATAAGTATATATCTTGTAATTGATTAAAATTAGAAGTACTCAGTTCTTGTACTTGAGTAAAAGTAGAAGTACCAGAGTGTAGGAATACTCTGTTACAGTAAAAGTCCTGCATTCAAAATGTTCCTCAAGTAAAAGTAGAAAAGTATTATTATCAAAATATAGTGAAAGTAGCGACAGTAAAAGTAGTCATTTTGCAGATTGGTCCATTTCAGAATAATATGATACGTTTTATAATGATTGATCATGAAAGTGTTCTCAAAGCTGGTAAAGGTGCAGCTAGTCTGAATGACTTTGTATACTGCAGGGTAGCTTTTGGATTTACTCCAGGTGGAACTAAAGTCTGATTTAACACTTGATTATATTTCACATCATTCATCCACATCTGTAAAGTAACTAAAGGTATTACATACATGTAGTGGAGTAAAAGTACACCATTTACCTCTGAACTGTAGTGGAGTAGAAGTACAAAGTAGCAAAACATTGAAATACTTAAGTAAAGTACAAGTATCTCAAAATTGTGCCCAAGTATAGTACTTGTTGAGTTTATGAACTTAGTTACTTTACACCAGTGGCTATAAAGATAGAAAGACTAAGCCTTGCACAGAGGCCTGAAAATACATTTTCAAAATGCTCAACAGTGCTGCCAAAATTATTAACTGACTGCTACACAATTAAAATAAATGCTTTTTATATATTTCTATTAGATGTGACTCTATGGCGTTTCTGTTAATATTAACACTGCTGCTTTAGTTGTTCTGACTGCTAAAATCCTCTGTTATTCCTCATTTTAAAGCCGATATTCTGTGGGGTCAGGGGGCTCGGATCCTTGTCACCTTTTTCATACCTGATGAGTTTGCATCCCTGTTGTCAATTTGTTTGGTTATCTAGGCACAGCTGTGTGTGACTCCCTCTGGTACACTGGTATGTGTTTTCCTAATGTAGAGAGCATTGATTAATTAATAAACTACACACTGACTCTAGATCCTGACCAAATCCTTATTTTTTGATCAAATGTTTTTCAAAAAAATGTATTGTATATTATATAACAGCTGCAAATCACAGACCGGAGTCTCTGCTACTGTGGACCACGAAGGAGGGGATCATCATCCCCATCCCCAAAGACCCTGCATGGCATGGAAATCTCCTCCTGGAACAATTCTACACCCAGCATATGCTCCCTGTGTTGGCCAGTAGAGAGGAGGACATTTAAATAAACATACTCTTAACACCCTCGGACTCTGCGTTGTGTTTCGTATGTGTGATGGGGTGTTATGCAGAGGGGAGGAAAACAGGACACAGCAGATTGGGATTGTGGTGGAGATGCTGAGCAGTTATTTAATTGTTGCGTGTAATTATTATTATACTGTGTGCTTCTTAGTTATTCCATCTTTTGCTGTAACATGGATCTGTATGTAACTCTATATTTAATTGTTATCTACCACACTTCCTTCTACATCATACACCATCATTATACATGATGGTGTATATAGGATATGTATTTATTTGTATACATATCTAAATTGTATAATTTTATTTTTCGTATTTGGGATTTCTCTTTTGTCCACTCAAATACACTTGGCCCTTTCTCTTTTCCATGTGGAAAATGGCAGCTGCATATTCTGCTTTTCTCATCTGCTCCCTGTCTGCTCATCTACGATGAGAAAATTATATAATTAATTACTAATAATCATTTAAACCTGTTATTACCAATATTTCACAAATTCTTCATGTAAACTTAAGAGCACAGCTGTATGTTGAGTATGTCAGCTTTGCTTGGTTCATCTTACTGGGGGGGGGGCTGCTACATGGATGTCGGTGCAGTCCACAATAATTTTGCAGCTGAAGGCAGAATGAATTTATTATTGACTCAGAATGAAGCACAACTTCATGTCATACAATACATTGACTTTATTTGTAATTGTGTAAAAAAAATATGAGCATTGATTAGCAAGCAGGACCTGGCAGGAACAGAGAATGGTGATGGATGGAGCTGGGAAGAGAGAAGAATAAAGAAAACAGATCAACTTTATTATCGGATATTAAAAATTCAATTTCAAAACAAGTTGCCGCTCCTACAGTTTTCTAGTGTGTAAAGATGATTTCACATGACCAATGCAAAATATCACACTCAATACATGTGTGTCTCTGAGGGGTGCATTGTGCCTTTGATGTATATAAATAATATACCATAACCAAATACTATTACGTACAGTGGAAATCAGGTTACCAGAGCAGGTCAGACCAGTGTGCATGTTCCTCAGGGTCTCAGCAGTTACAGGTGAGGTAAAGAAAATAAAAGAGAAAAAGGTCAGTAACAACACTTTAAAGTAACAACACTGAATAATTATCTCTTTTAATAATTTTCTCTCAGTAATCACTCAACTACTGTCTATCCAACAAACAGATTGACTCACTCTCACTATCATCACAATGAAACACGTCCAGAAGAATGTCATGCAAAGCTGCCTGCCTTCCTTCCTTCGACTCTCCCTGAACTGCCTGATCTTTTAATGGTCAATGTTAACCATTTGTGCAGATAGCATTAAGTAGAAAAGATCGCTGATACTAATGTGGCGTTAGCCTACCTCCCGCCCCCTTAGCACCTGGTGGAGGGGGCGATAGGCTACTCTTCAAATGTTTCACAAAATACTTACCATCATGACTACTCTTACTGTTTAACATTTTGGTTTACTTCATGTTAAGGCTAATACAAATGACAAGGCTAAATAATGTAATATAATGCTAACTAACATGCTCGCTACTAGCTAGGTAGCTAACTTGACTATGTTCCATGCAAAACATGTATATTACCTGATATGTTTGGTCCAACGACTCCTGGTCCTTTCATCAGACGGGAAGCGATAGAACGAGCAAGTGGTATGATCTCTTTTGTGATTACAACCTCGTACAAAGCACACAGGCATCTTGTAAAAGTGAATTTATTGGAGCAATCTCTTATATTTATTGGAGGGAATAAATCAGTCTTCTTCTTCCTCTTTGCTTTGCGAGTCACAACCAGTCTTGGAGCATTATCGCCTATGACATCACTTACGCGACCCAGAATGTATTTGGGATTTGTAGTCTTTCTAGTTGCGTATTATTCATAGTCTTATATTTCAGCATTTTTACGACAAACTGTGACTTTTTTTGCATGGAAATGATTGTTTAAGATTGACAAACATCATATGTGTCATTCGTGGCACAATTCAAACGGGATCAAAAGATAACTTTTCTCTCTCCATTGACTTCAATGTATAATTTTCCGCTTCCGGGGTCCCATGGAGGCTCCCGGAAGGGGAGGGACTTCGCCTCTCTATAACTACCCCAGTAACTAAACTCTAATGGAAACGCAGCATAAAGTGAGCCTGGCCTACCAAGGCCTAACCATACCGTACTAAGCCGTGCGAGGTCCTGCAGTGGAAAAGCGCCATTAATGAAATAATGCTACATGGTATTACATCAGCGTAGTGGTGTCTTCTTTCACGTTTGTGATGCGTTTATTCAAAAAAAATGAATGGACATAATGTTTTACTTCTTCTCCTTTCTTTTACCTGGCCTACATTAGCCTTAGTACTATTCAACGGGACAAAGGAGGTTTTACTTTTTAAAGACGGTGTTTGTGATGTGAACATTTTCCCTCTGACTTCATATTAGATGTTATTTATCTGTTGTTCAAGGTCCCCTCTGCATTTGGTAACTGTGCAATGTGAAATGTATTTATTGAAAGTTTTGGTCACACATGGAAAGTTCAGCAGATGGTGCATCTACAGCAGACACTTATACAAGCACAACAGCATCGAGAGAGCCAGGGAGCGTGGGGCCCCTTTGTATCCTCCTTTCTCTCCTCTTCTACTCTCTATTCCTCCCCCCTTCTCCAACTGCCGTTATATGTATTATCTTTATGCCTGCCCATCTCTGGACACGGACGCCTCTTGTTTCGCCATTTTAAACAGATCTAATCAGCAGTGTGTTAAACAAGAGTGGATCTTTTATGCATTGGGTGTTAGGACAAGCAAATCACCGCTGTAGATCAACCGAATAAACAACTCCACCCTGATTCAATTACAACAGCTGGGGTCTGTGCTTTTATCTGGCACGGACATCATTTCAATCAAAATGTAAAATAATCCAATCGAATAGCTGAGATAGGATACAGACTGCTGAGCTTAGTTGTTTTATTTAAAAAAAAGAGAAAGAAATACAAGGCAATTCTCTGCCCGCTCTCTCTTTCTTTCTGACAGCTATCAAGAAGTTCCCATTCCCTTACTCCATTACCTTGTGTAATAGCATTCAAAACGAAATTGAAAGGAAGGAGAAGGTGAGATTGTTGGCTATATTTTTTATTACTCAAAGCTGTTTTCCACGACACAGCCTGGTGCACTTTTATTCATTTAATTAACAGTAGCATCACATTTTTCGTGTCCCCTTCATGGACCTCCTCGCCTTTTGTCTCACAGGCAACAGCAATTATTGTGTAAGATCATACTTAGCGGGAATTGAAAAGTCGGCATAGGCGGTATTAATGGCAAGTTAATGTAAATGTTTTCTCTCTAAGTTATGGATTTGATGGCAATAGGATACAGGCCACTGCACTTTAGCCCCCTTTAATTAACTGAGCAGAATGCACCATGACAGAAATTTGGAACAATCTCGAGAAGGAAGGAAGAGCGAGGCGGCACGGAAAAGAGAGAGGGATTTCTCTCAATAATAATGTTCAACGAAATTGAATGTAGGAGAATGTACAACAATGTTAATAATATGGCTCGGTCTATCTACAATAATGTAATCTAATAGAAAGCAATTAATTTAGGACACAGGCCACTGCACTTTTTAGTCATTTAATTAACACACGGGATATTTGCAAGGAGTTGTATTATAAAGCTTTATAAAGTATTACACTTCCCCTGTCACACCATGAGATGTGGTGGCTAAACCCTCTCTGAGGGAAATTATACCGCTGTAATTGAACTTGTGAACTTTTAAATTTTTTGTATAAAGGCCTATGAACACTGTACACTGTATGCGCTGTATATTTTAATTAAATAAAGTATATTGCTTTTTTTAAAAGGTCAATAACTAACCAGTACATATTTTAGTCAAAATACTTGTGCACATTTTATACAACGATTTGATGCTAAAGAGTTACAATAATGAATGCATATACAGTATGTTCATGCAAATGTTTGTCAAGTTGTTAATATGTCATGTAGTGCATTTTCTTTATTAGAACTACATCTATTAGCTTACGAAAGTCAAGGTTTCAGTCCTGTTCCTTGATTTGTTTTTACAAAAAAACGGCAGGCAGATTTTTATTGAAACGTGGTGGAGGAAGTGATGCTGAGTTATTTGTTTAATTATAGCAGTACCATCAACCCAGTATGTTTTAGAGAGTCACATATGCTTCATTAATCATATAAATACTTCCCTCAGTGGAGCTATTTGACCACTACCTTTATGAACTCAAGACGACCAACCTCGGCATGTTTCAGGAGTTCCTCGTAGTGTTCCTTTCACTGCCTGAACCTCTTCAAGTGCAGCACTATAAGTTCTTCTCATGCTGAGAAAAAACCTGGGGATCAATCCTGGCTCACAGTCTTCCAGAACTCCTTCCTCACCTGCAGCACCTCCTAATTCCAGTCTGATTAATCATTTGCTCCCTGACCCAACCTGTCCTGTAAGTCCAAACCACAAGAATGGATTTACTTGGACTATCTTCCAACTTAACCAGTCACATGAGCCAGGGTTCCTAACCTTTTTCGATTGTGGAAACCAGCAAGCTTCATGCACTTTTTTTGTGTGATTAGCATTCATAATTGATTAGCATTCATAATTGAGGCTAATTTCCCCATTTCGAGCCACCCCCTATTCCATGGTTACCAATAGGCTAACAGGTGGTGGTCCATTCTGGCTGAGGATTCTCAATCCCTATGGGTAAAGGCTCGGCCACCAGGTGCTTGTATACAAATGAGATCTCTTGCCATATACTTGGATCCAGGAGGAGACCCCAGTTTGGTTTGTTTTTGTTGGTTGGTTTGACTTTTAAGTCCAATACTTTTAATTAATAATAGTGTTGGACAAGCCTGTAGCACGTTCCCTCTACAATCCTCAATATTTACCTCCACCAATGATGATATGTCTTTGAATAGTTTTTTTGGAGTGTTTATCAGCAGGATTAAGGAAACAATACTGGCCGAGGTTCATGGAAGTTGTTAGAAGGCTGTGGCATAGGACAAAGATGAGTGGAAATTGCCTTGACAAGTGATGTGTTGATTACTAGATTGAACGGAAATAAGATCCACTTACAGGACAGGTAGTGTAACATCATTGTGCTGTCTCCATTCATTTCCTCTGGAATTACACTTTTACAACAAGAGTTGATACCAGTTCTCATATACAATCTATAATGGTTAAGGTAATAACATGCATAAAACTCATTTTTTATTGAATTGCCCAACACTGATTTTCTCCCCCTCCTTTTTAACATGGGCATACTAAAGGTTATAGCAGTATGGAGAAGGAAGGGAGGCACACTGCCACTTCTCCAGCTCCCTCACACCCAAACAAGAATTTTATAATTCATCACCAGGCCATGACAGATGAGTCCTGCTGGAGAATATTAGAAAATGTCTCAAATCTCATATATATGCTAATGGTATGCTGAGACCGGTTGGGTAGTGTGGCAGACTTTTTAATCTGCTCTTGCTACAACTACGGCCACTGAGTGAAAGTGGAAGAGACAAGTCATTGCACTTCAACAATTTATGATCAAACAACTTTGATCCTGGAAGCAGGACATTGAGACAGTGAAAGAACAAGAGAGAAGAAGATATTATAAAGGAGGAAGTAAGACAAAGGGGGCAAGGCTTGTTCTTGTAATTTAGCAAATGTCTAGTAACAAATAAGAGACACTCAAGCCTTTGACCATGAGAGATGTTGAATTAGTTTTGTCACCGCCGCTTAGTCCCTGCACTGCATTGCAAGCCATTTCATTTTGATTTAGATTTATGGCATTTTGTGTTCCGCATAGATACATTATGCATTCCTGTTAAGCGAGGGACTTGTAATAGAGATATTACTGTGATAAACATATGTATGCCTTGTGCAGTTATCTGCTGAGCTGAAAAAGGCGTCAAAATATATATTATGAATATATTTGTTATGCATGCAATGTATTAATGAAGATTTGATGGTAACTGTAAGTATTTACACAAGATAGTCCACTAAAAAGAAGAAAATGTACGAGACATACACTGCATTACACGGATTGCGTGTGACGTTATACTGCATGTAATGATAAACTAGCATGATTGAAATGGACATTTGTCCACTTCCAACAAGTCACATCCTCGTTTTTGAATTTTTCTTTTTATGGTTAGGGTCAAGAAGTAGAATGCAGTTTGGGGGAATATATCAAAACTCATGTTTTTAAAAAAATGGTTTACCTGGTTCTATTCTAATATAGTGCATCCAAGAGCACATTGCGAAATACTGTTTCATTTTTACAAAGTGTACCTTCCTTTTATTCAGTCTCCTTCTTCGAAAACCTGTGCACGTCTATGCAAAACATACACTTAAAGTGATAACATAATCACTCAAAGCCCACGACTCCCTGCTCTATTGGAGCTTGTGATGAGGCATTAATAACAGTGAGGTTGGTGCTTTATTTTTCATAAATTACATATGTCAAAGATAAAACTCCTTTGTTGAAGGCCCATAGGTTGGGTTGGGCACTGGGATAATAAAGGTTCAAACTATTCTGAGGACATCCTCTCTCAGTCATTTTGAATTAAAAACTGAATGGTCCACCAATGAGGATGAAATGGATATATTTTTAGAACATGCTGTATATCAACTTTTGGCTTGCTGAATCAATACATAATTGGATTAGCTTATTTGGAGATAATATCCAGTATAACCTTTTAACTGCATACTTTGGAAGTCCCGATGGAACTTGACCTGGTTTTCTCTGAGAAGATTCATGAAACAGGAAATCAATGTAATGCCTTGCATATTCAGGTTTACTTTTATAATCTAATTCCAACAGCTGTGATCTCCTTTACAACACCAAATGACTTGATTGTGGTGCCGCTGCCGACATCACACAATATGTCTGCTTTCATTTGTTTGGATTGCATCCAGCTTCCCGCTTGTCTGTCTATACAGTCCTCCCCCTGCTGAGGAGACCTGCCTTGTCTTCTAACTGACAACACTGAGAGAAAAATTATTACACGTCATTACACTTCCTAAATCACAATTTACCCAGCCTCAGCAAATTATTCTCTGGTGGGTGCCAGGGGTAATGGAAACTGTCTTCTCCACTTTACATCCTGCGCCTCTCCTGCTCTGTCAAAACCACACCAAGTGTCTGTCTTTAGAAGGGGTGAAGAAGAAGAAACACTTCCTTTCCGCCTTGCTTCTACATGTTCTCCACATTCCTTTCCTAAATGATACCTTTAATCCTCCTTTCATTGCAACATTTTTCACTTTTTTGTCACTCCTGTTCTCTCCTCTATTTTCAAATCAAAAGGACTCCAGTATGTCTCCTTAGGCTGACATTGTTTGTCGCTAAATTAGACATTATACAGGTAACCGAGGGTGCAGCATTGGGGCATCTATTAGATTTGTTTTTAGATGGAGCAGTACTGACAGGATGTTGTCTTACTCAATATACTTAACTGACTGAGCAATGGCATATTTCTTTTCTCCTTCCAGGGTGACTAACTGTGATTTGTATAGAGTTTTTCAAGAATCAAAAAGCAAATCAGTTTACATATTCATACTACAGCCGTGGATCTGACACTCAGTTCAGCTCAACAGACATATGAAGGAAAAGTATTATTTCCTCCTAACCATACATCATTGAAGCCCTTTTTCTCCCTACTGGAGTTTGGCCTTTTAGCTTGACTTATGGACTCCATTTTGCTGTGGCAGTGTTAAGGGAAATAGTGCCCTGAGGGCTTTAGCCTCCAGCTATGTAGCTAAAGGCTTTTCTGTCTTCCCTCTGTTTTTCTCTTTTTGTCAACTGTAGTTTGCTCTCTTCTTTTGTGTTTTTTGAAGATGGTTGTTTTCCTCCTCGCACTCTCATCTGGTGACCTCTACTCCATTTCCCTGGTTTTACAAGTCTAACCCCTTCTTGGCATTTCAGGTTTCCTTCCCTCTGTGTTTTTATTTTTCCTTTTTCTTGCCAGTTGTTCTTCCAGCCAGCTTCCATACCCTTTCTGTCAAACCAGACCGACCAAAAGTGCTCCTTTCCCGAAGGCCCGCAGAACTTCACCATTCAGAGCAGTAAATAAATCCTCCAGACATTTGTCTCAGCTTTTTCTGAAATAATTTGGGGGAGCTTGTAGGCCGGGATGAATGGGCCTGCCTAACGTTAAGTGCCCCCAAAGTGTCCTGGGACTTGAGAGCAAGAGCTGCAAGTAAGTGAATGGGTGGGAAAAGAAGAATAGAGAGATAGTGGTGGGAGAGATGGGTAGAGAATGGGGCACTTTATTCCCTGATCATTCTCATTTACTCCCTCCCTGCCTGTTCCATTACGCCTCAGTGGGAGAATGATGATGAATCGCCTGGCTGCAAGGAAGCAAAATATATCAAGTCCGGGTGGGTTTGGGAATTGGTTAAGTACTTCTGCAGAGCCCTGACCTCATAATCGCTTTGAGCCTGCAAGGACCTCCTGATTTATAAAGTAGCCGTTGATTAATGCCCTTTTAAGTGGACAAGGCAGGCCAAAGACACAGAGGCCCGACCACTCAAACATGAACAGCACTTACGAAAAAAAGAAAAGGAGCATGTGTGTTACATTGTGTGGGTGTTTGTGTCAGTGTGTGTACAAGGCAGTGGCAGTAGCCGATGGAATAACATGCAGTCAGTGTGTGAGTTTACTAGTAAAGGTAATTGTGGCAGCAGCAGCTTCTCGCCAGTCAAATCTTCCTGGCTATAAATCATTGCCGTTTGGCCTCTCTTTGACACCAATTGCTGCCTGTCCCCAAAGCCTGCCTAAAGCCTCTGTAGGTCAGCAGCCAGCTCTTAAATATGTCTTGTCAGACAGCCAGACAGCCAGACAGACAGACAGACAGACAGACAGACAGACAGACAGACAGACAGACAGACAGACAGACAGACAGACAGACAGACAGGGTGGTCAGATAGCTGCTGTTGCTGCAATGGACTAAGGAAAGGTACAGACAACAATATTGTTATGTGTCTCAACATGTTATCATGACTGGAACTTGGAACTTTGGAACGAGTAAATATTGGAATTGCCGTTTTCGTAAAAAATATACGCCATAGATAGGCATCATTTCACATTCAAAAATGAATGACTGTGGTAACTCAGCTACAGCCAGACACTAGATATCAAAATCAAGATTGCTTACATTATAGCATTAGCTAGCTTGTGTAATCATGGTTGTTTAAAGACATCTGGATACAGTGTTTGAGGAAGATTCCTGTTCATCTCTATAAAAGCAGCTAACAGACACAAAAAGCCACAATAGTCCAGTTTTCAATTACAAAAATAGCATTCCTAACCCTGTCTTCCATACACTTGGTCGGCTCATTCACATGAACAAAGGTAAATAAACTCTGGATTTAAGGCTGTACATAAGTGCACTTAATAGCTTTAAGGATTTAATGAATTAAATTAGGGATGCTCAAAATGCTGCTGCTTTACAGACATTTCCCAATGTAAATCCAGGGAAAAAGCACCTTTAGGTGTTATGGCAGTTGCGATCCTATGGTTTGGCCACAACCCTTTAGCAGTTACAGTACCAGTGTGCACACATGTTTCATGGTATTCACAAAGAAACGCAAATCATGCATAAACTTGACACCTGTTGGAAATATAATGTTTTTTTCAGCCATTTTTTTCACCCAGTTTAATGACCATATATGGATTTGGCTAAGCCGACACAGGGCACCTCTTAGAAGTCCACAGGTCAGGTCATTAGTTTCCCTCCAGGGGTCAAAAGGCAAACCGGTGCCTACTACACGTCTCTGTACAAAGACACCTTCTGATCTCATTAGGTTATTCCAATTAGACAGTGTCACTTTCCATTTCAGAGACAGTGTGTCATACAGTAATTCTGCTCAACTCTGTCTCCTTTTTTGTATTGCTGCATTAGACCAGAGACTGTCAGAGTTATAATTGAATGAAGGCTGATTAATTTATGGGGTGTTAATTGCTGAAATTGGTGGTGTGAAGTGACAGATACAGAGTGTCTAGTTTCAGAGTCGATGGAAAGATTATTTAGAAAACGTGGAGAGTAGAAAACTAAGATTTGAATATCACATGTCATAAACAAAAGCAGTACGTAGAATTGGTATTTAAAAGCATGATTCACCTATTTGAGGATATTAATCCTAATTTGTATGCATTTCTTTATGCACATTGAGATTCTTTGTTATTGTCTGCTCTGGAATGGCTGAATAAAACAGGTATGCTATTTATTCAAATAGAAACACAATGTTGACCATGTTCCACTTGACTAGACTATGGTGTACCATGCCGTTGAGGTGACATTTTCAAACCGATTTTTCTCAACTTAAAAGTTTCCCCTCCTTGTCTCTTTCACAACGCTGTGCTCTGAGATTGACAGTTTCCTCTCCTGGTTCTAGTAGAGGGCCTGAAAGGAAATTTGCTCCGGCGAGTTCTGTCCTCCCCTCTCTTCACCTGCAGCAAGCGAGAAAGCCTGGCGTGTGGGAGAGACGTGGCGATGGGGGGACTAGACTTCGCCGTGCAGTGGAAATGGCAGTGTCAATTAAATATCACTTTCAATTTCCTTGTTTTATGATCCCCGGGCTACTAAGCACCAATAATCCCCCCTCAGCAGGCCCTCCTACCTTGTCTTGAGGAAGATTGATTACACTTGTCGCCTCCTATAAAAAAGACATTTACATGAAAATAAGAAAACAACTTCTTTGTTTGCATGGAAGTGAATCAAGGAAAAAAGCAATTCCCAATTTGATTTTCATACAAAGGCGAGGGAAGATAACAATCTCATGGCGTCTCATTTCAGTGAGTTTTGGAGGTAGAGCATAGAGGGAGGCGAAGACGTATGTAGATTGAATAAAGCTGGCAAATTATTTTCATGCAACATTGATGGATGTTGTCTTCACTCACACAATGAAGATGTCTCAGATTCAGCGGCAGAGATTGCTTTTGACATGTGTGTTACATGCGGTGTATCCCATATATCCCTGCCCTTAAGATTAATCGCATATAAAAGACAAAATCAAAAACTTTGACTGCAAAGATTCCAGTAACATAATTACACTCCATGACAATGGTTTTACACCACTTGATTTGTTACATCTTTTGTCAACAAATGAAATAAAATGTAGACATACTGTACTGAGTAGTTAGCGTTTCAAAGAGAAGCTGTTTAGTGTTTATTTGATGCTTTCCGTATTATACTGCACATGTATCTATTGTTGCATTAGGATGACAATTTCAGAGAATATCATAGTGTATTAGATGAGCTATATTTAACAATAGTATACGTGTTTGTGGAGAACATATGTAAGGATAAAAAGGAAAGTGACGATATAACTATACACATCTATGCTTATTGGTTAAAATATTTTGGAAAACCTTATTCATTTTTGGGGAATTTTTTTTACCAATACATTCTTTACGCTTAAAGCTTTACGTATGCTTTACGTTTACATTCATTCTTTGATTGTTAGTGATGGTATGTGTATGTATTTATTTATCAAACTTAAAAGCTTATTTTCATTATTTGTGACTCACACTCATGTTTCTCTGTCTCTTTTGTTTAGTATGTTTATGTCTGTTCATTTTATCATCATTGTCCCCAAGTTAGAATACAGTTCATACTAATATTTGTCTTCCTGAATGTATGCATATAGCACACTTCATACACAAAGTCAATTCAATGTGGTTTACATAATGCATGACTGTATAGCTGTAGTCGGCATTAAAATCGACTTACACAGGCTCAAACAGTCATGTGCATCACGGTGAATATATCATCTTAAATGTCATAAAAAGTTTTCAAATTATTCTTCTAAGATGCAAATAAGAGTTCAAACTTACTTTGACAAGTGTCATTTCGATTTATGATCAGTTTATATAACAGAACAGTCAAGTGTACAAAAGAAAAAGTATTTGTATTGATAAGTTGTCTAGTTCCTTTCCTTTACTGCAAGGAATGCAGCTCATCAAACCTTTTTTTTTGAAAATTAAATACTTCTCCCAAATCCCAGAAAGAGATGTTTATGTAGACATTGAGTTTAAACTCATTGACTTAATGTGTTTCAGCTAACCCCATGCTCCCTAAAGACTTTAATGAAATCAAACACCAATAATAATTTAGATTTTAATAGCGCCTTTCAAGAAACCCACGCTTTACAATGGGAGATAAAATAACAAAACAAATAAATTATAATAATCACAAAACAGGTTGCTTGATGAAATCAAGGGAAATAATTAAATAGTTGAGACTTCAAGGAGTGGCCTGACTGAACACAACAGGTTCAGAACATCCTGCTAACACACTTCCTATAGGCAAAATGTAGCACTATCAATAAATGAAGAGGGAAAGTAAAGAAAAACAACAGTACAAGGTAGTCGCTTAGTAATTCCACCCTTCTCCCTCTTTGTTTCTCTTTTTGTTTCTTTCAAGTTGAATGAAATGGGAGAAGAAAGAACATCTTGTCACTGCCAGATAAGAACACGTTGGAGACAATTTGTACAAATCAATTAACAATGGGATCGGCTATATGCGTACACTGTGTGATTCCTGTAATTTCATGCAGCGATTTTCTTATAGTTTTATCTGAAACATGGTTACATTATTTTAACACGGCCCTGCAGTAGCCACTTCAGAGGAGATCAGCAAGGCAAACATGTTTTCCTCTCATTTTACAGCTGATCCTTTTAAAGTAGCATGTTCAAATATAATAAGCATTATATGCCATAAGTGTTATATGATATTTCGGGTTGCCTATGGGGATAGATTAGGCACAAATATTAGCAGCTACATGAGGAATAAATAAAGTTAGCCAGAAATACAATAATATGAGGTCAGATAGCGAATAACATTTTTTTTTAAAAGTCGTTTTTAAGTGACAGAGAGAAAGAAGTAAACAGGTTGCAAAGTATAGAGTTAGTAAATGGGAGGGGTGGGCCGGTGGGGGTCAAAGAGAGAAAAAGGGATTACACTGGCCATTATCAGATAATAGCAACCATAGGTATTTCTCAAACAATGGCAGCAGCAGCTGATATGTCCATGCATATATGGTAAACAGTGAAGAGAGATTAGTTTAAAACCAAATCTCCTCTGTGCACCTTTAAGTCTTTTGTCAGTGCCACAGAGGCTGTGTAGCAACCGGGTGTGTTGAGCATGTTTACACAAAGAATAAGAGCATCGGTGTCCAATAATTCGTGTCTCACATGGTCTTTCACTACTTAAACAAGGTCAGAGCTGCGACATGAACAACTGCATCCACGCACACACACACGGTCATATCTGGTCTTTGAACAGTGCTGTATTGTGCCACTCTGTGTGTGTGCGGAGATAAGCTAGGCCGCTAATGCCGTGCGTAAGACACTAATAAACAAACAGTGTTTAAATTGGCCTGAAAGGAATCAGTGATGCGTAGGAAGCACCCCCGGCGCTTCAATGGCTTAATCTGGCTCCTTCTCACTCTACTTTTTCAAATTCTCACAACAGATTAGGTTGTAAATGGACAGAGAAGAAGGGATCGCGATCTCCCCGCCACTAGAACTTTCCACCCTGACATGATTTTGTGTTATTCAATTGATTAGCTGTGAAGGTTTGAGGAGACGGGTGTGTGGACAGTCAAATCATATTTCTGAGTGTTGGTTTGATCTGGGTGTCAGGTAAAATTGTATATGTATTGCTCATGAAAAGAGCTTACTTAATCTTACATTTCTTCAACATGAATGCATAACTGATAAATCAGTATTTGTAGTAGGGCTTTACTAATACAAAATAAAGTGTTAACTTGTGTGTTTTTATTTTTATTTTGGTCTATGGAAACATACATTGTTGACTAGTTCCTTAAATCCTGGATGGGTCATCAAAACTGTGAACTTTATGAAGTCATTTTCTGTCAAATTTGAAGCATTTAAAAAATAAATTAAATTCAAACAATTATTAATTCATTAATTATTATAATTATCTTATACTATTAAGATGTGTTTTGTGCGCTGAGATAAGGCAATAATCATATTCACAAAACATAGTTAGTCACACATCTTGAAGGAATCACTGAAGAGCCCTGCATTCATGTAAATTAAACATTTTATTAGCAATACTTCAATGTTTAAATACAAATTAAATTTACTATGTATCCTTTCTGATAAGTAATCACAAAACTTAGTAACTTCATAAATTCATAATAAATTCTATATTTTGTTTGAAATATGGCTGCACAGTGGAAGTTGTAGTGGTGTCACAGTGGGCAGTGTCAGTAATCTCTTGTATGTGTTGTATCTCTGTGGGATATACAGTAGTGTCAGTGACAACTAGAGGGCAGACATGACTATTTATCTTGGTTGTGAAATGTGTGTATGTGCTTGTGTGTCAACATGTGTGTGCATGTGTGGGAATAAGGTAATGTGTCTCTGCTGCAAATGTCCACGTTAAAATTATTCCTGTTTATTGATTTCAATAAATAACCCCTATTTCATAATTTTTACTAATCGTATTGCTTGAGATAAAGCCAAATATTTTCCTATACTTACATTGTATGAGAATGATTTACCTTATTTAATATGTCAAACATGCTTTTTGATAAATAGACAAATAAAAAAGTATTCTGCATAGTATTTATCTCTCCAATTAAAGCCACTAGATTGGTATTTTTACCATGGTGTAGTACCAGCATTCCAGCAGGGAATTACAAAAGTGTGGAACCCTTAGAGTCATGTGTTGAAATGTATTAGTCATTGTGCTATTGGAGGATGCGCAGGGGGAGAAAAACCACGGTCCTTCCGGAGAGCGATTCATCAAGTTTTTCCCAGAGCCCTCCTGGGTCAAGGTTTTATGGTTCCTGTTTGGTTTCCAAATGCTCTTTTCTCTCACCCCCTCTCAGCCGTGCTATAGTGTCCAAACTTGTCTACATTTGCTTCTCGTGTTTTTGTGCATGGTAGATGTCCTTTTAAGAAGACCGATCTCAAATAAGTCTTTATTCTTGTTTTGTTGGCTCATATTCTCTGTTTTCATGAACTCTGGCCCCAGCCATGGCAACAGCTAGAAAAATGTTAACATTGATTGACAGGATTAAAAAAGGCCCCCTTCCCCGGTACGCATTTCAAACACTTTGGGAACAATGGTGCTTGGTGTGATTGAATTAATGAGGTATCGCCGACTGTCAAAAGAGCACACATACTTTACATAAACCTGATTATCTTTGCATGGCAGAAACAGAAGAAAAGGGGAAGCGAGGGAACTGAAGGAGGAGGATGGAGGGAGCAGAGAGGAGCGAGAAGACAACGGGGGGAGATTTGGATTTTAGTGGGCATCTCCCAACAAAAAAAAAGCATCAAAGTGTGCGCTGCATGGTGGGGGTGGACGTGGCGCTCACAAAGTAGTAATGTTCTGGCTTGGGCTCGCATTGGCCTCTCCCTCATGCCTGTGCTCTGTTTAGCATAAACCAACCATAGGGGCTTTAACACATCTATTCAAGGAGGATGGGGCCCCAAAACAACATAGTTTTTCACAAGCCACCACCCCCAAGCAAGACGTTTTTTGCAGGGCAGCCATTGTTTCGCTTGAACCGCACAGAGATTTCATCGTCTCCCCGACCCCGAGCCTGAGGAAAAGGAGCAGCGATGCCCTTAGTGAACCCATGAAGTGACACCCGGGGTGACTGCCAAGAGTCTCACTAATTCTACCAACCTATTGAGACAGGAAAATAGAGTAAAGGAGAGGAGAGATGGATTGTGGGAGGGAGGGAAGGATGGAGAGTGAAGGGATGGATAGAGGTTCAGTGACTGAAATGCTCACCAGATCAGCAAAGTGAACCCTCTGAAACGTGAGCTAATTCTCCATTTAATCCTTTTAGCTGCTTTTTCTCCCCCTTTCATCCACACTCAACCCCCTCCCTCCATCCCACTCTCCTTCTTTGCTCTTTCACTATCCTCTCCTCTTTTTTACTCTTTTTTTAATAGGGAAGTGTCAGCAAAAGTTCTTGTTGAGCAGCAGAAGTAAAGGCAGGGAAGGACGAGGCTTCTAGGAAAGATTTTGTGTGTGTGTGTGTGTGTGTGTGTGTGTGTGTGTGTGTGTGTGTGTGTGTGTGTGTGTATGTGTGTGTGTGTGTGTGTGTGTGTGTGTGTGTGTGTGTGTGTGTGTGTGTGTGTGTGTGTGTGTGTGTGTGTGTGTGTGTGTGTGTGTGTGTGTGTGTGTGTGTGTGTGTGTGTGTGTGTGTGTGTGTGTGTGTGTGTGTGTGTGTGTGTGTGTGTGTGTGTGTGTGTGTGTGTGCGTGCGTGCGTGTAAGTGTCGGCTAAGTGAAGAGGGTAAGTGTGAAGAGAGCTGACTGTGTAGGCTGCTCCTTTCCCTCTGTCTTTTTTCTTCAAGAAAAGCTCTGACAGCTACGGTTTGATTTCTCGGGTTGTCAAAAGTCATCTTTGTTAGTTCTCTCTGCCAATGAATGGCAGCGGATTAGAAAATAGAGGCTTGTTCGCACATCGAGCTGTAGGTGGGCTTTGCCTCGAGTGGTTTCCATAAAGGAACGGGAAAATCGCACAAACATTACTCCAGGGGCCTCTGAAAGGAAAAGAAAATCACACATTACTCCAGAGGCCCCCATTGTCTTACCTACTAAACCCAAGCATATCAGATGCCTACAGATCCCCCCCCCTCCTGCTTCTAAACGTATAACTGAGAGCCTGCTTAGAAAGATACAAATTGTCTCTCGTGCTGTGAGGTTTGCTGGAACATAAATTGAGGGGAGCGGCATTCTTGTCAGTGAGTAATATACTTAGCATTATTCATAAAGAAGAGGGGAAGATTAAAAGGTGTTGGCTGCTATTGAAAAAAGGTACTTGACTGCGTGGCTGACACAGCAGTTACATATGGTCTAATGTGGGTTTTTTATCTGCTGCAATTGTCAGAAATATATATCCCTGGGGTTGTATCCCCTGTGCACGCCATTGTACTGATATGAACAAAACAAATGACAGACACAGTAATGCATTGCTATAAGATATGTTGCCAGCCACTGCAAATTATAGCGCGCGCTTTTTACTGCTCATCTTATGTGTGAGTATATGGTTAAAATTGTTATAACTAAATGATTTATGAACTGTAGCCGTTTGTGCAACACAGTCTCACTTCCTGATTGTCCAATAGTTACATTTGGTCAGGGTCCTTTGGCGTGCAGTTGTGACGCGCCGAGTCTCCCTCAGCTTCATAAACGGACGCAAAGAGCTTTCAACTGATTGCAATGTATTCCCATCGGCGGCGGTATTTGACGCTCAGGGAAGCACCGCATCGGTCCATGTCGGCGGCACTTAAAGGCAATGCGAGCGTCCATTCTCCTTGGATAACAGAGGATTTTACAACCGGAAGTAAGTATTCTCCTTACTGTCGATTGAGTTTACAGTGATATCTGCACTAATCATCAACTCAAAAGCACCAGAGTATCCTTGTTAATTATACAACATTGATTGATTTAAATTGTTACAATGCTTTTGTATTTTTCCCCTTCGATTCAGAGAAACAATTATTTTTTCGGAGTTTAGGATGGCAGAAGACACTACACTACCCAGAATCCTCAGCTATCGTTTGGGACTACACCATGTGCTTTGCTTGACAAACCCCGTGATTAGTCCTCAAGCTCTGTGATTGGATTTTGGAGTGGCAGTGCACGAAGTTTACGCCGAGCGTCAAACGGCACTTTTAAATAGAATGAAACCCATCGACGGCACACTATCCAAAACAGGACTCGAACGTGTCCTATCCCCCCACCCCCCTTTGGGTCACAGGCTCCTCCAACAGTGCAACACAATAAAACAGATACACAGAAAAAATAGTGCAAGTAAATACAAAAAGAAAAATAGTAAAATAGTAAATAGTGAAATAGTGAAATAGTGCAATAGGAGTCTATATATACATAGATATACAAGTGATTGGAATATGATATATTTGACAAATAATTTCTAAGTAGCAGCCAGATGAATGTTATGGATGTTGTTTCTAAGTTCAGGTGTTTAATAGTCTTATGGCCTGTGGGATGAAGCTGTCCCTGAGTCTGGTGGTTTTAGTCCGGATGTACCGCCTGCCAGACGGCAGCAGACAGAACAGTTTGTGGCTGGGGTGATGGGGGTCTTTTATAATCCTGAGGGCTTTCTTTAAGGTTAACCTGGTATTTTTACCCCACTACCTTTATTTTAGTTACTTTTGGATTTGTATTAATGATGTGAAATATAAACAACCTTTAAATTAAATTACTCTCTAAGTTATTCTCTAATAGTTCATTAAAGACTGTATATAACGGCTATTTTGCACATCCCTTTCAAGATTTCAAGATTTTCTAAGGTTTATTGACATATCCACAACTACGGTGTAGTTACGCAATGATGACAAACTTGGGTCACAGGTTCCTCCACACTGCATTATCAATCTATCAATCATCTATCAATATGTGTATACCTCCACCATTAAACTGTCAAATTCTGCACATTTCTTATACATCTTATAAGAGTATAATACATATGTATAATATCAGTTAAAATAAGTGCTTCAACATAGTTAACATTGCATGAAAGTTGATTGTCAAGTCCCAAAACAATCCATGCAATATATTAGACTTTAAGTATTTTGTCAGACTTAATATTTATCTGTAGATACCCACAAATCTTTATGATGACATGTATTTAAAAGAAGACCTTAGCATTTCACTCCACTACATTTATTTGAGTTACTTTGCAGATTCTGATTTATGATGTGAAATATATACAACTCTTAAATCGGACTTTAGTTACACCTGAGCAAAATTCAGGGAAGGTGATTGTCAAGTGCCAAAATAATATATTAGACTTTAAGTACTTTGTCAGACTTAATATGTATCTGTTGATAACCGCAAAGTTTTTTTCTTATTCAAAAGAAGATCTTCTTAAAGTATTCCTTAATGTTTAAATAAAGCCTTATTAGTTTGTCTGTTTTGCACATCCTCCTGTTAATATCTTTGGACATCCTCCACTAGCTGTTTTATTGTAGAGATCACTACAGTATCTTTTTCATATGTTCTATTCTATATTTCTATCATTGACCTTCTACTTTCCTTAGGCAAGGCAAAGTAAGTTTATTTATACAGCACCTTTCAACACAAGGTAATTCAAAGTGCTTTACAAAAATGAAAGACATTAAGAAAAAAAACATTTTAAAACAGTAATTAAAAAGCAACACAATCTACCTGCATTGCAATTATTCCAAACGTGTAATAACGTGCTTTAACCAGTAGGTAGTTTGGGTTAAAAAACTGTCAAGTTTACAGTGTTAACACAATAAAATATACTGCTGTTTCCGGTTTAGTTTACGACGGATATATTTTGTTATTGTTTTGATATTTGTAACACAAAAGCGATGGAAAAAACCCACAGCAACACAGAAAAGATGGTCTTAACATGACCCAGCGGTCTAGTAGTTAATAAAAAACAATAATATCAAAACAAAATATTACTACTAACTTTATTGTGAAATTAAAACAGAATGGTAAAATAATAGTTTCCGGTCTATTCTGAGGCCCGATCTCTGTAGATAAATAAAGAACTACGACAGATGTGTAATATATTTAATGCAGCCGAACCATTGCATGCATTCATGTGATGACTTTTAAAGAGTAAAGCAAGCACTGCTGAATAAAGTATGATTTTATCTTTTACGAAACATTTTTTTTCATATGGAATGCAGTTGGAGGTCAACCAATCACAGACCTTGAGGACTAATCACGGCGTTTGTCGAGCAAAGCGGAACAATTGCTGAGGATTCTGGGTAGTGTAGTGTCTTCGGCCATCCTAAACTCCGAAAAAATACTTGTTTCTCCGAATCGAAGGGGAAAAATACAAAAGCATTGCACACATTTTAAACAAATCAATGTTGTGTAATTAACAAGGATAATCGGGTGTTTTTGAGTTGATGAGTAGTGCAGATATCACTGTAAATCAATCGACAGTAAGGAGAATACTTACTTTTGGGTGTAAAATCCTCCGTTATCCAATGGGAATGGACGCTCACAATGCCTTTAAGTGCCGCCGACATGGACCGATGCGGTGCATCCCTGAGCATCAAATACCGCCGCCGATGGGAATACATTGCAATCAGTTGAAAGCTCTTTGCGTCCGTTCATGAAGCTGAAGGAGACTCGGCGCGTCACAACTGCACGCCATAGGACCCTGACCAAGCGTCGCTATTGGACGATCAGGGAGTGAGACTCTGTTGGTTTGTATTCCCTATTTGTTCTGATTTCCTTTCTTTCTACTTCATTTCAGAAGAGTTTGTGAAATACAAAAATTATGTCTACATCGTTATGTTTCATTAAAAAGGACCTGTTTTTGGAGTTAACATTGGCTGAGGGTGCATCTTTCTTTTTCCTGGTTGCCCACATTTACATTGAAGGCAGTATTGTCCTCTTTGTCTTAATAAATAAGTTAACAGAATGTTTTGTTCTGCATACGCTCTTCTGTGCCAACATGTGTTTAAGATATGGTTTCCAGCGCAGTCAGTTGTTCACTTGAAAGAAAAACCACCCCAAAGAGTTTGAAAGGTTAATCTCGTTTTTGGCTCCCCTTTTTTTTCTCCGCTTTTTTCTCTCTCCAGTCCTTGAGCTTCTCTGTGTTCTCCCCTTCAGCCATTTGGAATGGAGGGAAAACTCTGGCTGGCTCTGGAATTGGTTAATTTCACAATTATTTATTAGCCAAGCTTCACTCAACAATAAAGCTCAACTGGGAGTAACAACTGCTTGAACACTTTTATGTGAGTCATCCTAACACATCAGCTAACCGTTTGCCATAAAAGCTTAATGTAGCACTCAAAGGTTGCTTCTATTATATCAACACTTTAAATGACTCAAACATCTTACCCTCAACTAACCACAGTCTTTTCTTCAGGCTGTCATCGGAGTGCGTAGTAAATTAAGCAGAGGGTTGAGCAACAACCCCTTGACTTTTATTGAGGCCGGGGTCTAATTATAATTCACCGGACCAGACCTTTTGTGTCACTGAGTGCTTCATTTGCAGTTTGCAGTCTGCGTGAACCCTGGAGACATTAACTCTGTCCCCTTCTCTATTCATTACAATGCTATTAGTCTCTGCGAATTGATCAATATATCATGTATAGAACATCTTGAATGTGGACGTCTGGCTCCTTTGTGAGGCCAGAGATAATGGTTTGCCCATTCAAGCTGGCTTGTAGGAACATGGAGATAAAGCAAGGCAGTGAGGAGTTTTACCGCTTACAGCTATATGGAGAGCGAGCTATCTCCTCCAGATTATAAGTGGGTGAACTAAAAACGCATAAAAAGGGACAGTTTATTGTACGTAGAATAGCAGCACTGGAGGAGGATGTAAAGATCTGAAAGACTCAAACTGGCACCTTTTATTCTCCTCAGGTGTCCCGGGGGGGGGGGGGGGGGTGGGGGGGCTGGAATCATCCATCTATTCTCCTCTGACTGGCCTGATAGAGCTGTGATGCAATGCCAGACACTGCTAAAAGAGCTGAGTCAACAAAACGTGCCACATTAGAACGTGCTTTACATGCTGAGAGTTTCATTTCTTCATTTGATTTTTACTGGATTGTAATGTCTTTTTATTTGAAAGACTCATTTCATTGTATACACAAAATAAGCCAATCACATGTTCACTATAAATTATTTCAACATCTCACATTTAACCCAAATCCTCATTAAAGTACTGGACCAAGTTGCGCTAAATGTTACTTTTTGATGTGTATCAGTTTCCATGACATAAGTTTTGTTATACTAAATTCTAAAAATGTATGTTACACTGGTATAGGCCAGTGTAGTACATGTTGTTCACTGGCAGCAGCTGTGATTCTCAAGTGGGCATCGGTCTACAGTACATGTGTTAACTTGTCAAAAATAAACATACACAAGCATGCAAACACTTTCATCCTGGTCGTATTTGCCTCAAAGTACAGCTTTTCTATGCTCTGGTGTCGGGCCTTACACATAGTCTGGGTATTGTGGCACCCCTAGAGAAAGCAGACACAGAAGAAGCTCCGTGATAACATTTGTTGTTGGGAAATGGGATTCGGTGCCTTTGCTGAATCCCTAGGGGGCAGTAGTACAAATGTTTTATATTCAGAGAAGACTTGCCTCTGCCTGTGATAAGCAGCGGTGATCCAATTGGCTTGTGGGAAAGTGGCAAGGCTTTTTGAAACAAGATGGAGAAGTCTGCACGGACAAACTGCAGTGGAGGCCTCTCTCTCAGACACTGACGGTCTTTGTCTGTGCAAGATGAAGGGGACCACTAAATACCCCCCAGGCTGGTATAGATTAGCCGGGCATTAACATGAGCCAAATGCATGCTAACAACCCCATGTTAAAGTTAAAAAGGTTTTAGGGGTTTAACCCTTAAATACTTCACAATGGCAGGGTGCAAACAAGTGGATTTGGAATTGTTTGCACTGTACTTAAACATTTGTGGGACCATGGACCCATGCATTTGAATCCTAGCAACGTGCTCTTCCCGTATATAATTGCAAAAAAACTAAAATAGAATAAAAATGAAGCTATTGCTATGATCATTGGTATCAAGTCAAGGACAAATGATTTCATTCCTATCTATGCTGCAACTTCACACAGATTAAGTATCTGGAAAACAGAAAGCTAGTTTTACTCCTTCAAGGAAACCGATGAGGGGAAATCACAGGAGCAATGTCACATTCTCTCCCCTTGTGTTGTTACTTGATATTTACAGCGGCACTTGGGTCTAATCGATGATGTAAATGCATCTCTCCTGGCAAAACTCGTCTTTCCTTGCGGAAGCTAACCGACGCACCGAGCTGTCAAACAAACAGGACAGCATCCAGCTCGTGTTAGCCATCCTTTCTCTACGCACAGTTTTGACCTTTAAAGAGATGTCAGCGTGAAAAAAAAAGAGCTGTGCATTCCCACACTCCTATGCCTCCCTATGTGGGCATCTTCTGGGGGGGAGCAGGGGGAGACAAACTCTTTCTGATGTGCACAGACACACACACACACACACACACACACACACACACACACACACACACACACACACACACACACACACACACACACTTATCAGTCTAACAGCCGTGGAGCCTGGGTTTGAATTCACTCTGCGGTGGACCGTTTAAATGAGCTTTAATTTAGCATCCTGCTGGCTCAATTGGGATTGTAATAGAACACATTACACCTTGTCCTGCAACAGAAGCTCTCTCGCTCTCTTCCTCCCCCTCTCCCGAGTCCTGGGAGAATTGATTTTTCCAAATGCAGGGGAACAAATCAAAGGACAGAATGATTGTGTTGCAAAGAGAAACGGCAGACATGGCATTGTAATCAATTTGACTATTAACTCACCGATGTTTTCCTTTACTCTACAAGAAGTTTTTTGGACCATTATGTAATGAGTTAGCAACACATTACTCGGTAGTAATTACAAAGTTGATAAACAAAAACAGGGACACTGAGTTGATGAAGCCTTTAAAAATTGTCAAGAGGTGAGTTGTGGAACATGCATCAGCGGTAAAGTAATCAAGACAAAATGTAATTGGAAGCAAAGGTATTTTTGCAATCACAGCCAGCAGCTCTTGTTCTGCACTGCATCAGGACTACTGTAACCTGTAAAAGTAATTTAGAGGGCTCGACACTCTCCCTTTTTATTTATATTTCTCATCAGCAATAATGAGTTAGAATCAGAACATTTAAGGTACCTTCGGTGGCTACATCAACTATACCATTGCAACTTTAAACAATGACTTACAGTTCAAACAGAATAAACAGACATAGCTAAACAAAGCAACATGTTTTTTTCCTTGTTTGCTCTCAAAAAATAAAGGGACTCCTCCCCTCCTCTTTTCCTTCCGTCTCACAATATATCCGTCCTCTGCCGTCGACGGAGCTCACCTTGACAGCTCCTCCAGTCACCCCGTTCTAAGTGGATGATTAAAAAGAGATGGAGGGGTTTTACTGGGGGCTGGTATGCGTGGCATCCCAAGAGCCCCCGCTCCAAGCTAGCCGACCGGAGCGAGCTACAGCTGTCCTCCAAACAAGCCCACCATCCTTTATTTATTTCTGCTGAAATATTGATGCGTGTTATGAAAGGTTTAAAATAATGTGTCTGCCTTTTTTTTTCCTTTAGCCCCAGCATACTGTTTTCTAATGCATAAATAATTCTTCCCTCGGACGCTGCGTGGACACTGGGTCCGGCACATTAGATGGGGTGTATCCGCTGTATCACATTCTTTCTGCCTGAGAGAAAATACCCATCCCTCGTAATTTCCTACACTTATACAATCGGCGTTGACAGTAAATAATTGATGTACGAATTTAGGGCGAAAACCCCAACACAATATGACTTCATGTCAAGGGTTAGTCCCTGCAGATTTGAAGCCAAATCATCTCTCAAAATGGATTCTTCCTCTCCACAAAAGGGGTATCCTTTCTGAGTTCCTACCTTTTATTCCTCCCTCCATTGCTGCCCCCCTCGATCTCATTCGCCCAATGGAGAGAGGAAACCCGGGTCCCAGCCCCCTTGATGAGGTCCTGCTTTGCATGGCTGGTGAGAACTGAGTGATTTAGCCCGTTATTAGTCGAAGAAGTGGTTTTTTTTTAACACAAATGGGTTTTTCACACTGACATGAACCCGTTTTTGACTGTGTTGGCGAAGGAGTATGAGCCGGGCACAGCCCTCTCACTTCTCATCTCAGTATCTGTGTTTTGATGTACAATTACGCCTCTAAATTTGCTGGCCAGATCCATTTGTCAGATAAGAGAGGATGGAGAGGAGATGAAAGGTGAGTGGGGTAGAATAGTAATTTCATTTTCTACGCTTCAATTAACATGTTGAGGCAAGTACAGCTGCTTTCCGTGCTGAGCAGTTCGAATACATCTCCTGTGGAAGTGAGGTATAACGTGAGGGGCAAAAGGGGCCACACCTACGTTGTTTGCTTGATTTTTTGACATTCAAGCCTAAATGTCCCCAAACAATGAGGACCATAATTCTGATGTCCAATATTGTTATACTGCCCTTTCTTTAACTCACAAAAAGACGCATTTTGATTGATGAGTTAAACCAAACATAGTGTTTACTTATTTGAATTTCCATTAACTTAAAAATAGTATGTGAAAAAAAAAAAAGTGAACCACTGGGCTCTGATGTGAAGGTATTGTTTAATGTGTCAGAGACACTGTTGTTTTGAATGAGAGAACAATTATTCAAGCTTTCTTCGTCGGGCAAGAAGATGTCATACCATTCCTTACACTGGCAGAGAGAAATTATCGGATGAGTCAGGTTTTCCAATAGGCTACATGTAAAAGTACCCCAAAAGGCCAACCAGTCACTTTTATTAGAGATGCGTTCTGAGAAACAATATACAAACAGTTATTGTGCTGCCAATAAAGTATGTTGATTGGAAACATGGAAACTGTGATGATGAAAAACAGTTATATCATTTTTTGTACGTAAAGTAAATATAGCTTAATTTACTTCAGGCACTAAAGAGAATTTGTCACTTTTATTTTATTATCTGCTTGAGACCCTGACACGTTGACATGCTCAACTCACATTCTGCAATATACAAAAATTAGGAAAAGAAAACAATCAAACAAAGACAAATCTGTTCCAGGGTGTTATGGGGGGTAATGAGAGAGTGAGAGAGACAGATATTGTTTTGATATGAGATGGTCAGTCGCCACACCCTCAGGGGTATTCTCCAGACATTTATCGTAAACAGAAATGACCCCGGGACCTGGCCTGACCTCTGTGAGGCCATTGGATCAATGACATCTCTGCCGCTCCCCCCTCTTCCTCAACACTGGCTTTGGAAACAAGAAGTGCTCGGGGCTACACACACACCCTGCCCTCCATCCACTCAGATTTAGTTGGTGTGTGTGTGTGTGTGTGTGTGTGTGTGTGTGTGTGTGTGTGTGTGTGTGTGTGTGTGTGTGTGTGTGTGTGTGTGTGTGTGTGTGTGTGTGTGTGTGTGTGTGTGTGTGTGTGTGTGTGTGTGTGTGTGTGTGTGTGTGTGTGTGTGTGTGTGTGTGTGTGTGTGTGCGCGCAGGCCCTCTAGTGTACCCTTGACCACCTTGCACTGTAATCACCACACACAGCTGCCACCTGCCTCTCTTTTTCTCTCATTCGGTTCTGCCTTATCTCTCTCTCTCACCCCCTCCCATGCTTTAGCTGGTATGATCTCAACAGTGGATCCTAATGTCTCTAGCCATGATTAATCTGATAAATAATAAATATATCAATCTAGCCTCTTGACAAGGACTAATTCTAACCAGCGGGAAGGCACAAGCCCCCTTTAACTGCTGCCTGTAGCTGCCAAATTAATTATTTAATGATTAATTCTTTAGGAAATGGGAAAGTTTTGATTAATACTGTCCGGGCATCTGTCTTCAGTTGTTTGATGTATGTCAGAGAATCCAACCCTCGCTGTCTCTGTCCGACCTTTCACACACACACACACACACACACACACACACACACACACACACACACACACACACACACACACACACACACACACACACACACACACACACACACACACACACACACACACACACACACACACACACACACACACAGAAAACACACACAGAAAACACACACATGCCCACAATCATGGATGCACACACACACACCCAGGGTTAGAAGAGAGACGTTTTAGCTCTTATGAACGAAGCCAGAGGCTACTGTCACTGAGATCAGATGCTGAATATCTCACAATAAATTACAGCTGGATCTCAGAGGCCCTCATCCTTGAACCTTGAACATGTCAGCTTTGGAAAACTACCCCCCCCCCCCCCCAATGTGTGTGTTTGTGTGTGTCTGTGTCTGTGTGCACACATTTGAGTGAGTTTTCGACCCTATTTACTAATGGAAGCCTCTGAGGCCCCTGAGTCTCTATGCATTTTTAATGATGTCAAATTGTCATTTCACTTTGCAGTTTGCTGTTCAAAAGAAAATAGAATCAAATACAAATGTAATAAATTGTGTATAGACACAATAAAGAAGCAAAAAACATGGCTGTCTGACATGGAGATTGTTGAGATTCAATTGTATTGAATCTCCTCGACAAACAGGACAACATTCATTCACACTGTCAGAGCTGTTTTTCATCTGGTTTGTGGATATTATTTGATAAGTAATCATTTTAAAAGTAGATCTTGTAATGTGTTTCTGAGGGGGAATCTGGTATGATTCCCCTACTAAACCAGCATTAAATAATTTCTAAAAGATTTCTTTTTCTAAACTATAAAGTAGTAGTAGAGACAGGTCAACCACATAATGTCACTTGGTTAATAACATACTCTGCTGGAGTAATCAATGACACTTGTTGGCATAAAGTAGATTCCAAATGACAAACTGCTTAAGTGTTTTGTGTTTGACCTGGAGTAAGAATGTTAATATGAATGGATGTTTTAGTTTGTAATGTGAGTCAAACACTATTGAGTCATACTTCTGTTGAGTGCCATTTGCTCTCTTTTACATTTTCTATGTGGCTAATATTGAAGGTTAAAAAAGGACGTTATTTTTTAGTTTTGGCTCTTATCTGCCATTAATAAATCAACCTGCTCTACGATAAGAAAAACAGTTTCTTAATATTTTGGTTAAAAAACAGTGAATTCAATTTGTAAAGGAGTGAGACATGGTGATGAATAACATCCTTCCCTTTTCATTCATCATTGTTTTCTTTTTAATCGTGATCTGGCTTCCTATCCCCTCTAACCCTTTGTTAAAAAACAACTTGCCCTCGGGGTGAGGAGAGGAGACCTGCCTTTAATAGGGCCAACAACCTGACAAATCTCGCTCTTCCTTCAACAATATATGTTCACACTCACACACAGACACACACAAATACCACACACACACTTGTAAACACACAAAAACACTAAAAATGAGTGTTTCCGTTGGTGAGAAAGATGGGAGGCCGGCATCTCCCCATCAGAGTGACAGACCGCATTGTCCGAGCGAGCTTTGGTGGTTGTAACAAGCATCGGGACATTTGAGCAAACAAAAGCAGTATTGGTAGTGTCATCAATCAATCGGCTGACAGTTGACTCAAGTTTGTTTGTCCCACACGCTGCATAATAAGTGATTGGATCTGAGCTAATTAGATATTGGGTGATCAATCATTGCCAACAAGGCACTTGGCTGGCCGAGGGGACTCTGCCTTTGCGTGTGAAGTAAATTAGAAATAAAAATTATTTAGTGGCAGCCAAAAGGTAATTCCCACCAGTGAGCTGTCCAACCACAGCCTTTGTGCAAAAGAGACACATGGTGCGAGGGAGTAGGGGGGTCTCATGTCCTAACCAATTACTGAAATATTCAGTTGAGGAATTTACATAATAAATGAAGCACTGAAATATTGATAAATATGCCTGGAATTATGTTTTACCCATGCACAAACATGCGTCTAACAATATGTCCACATGGAAGCAGAACAGTACAACACTAACACACTTTACTGATTTTCCATATCTGGAAATTGATGTCACTTTATGACAGAATGAATATACGAAACAAACTAAAAACATCTCCAAATGGTAGCTTAGCAAAAGCAATTCAATCGGATATGAATATCATGCATATTAACTTACAGTTGTTAAATTACTTTATTTGACTGGTTAATTTTAAGTAAGTTGCAAACTAAACTTAATATGGTGGTTATAACAACCAGTTTGGAGCAGATGGTATGATATCAGGTAGCCATCCCATTCCCTCATGCCTTTCAAAATCACATTTGAAACTCGACTCAGAGCGAAGTGCGCCAATGAAACACACTGAGTATTTGTAGTGTCACAGTTTGTTCCCACCTTCTCTCGTCACGCTGTCAAAATGTCTCCCTCAAGCCTTCTCTTTTTGAGCTCCGCAAAGACACGGGAGGTACAATGTTTGCTCTGCGTACTTTTCTCTTTTTTTGTCACCCTCAGGTAGCCGCTGTAGGATGCACAGTGTGTGTCTCCACTGACACTGCCAGTACACAAAACATGCAGTCTGGGAAATTATAAGACACGACAGAGAAAGAGAGAAAGGAGGGGAGGAGGGAAGAGAGAAGGGATGAGTGTGAAAACAACCGAAAAGTACAAGAAAAGGAGCATGTGAGAAGAGGATGAAGTTATGAACAAATGAGGGAAAGAGATGGAGCGCAAGAGAGGTGGAGGACGCACTTTATTTATTTATTTTTACACAAAGCCAGAATGTAAGTAAGTAAAGCAGCCAGCTGGGCCTCAGTCTCTCAGCAGTGTGTCGGAGCCTGTCACCGCCACTGCTACCGAGACAGCTACAAGTTTACAACAGCTGCCGACTAATGTTTGATCAGTGATAAAATATGCCGAGGTGACAACACCATGCTGCCCATGCATTTGTGGGGGCCTTGCGCATTAAAAATTCAGTGCCTGGCAAGTACAGAGGGCCCTGATGGCCTCAGTGCTGCTGCCGCTCCCCACACGCTCTCCCTCCCCAAAGGTACACCCAGGGATGGAGACAACTTCACAAGATGTCACAAACCATCTCTGATTTGTGTTCACAGGGTGAGCCTCCCTCTGAGTACAGCACCCTCACGTCACATTTTGTACCAGAGGACCACCGCTGAGACCTTCAGTGCCACACAGGCAGAGAGGAAGAATTCAACATATAGTGAACAAATATGGATGACATGTTACACGTATTACAGTGAGTACTGTGGACTTCACGAATAAGTCAAAACATTCACTCAAAGGTGGGGTAGGTAATTCACTTCAGAAACACTTGTTATATTCCATGGAATGCTCTTAACATCCCGATAGCAATGAATATATGAAATGCTTTGACAATAAATACATACAAAAATTTCATCTGTGGAAGCCGTGGTGCTGTAAAAAGCACGATGGCCTACTTGCCTGTCAGCCTTCCATCTGTGCACAAACTCATCTCGTGCCCTCATTGGTCATGTGCGCGTTTGTGTGTGTTGGAGGAGGGGCTCTGTAAGGAAGTCTGAAGGAAGTGGTAGATTTTTTTCGGCTGCGTAGTTTAAAATTCTAGCGCACTCAAGCTGTTTTCTCCATTCTTACCTACCCTATACCTTTAACTTATGGTTTGCTTTTTTTTTTTATTGTTTTACTTGTGATCATTAAATACTTATTTTGTGAGCTCAACATCAAGGTTATTTAATGTGATTTTTTGGTTTTAGCTTTATTTGATTCACATTAAGTCAACAAAGAAGACACAAATGACTATTGTCATTATGTCAAACAGTAGGTCCTCTTTGGCTTTCCATACATATTGTATTTAAATATTGATTTGGTAAAAAGGTTTATTAGAACATATAAACCTTTTTTAATTAGGTATTATTTTGAAATGTATCTAGAAGTTTTTTTTACCTTATCATAAAATGCAATTTTGTCCCTTCTTTTTGTAGGCATTTCCAGCTGTCTGGTTGTCTGTTTTTTTTTCTTTTTTTGTGGTGAAGCCAACAACGTGGGCATGCCAAGGAGAGTCTCCTGGTAAATGTCAACTGTCAGAGAAGTGAGGCCTCCTCATCAATCGCCCTGCCATGGAGCTCTGGGCAATGAAACCCCTCCGAGGAACTCCAGAGAGATAGAGAGAGGAAGGAGAGAGAACACAATGGCACTGCATAACTGAAGGAAGTCATGGTCAAAAGAAAATTAGGAGAGAGAGGGTGAGCGAATCAGATTTCCCTTCCCCTGTGACAAGGTCCTCTGACAGTTTTGTAGCCGGCAGTCTGAGCAGAAGGGTATGATTGCCAGAGTGCATTAGAGAGCCCTGTGTGTAATTTGACATCTCAATATTGAAATAGTAATGCATCCTCACACAGCATAAATTGCTGCCTAGTAATTGGATTCCAGACATGCGGTACAGGGAACCGAGATGTCCTTGCAAGCTTGATAATGCTGTGTCATGGTAGATGGAGAGAGAGCTGCAATGATGTTAAAGTGAAGGAGAAAATAAAATGGAAAAAAGTTTAAATTTGATGTGGGTTTGCCATGGGAAAATGATTTGCCCATCGGTCGATCGTGTAGCATTTGGCAGACAGCATACGGTGTTTTTTGCTGAAAAAGAGGCCATTTTAGATCTTTATTCTGACCGTTTAAAAATCTGCTAAGCACCGTTACAGTGCACATCAAACCACGTTCAACATGTTACACGCCATCAACAGACAAACACACACCTGTGCAGTGCACACAGCACATCCTCTTCTCCTTTGTTCCTACTTGTTCAGTTGCGGCTTCTTGCCCACCTAAATAATTTAGTCCAAGTGAGAATCAGCATTATCTTACAGCATACTTAACATGCCAAAAAGAGCAACAGACAGGGGGCAGGAGGCCCAGCTCCAATTAGGTATTTTGTTACTGACAATAGGGCGACAAATTCATTTTGTTACAATGCCCGCTGTATTGTGAGCCATCAATTTTGTACCTGGCTCTTTCCTCCGCCCTCTCTCCCCTCCTCTCATGTTTTTTTGTTTTGCTAATGCTGTCGACGTCTGTGCCCACTCCCTCTCCCTGCCTCTTTTTAATCGTTACACCATGAGCCCAAGGTATCAGGTGTTTGTGTGTGAGTGTGTTTATGCATGAGTGTGTGTGTCTGTGCGTGTGTCCACAGTCCTGGGTATTGTGTTACCTGGGATCAAGTGACGGTGGAGCCTTGAAAAGAGATGGCTATTCTTCAGGGTCGCTGAGATACTGCTGACTAATTGGATGAGGTGTAAGTCAAGCCAACAGGCCGCAGACTTTGATGTGACACACAGGAGAGAGAGAAAGAGGAAGTAAGAAACACACGTCACAGTTTGGTCCTAACGCTAAACCCTTTGTACACCTTCACCTGTTAGCACGCACGTACACACACATGATCAAATGGTTCGCAATCCACTTTGTTCATGGTGCTTCATTAATTTTGCAACAACTTCTTCGGTTTACGTTTGTTCAGCTACTTGGTTTTATTTGCCTCTTCATGTTTGTTTGCAGTTCATTGTAAATGTAGAAGGTAATTGATCAAAGCAGATTACATTTTTGCCTTTATTATTTTAAATACAAAATAAAGATATGGTAAAGTAAACTTAAAGCTCATTTGTTAAGTAGTAAGAATAGAGTTTGTACTTAATTTGTGTGAACTGAAGTAGATTTTTGTTATTACCTTTTTTTCATAGGGTCAGAGGGTTAAACACTATACATAGGTAGACATTAAAGGTGGGGTAGGTCATTTTGGAGAAACCAGCTTGAGTGCGCTAGAATTTGAAAATACACAACCGGAAAAAATCTGCCACTTCCTTACAGAGCCCCTCCTCCAACACACACGAACGCACACATGACCAATGAGGGCACGAGATAAGTTTGTGCACAGATGACAGGCAGGTAGGCCATCCAATTACTTTAGCCGGGCCGGCTAAAATGATTGGTCGTGCTTTTTACAGTACGGCTTCCACAGATGACATTTCTTTTATGGATTTTTTGTCAAAGCACTCAAGATATTCATTGCTATCGGGATGTTAAGAGCATTCCATGGAATATAACAAAAAGTGTATCTCGAGCCGGTTTCTCAAACTTACCTACCCCACCTTTCAGATATGTAAAGGTTAAGCAATGCAATTTGATGAAACACAAACATATTATTTACAGTATTGTGCCACAAGAGCAAAATTGGAATGCACTCAATATAATAACTGAACAGAGGTCCTTTTAACTCTTGTTGCAGGACCATAGGCTTTGAGTACACCAGCATTGTGTGGTTTCAGGAATGTGTACACTCAGAACATAGGCTGAAGTGGAGACTTAAAGGCACTGTACTATAGCTACATCAGTTTACTTTTAGTGTCCACTCCTGAGCTATACAACAGACCCTGACTTTATCAACAACTTGTCAATCCTGTCAGTGCCTTTATAAAATCTCACCACAAAGACAGTACAGTGGCAGCGACTATTTACATAAAAAATACTGTGCTGCAGACTCCTGCTGTCGTGATGTGATATCATCAGATATTTAAAAGAAGGAGCGTGTCACAAACTCTCACTTCCCCTGGCCTAAAGAAAAAAAAAGAGGCAGAGAAAAAAAATGGGGTTGGAGGAAGGGGAGAAAGGGGGCGTGTGGGGTGAAGTTACAGCAACAGCTGGTGTATCCTGGGATGTTGGCCAGGTTGTTGACTCTCTCTTTCACTTCCCATCTGCTTTCATATTACCTACAATCTCTTGTCTACATTCACTCTTGCTTTTACTCTCTGACCTTACTGTATGTTTCCGTGTCTTGACCTGTCTCTGCCTTACTTAATTGTCTGTCTTTCCCTCAGTTTTTTTTATAATGTGAGCCAAGGAAACCCCCTCAACAGCTTGGACAGGACATCTACTGTACTGTGCTGCGCTAGGGGGGTCCAGCTGTGGAAGTCCTCAGCGCAGACTGCGTCAGACAGAGCAATCAATTCCCGTAATGAGTGAGGACAATTCACCAACAAACACCAATAAAGCCAAGTCTAGCGTCATTTAAATAATCTTTTAAAGACGAAGACATTATGGATTCAGGCACACATCAATATGACATGCCTCAATCTGATGAGCCACAACATATAGGATATACCTATTGTAATATGACCCAAACAACAGCTGCTATGGCACAAAACAATCACAAATATTAACCTTTAAAATATTCAAAGCAATTGCTGTGCCGAGACAAATCCTGTACATACACTCAGAGGAATTTGTGTGTGTTCCACAACTTAATGCCACATTGTTGCCTTCCATTTAAATGTTACAACAGGACATTGAATGTAATTATGACATAAACACATTGTGGTCCCTCATGTTGTGCGCTCCATTCAGTTCAATTTTCTGTGCTTTGGTAGTGTTTTCAAATGGTAAAATCACAGAGAGGCTATTGTATGTCGTAGAGGAGACTGACATGTCCCACATTGTTCAAATAATCCTTTTAAAATGTGTGAAATAAGGTAGTTCTCATAAATCCCTAAAATCCCCAGTAAGAATGACAGGGTAAGGAATGGATGAAAAATGAATATTTACACGGGCAGAGAGGGATTCATTACAGTTATTTCACTGCTAGGGTAATTTGACATGCAATTTAGGGTAAAATGCTTAAATGGTTAGAACAAATAGAAATAGAAGGAAGGGTGGTGACACAAAAGGGATACGTGTACAGTATACGTCTAACACAAAATGCTTTACTCCAGTCGTTCATGCTGTAACAAACAAAAGCACTGTTCAAGGCTGCATACACTCGCCACTGTCTAATGAGTGATGTTTTCTTAGCATTATATTTATTTTACATTTTCAACTTACATAATACATACTACAAGTCTAGTTATAATTAACCTGCTAAACCCATTAACTGACACCATTCAGCACATATGCACAACTCACAATACAGTTAAAGGTCATTACACTCCAGGCCTTAGTCCAATTAAGCTAAGGTGACGCACGTATCACATTACACGCTCGACATTAAACAGGCAAAACTACGATAAAATAACATAGAAATATACATGTATAACCGTTTGTTTGTTAGTTTCATATACAATATACATTTGTGTCATTACTTTTATACAACTTGTCATCATTAGCTTACCAGTTACAAACAAAAGCACAAGTACATCGCTGCACGAGGCTGCATACACTATATATACTGCGTTTCACCTAAAGGACCCCTGAGCTGCCCTCTGTGCCTGTGTGAGCTTTACTCCTATTAAACCTTTGGAGTCGACCGTCACGCCGGCGTGATCAGATCACATGACCTGTTCAAGCCGGTGCCGCATAAAAACAACAGTCCGGACAGCATTGCCGTGTGTTTCTGTCGAAAGTACTGGCTTGAAACTATATCCCAGTCTTTGTTTCATGCAAAAAGACCCAGTAAACACGGAGATACGATGATATAAAGTTAATACATTTCAAAAGTATGAAAAATGGAAGCACATATTTGAATATCTTCGCCATATTTGATCATTTTACGAAACGGAAAATACTGGAAACTGTAGATCCTGCTAAACAGGATGTATATGTATATTTCTGTCGAAAGTACTTGCTTAAAACTATATGCCAGTCTTTGTTTCATGCAAAAGGACCCAATAAACACGGAGATACGATGATATAAAGTTAATGCAAATATATTTCAAAAGTATGAATAATGGAAGCACACATTTTAATATCTTCGCCGTATTTTATCATTTTACGAAACGGAAAATACTGGAAACTGTAGATTCCGCTCAACAGTATGTATTTACCAGGTAGGGGGTGAGGTAATCAGGTAAACGGAGTGATACGAATCAAGACGTAAAGAGACGAAGAGGGACGGCGGGAACCAAAGAGAGGCGGCGGGAAATGGAGAGAGACGAAGATATACGAAGACAGGCGGCGGGAGACGAAGAGAGACGGCGGGAGACTGCGATTGAAATAAAGTGAAAGACACACATTGAGAATTTAGATATAGTTAGATAGATTTTTGAAGATTCAACTATGATGAAGAGAACTCTGAACGTGAGTCAAGCTATAAGCTTGTTTTTTGACATGGAGGAGGAGGAGCCTGTGATGTTGCCCTCTGTGTCGTTGACAGAAACTGCTTTGAAGCGTGGCACAGACAAAGACAGAAAAAACATATTTTTGTACATAATGTCTATATATATATTGTATTATATTTATAATAACATTTTCGACTTATCAGAATGAAATCCCATGTACATTATTTCAGCTTTTAAATGTTTTGTTGTGCCTACTGTGCCACTGTTGACAGAACTTGAGAAATGAGGGGGAAAAGCCTATGGATACACCTGTTATTTGTTCATCAAATGTGTATATAGGTTCATCGTACCTCAATCAACTTTCACATTATCATAGTGACATCCCATGTATATATTTCCAGCTTTCAAATGGTTTCGTTGTGTATGTTTGTGTTACCTATATGAAAAATAATATCATTTTCAAAATCTGTTTTTACGTTTTTTTGTGATTTTGGGTCCAAAATGTTCATATAGTATCTCAAAATGAAAGAAATAACTATCAGGTTATATAAGTGAGGTTTTCCTTTAAAAAAAGATAACAAACATTGACATGCCAAACATTTCTTAATGGGGTTTAGTAAGACAAATCAAAAGTATGCGAAAACTGCCAAATATAGCCCAGGACTCCAAAGGGTTAATTGAAACTTCACCAATACAGTTTGATGTCCATTACCAGGCCCAATATTACTATGGGTCCCACAGTGGGCTCCATAGGCTTCTCATCTGCCTTTTACTAACACATTTTGCCTCTCTGCATTGTTATAAGTGCTACCTGCCCTCTCTGTGTTCACAATGGACTTTAATCTTAAGCAGGTAGCACAATCATTGGAGTGGCTGTACAACTGCGGGGACTTTTTGATTCAGAGTGCTGTTTATTAGCTTGAAGCATCTGGGCAAGGATCTTGTGATTAATTGGGGTGAGCCGCCCCTGATATAACAAGGTCAGCCCTCGCCAAGCCTTCTCCACTCTTTCTATTTACATCAATTAGAACTAAGAGGGGTAGAGCTGTGCCTTGGGCCGACACACACACATATCTAAAAGAGAGAGAGAGGATGTGTGTGTTACAGAGACCGCGAGGAAGAGAATTATATGCAGAATATGGAAGCGAGAGAATACAAATTATATGTGTTGCTCCAGTCAATCTCAGTTTAAATATAGCTCAGAACGTGGCCTTTAATTAATTTAATGCAAATGAGACGTTTGCTATATGTTTCTGTGCTGCTTTAGACACTTTACTATATGCGATTGTACTATGTCAGCCAATTAGAGCCAGCATGTAACCGCTGAAAGAGAAAGGACTGAGGAAAGTGATTCATCTGATAACAATGGTGAAATACGTGATTTAGTGTTTCTTCTATTTTTCTCTTTCGCATATTTTTTTGCATTCAATTATTTTTCTTCATTTTGAATTTATTATGCATTCTTTTATGGTGGTGGTAGGGACGTGTTGATTCTTTAAATCCATAGTGTAAGCCACAGCCTGGCACACACGCCAATGTGTTGCAAATTGGGAGTGTCAAACCATCCTCTGGTTTTGTTTCTTGGTCCCTGATTAACTTTATATTCATTAGTAAATCACATCAGTGATTATAGGCTCATCAACTTGGGATCCCCTTCTGTGCCAATGGCAGCCCACCCACTCACTGACATTGTGAATGCTATTACAGAGGCACACATTCACACACCATCACACAGTGAGTCTGAAAGCTATCCAAATACAGCATGTACAGTAGAGGGCATTTTCTATTACTTCAGATAGAGGGCGGCCTTGTGTCAGCTACCTCCCTATCTTTCCCTCCGCCTGACAGTTATAAGAAGCAACAGAGAAGAGCAGACATGTGTATGAAGGGTTAGTCTGTGTATAGAAGAAGAATAAAGACCATTTAATCCTTTAAGCTTCTCGTCAAAACAGTTATTGATCATTATTTTGAACAAAGAGGTTTTTTGATATTCATTTTTTCTTTCACACTGTTACACTGTTGCCGTAAAACTGGTAATACGACAAAATGACAGACATAATTGAAGGAATTGCTTAGATTGTTTCTAGTATGAGCACGGTATTGGTGTCTTGTTCAAAGGATTCTAAGAGGAGCTGTAATGTACTCTTTTTTCAGTGGGGTTTCTTAAGTGTGATCAAACACTCTTAAGTCTTACTTTTTTCAAGTTGTATTGCAGATTGACAAACCCATATTTGATCATCATTTCATCACCTAAGTCCACATTGGTGAGTCTAAAAGTGTTATAGAACTTGTGTAAAACAGGGCAATCTCACTGCAACTGCCAGAACAAGTTCTGATTGGTCATAATGTTTGGGAAATAGAAGGAAGAGAAAGATTAGAACAGACAAATAGAAGATGAAAAGAAAAGATGGCTGACCACAACGTTTTCTCAACCATCAGATAAGTAGACAATACGTGGATGAACACATGTTTTTGACTGTAGATTATGACGGAGCACTGTTATTTCCTGTACGAATACACTTTCAATTTCCTGACCGGCACTTTAGTTTTATTACATTGATAACACGATACCATCGGCTGTAACCATGGGGACGAACCAACAGTGCTTACAATAGAAGAGATTGATAAGAGAAAATGATGTGAACGACCAAATAAAAGAGAGAGGATAGGGGAGGCCTAAGAACAATTTGTCTCTGACAGAAGTCTGGATGAAGTCTGTAGGACGACCCTGATTACTATTATACAGCTATTGGTTACAAAAGATGCTTCTTGAGTCATGTTCAAGACATTTTTAACAGGTTTCCTTTTGGACTAAGTTTTATGAGTGAGCAACAGCTTTGAATTATAAGACATACACCCATTTTTTTTGTCTTTTAAGTTGTAAATTGTTAATTTTAAGCTGATTGTCCATTGGAATACATGTTTTGGAACAGACTATTGTGTCTTTGATTTAATTTTATATCAATGCAGATGAAAGGTGATATATCTGTCCTTGTGTGTGTAAGAGGAAAAAGCCTTATTGACACACAATGTGTGCACAGATACAAGCACATTAAGATTGAATGTGTGTGCATTTCTCCCTGCCCTCTTCCCTGTCCTTGTGTCCCCTCGGGCTTCAGTCAATGACCCCCTGTTTCCACAAAGCTCCACAAACCGATTTCCTAGAGATGCTGCACATTTCCAGCCAGGTCCTGATCCCCACTTAGACCAATTGAAGTCAATTTGTTATTGCAAATATAAATTTGGTAACTTGTAATATCCAGTGAGCCAGGCAGGGGAGGCCACTGGCAAAGGGCAATGCTATTTTCACTTCTGACCCCTCATTGAGGTGAGCCTTTGTTAGCTTAGGCATTCAGCTGCCAATCACAGCAGACTTTTTCATTAAATTCACTTGAGAAACTCCCCAGGTCCCAACTGGGCAGCCACCACAAGAATCCATGGGATGGGGGATTCTTCTGAAAATAACTAAGGAAGAGATGCTGACCTGGTTCTCATTGCTATGTTTAAATATGTCCAGAAGCAGCAGGGAGGGACATACTTTCCCTACTTCTATGTTAATTCAGAAGCTTCTAAGACAGACATTTACAGTTTGTCAAATCCTATAGAGTTTTAGTGTGTTTGTCACAGTTCCTCTAATAATTAATGTTGCAATTAGCAGATAAGGAGTGACTATAGATGTGTGCTTTCAGTTTGGGTGAGAGAAAGCAAGAGTGGCCATAGAAGAGTAAATGATTGCTTGACTCGTCCGTCTGAGGCAGCACACACTCATTCTAGGGCTCTGCAGTCCGATTCCCCCTGAAGCGGTTGACATTTCCCCCAGAAGGATAATTGAGGAATAACATTTGCGTTACAATTTAACATGACCCCTGCCTTTGGAAGCCCTTTCATATTACCTACAGTAGCTGAAGATGGCTTCTGACACCCACTTAGGCAGGGGGTTGATGTATGTGAGTGTGTGTGTGTGTGTGTGTGTGTGTGTGTGTGTGTGTGTGTATGTGTGTGTGTGTGTGTGTGTGTGTGTGTGTCGGTGTGTCGGTGTGTCGGTGGGTGTGTGTGTGTGTGTGTGTGTGTGTGTGTGTGTGTGTGTGTGTGTGTGTGTGTGTGTGTGTGTGTGTGTGTGTGTGTGTGTGTGTGTGTGTGTGTGTGTGTGTGTGTGTGTGTGTGTGTGTCGGTGGGTGTCCATTTTCGTGTCTGTGTTTCCGTTCTTTGTCCACTTTCTCGTGTGTGTGTTAGTTTGCATGTAGATATATATTTGTGTGTGTGTGTGTGTTTGTGTGCGCGCATTTGTGTGTGTGTGTGTGTGTGTGTGTGTGTGTATGTGTGTGTGTGTGTGTGTGTGTGTGTGTGTGTGTGTGTGTGTGTGTGTGTGTGTGTGTGTGTGTGTGTGTGTGTGTGTGTGTGTGTGTGTGTGTGTGTGTGTGTGTGTGTGTGTGTGTGTGTGTGTGTGTGTGTGTGTGTGTGTGTGCGTCCATAGTCAACCAACATATGGGAGGTGGATGGATGGCTTCAGGCTCATTGATAGGGTATTATTGATGTTAGAGGAAAGAAAGGGAAAATAGCTTATTATTACAATGGCAGAGTCAATGTCAAGGGGAGCTGCACTGACCTTTTCAAGTCTTTGCCTGGCAACTATTAAAAAATTGTATCATGACGAGGGATGGCCTGTGTGTGTGTGTGTGTGTGTGTGTGTGTGTGTGTGTGTGTGTGTGTGTGTGTGTGTGTGTGTGTGTGTGTGTGTGTGTGTGTGTGTGTGTGTGTTCATGTCCATGTGGCAGTGTGCACATTTGTATGTGTGTGCAAGACTCAGAGGTAGTGACATAAAGCAGCCGCTAAAAGCTAAGGTTAATGGATTGACTGTTACCTGTTCTCGAGGCTTAACATTGGCCCATACACAAGGGGAATCATCCACGGCTGCTTCAACAGCCTCGGTGCTTCTGCTGCAAGGCTAAATTAACAGAGCTGTGGCTTGTTTGTTTTAGGAATTTTGGAGGGTTTATCTCAGTCAAGGATACAAGGTCGAGACACAGTCTTTAATCACTGTGCCTCACAATGATGGCTTTATCCTGAGATGGTGGGTGGTACTTTCACTTTATGCTGTGTACACATTGGACATAATCCCAGGAAGCTATGGTGCTATGAAACAGACATCAGTTTCATCCCATAGTAAGTATCTTGGACCTTGAACACATTCAAATAGAAAATGGGACAACAGTAACTCATGAAAACCTATTGTACATATAGACAAAACGCAATGTGTTACAAATAACACATAAATAAAACGAATGATTGAGGGCAAGGAATCACTGAGAAACTTAACAATACAACGCAATGGAAACAAAGAGATAAGAGGAAAAGGTCCACCATACTGTGATGAGGAAATCATATTAAAATCCACTGTTTATTTTTCCATTACAGGTAAAGGATGTTTCATTTAGCTGTTAGATTGTCAGTGACTGGATTTGAAAAATCAACCAAGTTTTCTGTCACGGTTGATTTAAACAGAACCGTGGTCAATGATGTTCACATCAGGCACACCCTGCGGCTATACTGGTGGAAATAAAACAGAAGAGCAACTAGCATATTAGTTTACAGTGCAATTAACCAAAGTCCAGTGAAAGCAAAAGTGAAAAAACATTGCCTTAACCTACTATGTGGGAGAGTTAACAGTAAAAAGGCAGACTGATATTAATAAGACATTTTGTTCTCTGTAAAGGCAACTTAACTATGCCACTAACAACAAAAACTAATTTGTAAAGGATATTTACTAAATGAAAATTCCATGAAGATCTCAAGGGTTATGAATGTAATACTATTTAACTACCTAACAATTGACAACCCCTGTTGTAAAGCTTGTAAGTCCTTTGCCAGCAGAAGTTTTACTGTATGTTGTACAATGACATTTTTTGTAAGTATTCAGTTATACTGATTTTGTGTCTGCCATTATGTGTCTCCTGAGTACTGAGGTATTGAAGGTTGCATTATAAAGTAGCCCTTCTACATTAACCACCTTTTTATTCGACAGTGCTATTGCCATTCCTCTTCATCAGAGCATCCAGGCACACCGTTTCACACCAGCTCGCTCCATACCAACTGCCTTCCACTGATAAATGAGAGGATTAGTGACTGGTACACTTTATTAAAAAGTAATAACAATTTTTGTTGGCATCCTTCACGTGGTAAGGAGTGCCATGAATCACAGGATATTGGCTGTCTGTATCTGATGAATGCATCGTTTACCAGCCGAGGAGTTATTTAGTAGCGGCTATTAATTTAAATCACATTTATCTCCCCTCTCTAGCTCGGGACGCGGGGAAACACAAGCTCTGCAGTGGAAGGAAAGCTTAGAGCAAAGAATTAGACTCCATAGAATGGTTATCGAGGTATTCATTTCCTTCAGAATGACATTTTGATGGGGGTTTGTGATTATTTCGCTTTTGTATAAATAAGCTTTAATGTCTGACATTTCATGTTGACAGCTGAAACTCTTGGATGATCAGTTAAATTATATTTTTCCAGGTATATTTTAGATAAAAGAGTGTTTTCTTTTAATTGTAGCTCTGTGTTGAAGTGCATCTGTTTGCTAAGTGCGTTGGCTAATTGCTCATCATTGTTAGTCAGTGTGCACCAAGGCAAATCACAATGCAATTTAGACTGACAATGACAGCCTTTGTTGTCTTAGCAACATCAGAGACAGAAACGTGGCTTTACTTTGAATAAATCTGTTTCTCATACACATATTGTGCAACTAATTAGTGATGTCTTTGAATGATTGTTTAAGTCTAATAAGCTCACACATCCAGCAGTGTGTCATATCAGGAAGCTACAGTCTCTGTCTATCTTTGATATCTCTCACCCACAACACCATGTCATGAAACGTTGGTGGTCCCTCATTTCCTTTTTCCTGTTTGAAGGCTATCCAAACAGTAAATGGGGGGCTCAAAGCCCTAGCCAGACATATCATCAATTATTCAATGCAATAACAATGTTTCAACACTGAATAGTTTGCCTTTGGCTATGCATTTGGAATTTTCAAGCAGGCACACCTGAGCAGGAGTTAGGCAAGCAAAGATGAAATATGACATTCTTCAGCTGGGACAACAAGATAAATTGTGAAGAAAAGACATCAACTCAAGACGTCAGAAGAAATTGCGGTACAACATATATCAATGATCTGTATCGATCATGCCCTGTTTGATCATCGCAAGCATACTGTGTATTATTATATGTGATTTATCTTTGGAATATAGTTATCTTTACAACAACTACATTTAAGTTTTGACAAACCTAGAACTCACTTATTATTCTTTGATTATTCAAAGTTCACATTCACAGATCTTATAGTAAGCTATTATAGCCAGTGATGTGAGTAAAACTGTAACTTTGAGTGAGAATGACTTCTTGGTGACCTTAAGCTTTTGGGTCCACATCCCATAATTACCAGCTCCCTCATAAACAAGCCCAGGCTCATATTTACCATAAGTCTAGCCTTAACTTAATTAAATAGTCAGATAGGAGCATTTAGGATGGAAATGTGCGCACCTACAGCTTAACTTTATACTACGTCATATTAGCTTAACCTTCCTGTGGACTCCGAAGGTGCGTCTGGTAATTGAAACATAACAGAATTAGGTTACAAATGTCTAACAGAGCCCTGTGTGTACAGTAGAAGCCCATACAGCACTGAGTTTAGCACATGTTTTCATTTAATTAGTTTTTCATTTGGCCCTCAATGTCTTGTGTCAATAGGGGCAAACAAGTTTGTGGAGGATTTTCTGTTTGCTTGAGTTATACCCACATATATGTGTCCAATTCGATTTTTTTTAATTGCATTTAGCAAAAATATTGACAAGCAAGATATTCATAAATGCTAAACTGGGGCTCTGATTGTCCCTATGGATGGCTACTATGTAAACTTGTCAAATAAACTAATGTCAAATAAATCAAAAAAGTATTTCTCTAAATGGATGTCTTTTATTATTATTATTTGGATTTTACCAGGCAGCACTTGAATCTGTTGCTTCCTTATATGTATGTTTAAGGTACACATTGTTTTTTACTCTCCTCTTCCCACACAGCCACCTAAATAAGTGTGTCAAAAGTGAATGTCATAAAAGCATGAACGGTGTTAACGAGGAATGCATCTTCCCTGACTTAATTATTTTAAGTATATTAAATCTGCATGTGTTCTGTGCTTCTACATGCCTGCCTGCTGTATATACTTGAATGTTTGTGGTTTGGTATGTAATATCAAGTTCTGCAAATGATTCAAACCAGCACATCATACCAATAATAAGGCAAAACTAAAGGTTACCTTATTTTCACTGTAACTTTGGAAAAGTTGACTTTTTGATACTGTGTGAGGGTTTTGTGGTACATTGGTGATATTTATCTGTATTCTCACCATACTGTCACTCTATCCTGATGATTAATGTTAAAGAGTTTGACAGAATTCCAGGCCTCATGTCCCTTCTGGGCGACCTGCGATAATCTGCCTGCTCCAGGCAGCTCTCCAGCGGTAAGGGAAGCTGCGTAGGGCCTCCTGTCCCAGGTGAAGAGCCCCAGGGGCTGAGGTGTAGAGCCTGGAGGCTGCCCAGGTGTTCGCAGTTATTACTGACTGCCTGTCCCAGCTGAAAGAGAACAGCACAAACATCAGTGAATGTAATGTTTGCGTTCACTGTCAGGTTAAGCTTTCAGTCTGTCAGGTTTGTCTGACTGACTTTCTGCCATGTGCTCTCGTCCTCTCTGACCTTTCACACGCACACACAGAGACTGTTTCAAAGTCATGTTGTAACATAACATTTTCTAAACTTTCTCTGTCAAAAAGCAGCTGGCATTGTTCTGTTCCTGATTCTGACTTATTTGAACACCTTTAAATCCTTTTGAGAATGTCCGTTGTAAACACCTGCATACACATTTTTCTCTAAGGCAACAAGCAAGGTGCATTTGTGGACATAAAGCTCACCATTTTGGAGCTTACCAATTTCAATGATCAACTTACTTTAAATTGACATTAAACACTGTGCTCCTGTATCTGTACTGTGAAGGAATGAAAGCTTGCAGAGAGGCAGCATAATTTCTAGGGCACAAAGCCAACACTAGATGGCTGCAGATAATGGAGAAAAGGAGCTAATGATCCGCACATACTGTAGGCAGAGTGACAAAGCGGGAGGAGGGAGGAGGTGGGGATGTGAGAGAAGAGCGTACAGTGAATAAAGCAAACGGGGACTGAAGAGAAGGGAAATATTTTAAAAAATGAAAGGGAGGAAGACTAAGAGCAAATAATGGGACTTCTGCTGTTCAAATATATATTTTAATAGGCAGTTATTAGCCTAGATCTAATCACATTTATGTTCACATATTGAAATGAAAAGATACAACAGATCATCCCACTCTCTCTCATTTGAACATGTAGTGATACAATTACAATTATTTCCCCTGGTTGGGAGTGACCTCTAATAACCATTTGGAAGTTACCCAAATCCTACATATACAAAAAAAAACAGCTCTAATATTGACATGAATGTCACGACAAATTCAAATTTGCGTAAGCTCTAGATTTCTTCTGTTAAGATTCCAAATAAAAAGGATGATTAGGCCTAGTTTAGGGCCATATTTAATACATATTCAATTATATTATTTTGGCAGTTCACCCATCGGTTGAACTGCACACTACAACATACAGTTATTGACTTATTTTTAAGGATATGTTGAATGAGATGATTTTCATTTCTTTTTAGAACAAATGCTTACTGTATACGAAAAATACTGTACTAGCACATGTTGTACAATTATTCATTTTGTTCCATCTATATACAAAAAGCACAAAACAAAAACAAAGCAGTATAGCAATATATTAATTGAGAATAAAGTAATAATTCTAGGCCGTGGTATACATCTCTTTGTCTATAAAAAGATTAAGCTATTTCACAATCAATAGAGCAGTCAGAATACATTTTTATTGGGCGCATTACATCGCAAATGAATTGTAGAGCTTCGTAAAAGCCAATTGCTTCGGTGATGGAATATCTGCGAGCGCCTATCTGACAATCGGTTATATTTCCAGAACATGTAGATTAATGGTGTTCACAGCATGCGACATCTTGGGCATTCATTAAACACACACACTCGTGCACTTCATTATATACCATTCAACACCCAAAGAAGGCTGTAGCGAGAGGGATAACAAGAGTCATTGATTATCTCTAAAAGGTGAGAGGAGAATCATAATCTCACAGGAGGGGGGAAGCCTTGAAAGTAGTTTAAATATGTTCTCAGCGCCTCTGAAATATTTATCACTTTTGAAATGCAATTGGTGCATTTGCTTGGCGTTTATAGCATTTTCCACTGAAGCTGCTGGGGGAATAAATGGGAAAAGGGGGAATATAAAGCATACGTCTTTATCAGGATTGGCAGACAGACTTATTAAGGACTGCTGTGGTATGTACAGTAGTGGGGACTCTTGTCTAAGGCGCAGATCACAGCATGAACATCAGTAGAGAGATTGGTCTTATAAACTGTGGAGTATAAGTAATGTCATATATTAGCTGTGGGACTCCTGTGTTATTTATGCTTTGTGATTTCAGGGGAAATATCCCATTATTGAGATAAAGAGGCTGGTAAAAGTAGAGGTATTCTCTAGAAAAACGTGTGCTGTTTCTCTGGTAAGAAATGGGAGAAATGTCACCAGGCAATCTGCCAACGTGAGTCATTTCACATTATTATTTAGTTTCATTGGGTGGGACTGTGGCGTGCTTAAAGGGTTTGTGAGGAAAAGCAAGGTGAAGTCAACAAGTTTCAACCTCCCACAGATTTATGTAACTGTACCATCCCACCAACTATTAGAACCATCATGAACTCACCTTTTTAGAAACCAGTGTTATGTGCATTGTGCACTTGTTTCTTAATCATTTAAACTTCTTCTTTAAATTCATGTCAGCATGTTTCTCTGTGACACTAACAGCAAACCCTATCAATATGTGCAGCTGGCAACCTTAAATCACAACAACACAAATACGGTGTTTGGAAAAGCTGTAATTGAAATTATCCAGCCAGATGAGTGGAGCTACCTGACTGACAGAATGAGGGAGAAAACTCATTTGAAGGTATATGGTCACGCTCGGAACTGAATATTTTCACTTCTTTTTGTAAACAGAAATCTGATGCCCATGATGGCAGCTGAGTAACACATTTGATATGTGAATTTAAAAATAAATCAACTTTCCTATTTCATAAGGCCTTTAGATATTTTTTTTCAGATCACTTCAACAGATTACACACACATCCATACAAACAAATTAGGCAGAGAGGTTGATTAATCTGGCATGAATAGGTATAGATAGGATTTGATACCAGCCCTTTCCTGTATCCCTATAATGTTAATTCAACCTTAAACAGAACAATTTTAGATTTTAGTTTCATTTCAGGAAACGCACACTATTGTTGTCTTCGTTCGGGGAAGCATCTTACAGTAATAAGGAAACTAAACTTCTATTTCTCCTTTTCCTGACAGTTTCCTCACTTCCTTCTCTGTACTAATATACTACATATTCTGTTTTCTGTGGTGATTGGATTTGATACACAGAGCTAAATAATGCTAAACACTCCTATAGAGAAATGTGATTCTTGAGAGCGAAGTGTCTAATTTCAGAATGCTGTTTTGCAGTATCCATGTTGAGGGATTTAAAGAAATAAAATTCAAATTAAACCACATAAATAGGAATTTAGGTTGGCATCCTTTTATAGACTGTTATTCTACCTCAACGGCTGGATTTAAACCCCTATGAAAGCATTCATGTTATAAGAATATCGGATTACTGTAGAGCAGAGTAAACAGGATCAGAATCACCTTAAAAGGTCCTCTATCCCATAAAATGTGTATTTACATTACAATCTATTCTTTTGCTTTTAAGCAATGCATGAATGCCAGGTTCCTACAGAACAAAGACCTTTTTTTCCCATGGTCCATGATCAAATGTCACAGTTAAAGCTGTATACAATCAGATCAGGCTGACAAACTCTTGCTCTTTGAGGGCAGCCTAACAATCTACATACAATAGCGTTTCGTGAGTTAAATTAGACATTCCCTAAATGGGAATTTGATTCTTATTTCAGAACTTCAGAGGCATGTTCATTACATCGGAAAACAACATCCAGCAATGAGTGATCTGACATCGACAGGCTTTGTTGTTACAAAAATGCAAATACTCACGATGCGGGATGAGTGCAAATACAAAGACAACACGCATTCTTCCTTTCAGTTCAAATTAAGGAGAAGGCAAAGAAAAGTGGTTCCATCGGGACGTGTTATCTCTTCTCTGGGTTTATCTGGGTAAAGAAATGATCCGAGCAGCCGCTTTTAGAACGGAAATAAACAGAATTATGAGGAGAGTGTGATAAAACTGTTTTTGGGTGATACATTGATGCATCATTAAGCTTGAAAAACAAAGTTTGGGTAGCTAATTACTGCGGTTGACTCTTTATAAATTGTTTTAGCAGGATTTAAGAGTTTTTCCCAAACAAACAATCATTTCATAGAAAATAACAATGTTGTTTTTCAACTGCAGCAGATTGTAGAAGCCAGAAAGACTTTCTGAGACCCAAGAAATACTTTTGTTTTCCCATCATTAACATGAGGTGGACATGTGCAATCAGTCTTCTATTTACAGGTCTTCAGGAATGAGGGGCCTCTACTAATGAACTCACCATTAATATTTTACTAATTCGTCATGAAATATTTAAATATTAATGTACATTTGCTGTTGGTCACTGAAGGGTTAAGTGCACTATTATATATAATATAAGCAATATATTATTGACAGACATTGATTGATTATGATTTAATTTAGAATATGCTGTTCGTAGAACATTTGAGATGTTCAAAGTCTGTTAAAGGCTCATTGTTCAAGTTTTGACTGCCTTTAAAAGTTACTTTCATCACTGGAATACAGACATTTTGTATTTGTTCTGTATTCAGGCAGAAGTAATACAACAGGGAACAATGTATTTATCTCCTGATGTTGGAAGCAGGGCTCCTCCAGGGCTGGCCTGGGGCCTGAGTCCGGGAAAACAGGGCAGGAAGTCCCTTGTAACATTTCTGCTAGCATATTCAAGAGGCAAACAGGCCACAGGAGAACAGTTATGTGTGGATGTTGCAAAACTTCTTCCAGCATTTCACTTTTCAATTGTTGTGATATAGGTTGGTTAGTTTATAGGTATTTTATTAAACATAATAAAATAAATATATATAATACAACGTATAAGAGTGTAGATTCTTTGTATTTCTTATTTAATGTAGAATATCCAGCTTAATATTTTACATAGCCTTTACATTTTTCTTAGAGCAAATTAAATCTTAAAGCCAAATGCTACGTTGTAATTACATTTGGCCATATAGGTTAACCTTACAATCATCATACTGCTTCTTTCATCAGTCATGTGATCATTTCGTTAATGGCCCAAACGGCTCACACACACACCTTCCCTACTTCACACTTGGCTGCCTAGGGAGATAGGGAAACTGCCTTAATTCATCACCATGGGACATCCTAACATACTATTATAATATAGTATGCGTATGACCTACATTAATTAATGATATATTCTTTAATATTAACATGCTATGGTCAAGGTAAACGAGGATCAGAGTTAATTGAATTAAGTGCATGGCTTCACATTTCTGTGGTTATGTTTCAGAGGTTCCATCTAATTCTGCGTTACTCATCAACCATTAGGTAAAACCACCTCTGTGGTCGGCCATCATCGCTTGCAGAAAAAAAAGGAAGACAATATAATTAGCGTAAATGAATCTAGCAGAAGGAGTTTCTGGAAGCCATTCTTAATTATTTGAAAACATACACAATGGAAATGTGTTTTTTCTTATAACAATAAAAGAGAATGCTATAGCCATAATTAGGAAATGTTGTGGAATAAAATCCAGTTCTGTACCCTCATGATTATATAAAGTGCCTTATATCTTAGAGCTATTGAGGTTTTTTTTTTTTTAAGTTTAGTCAACTTAAATTGTGTTATGTTTTCAAAAATCATAAGACTTTCAACAAATTATTTAGGCATACTCACATTTTGAGGGGGAACTTTTGTTTTCAAGTTGAACCAGCCTTAAACAATTCAAAGCGTATAGGAGAAGTAACCAATATTTTTTTTTTCCTTGTTTCTTTTTCTCCTGAGGCATTTCCTCAAGCAATTCTAGGCAACAACCCTCTCGGCACCAATCGAGAAGCCAGTCTTCAACTTGATTTAACACTACACTTCTTCAAAACATGATCTTTTACACTGCTTGACTTTGTGTTTGTCGAGTCTGTATGAAACCTTACCTGAATAATCCTTTCTGACACAAGTGGCCTGCTTTCACCTAAGAAACATTTTCTAACATTGTTATGTACTTTCTTACTGAGTCGAGGATCTTTAAATCGAGAGACATCAGGTCTCTCTTTCTCTTCTTTCCACTGTGATGTTTGAGACGAGGAGGATGGCTAATTCCTATTAGTCATGAGAGGTTACATGAATGATCCTTTAAGCCAGGTGAGGAGAGAGAAGGACAACGGTGATATTCCGACACAGGTTTTAGTTTCCAGACCATCTCATGTTTTCTCTACGTCATGTTAACACTGCTATTTGAAACGTTAGGCAAAGTAGGCATATTCATTACAAACCACTCGTACAGCTTCTAACACCCCTAAGCTAAGATCCAGGGCCAGGTAATGAAGCAGGGAGAGGCAGAGGATGTCTTGTTCTTCAACTTTAACTATATATTTATTTGTTGTTCCTTTCTTCTCTTTTCTTTTCTCTTCACTATTATCTGTAAAGCGTCTTTGAACACCTGTAAAAGCGCTAACAAATTAAATCTATTATTATTATTATTATTGTTGTTGTCTAAGCACTGTCATTATAACATTTAAAGGACAAAATAGGATAGCATGAATTGTTTGGGAATAGTTACAGTGTGGGACATTTTACTTAGAATGCATGTGAGGACTCATAATTCCCATGGAGACCAGGGATCAGGTGTCACATTAGGAAGCTAGGGGACATAGGACAACTCCTAAAAACGGTCGCATCTATATTTAACCTTTTTCTCTTTCGTCTCTTAAATCAGGGCAAACTGGGCCATGTTGGGACAGTAACCACTTCCTCTTACAAATTCAAATGTATTTTTTACACATTTTATCCAGGGTTACACGGCAACTGCAGGCCAAACCAGCATGTGTGTTGAGGACAAGGGAAATAAAACATCAACCCAACAAAAACAAACATGGATAGAACTCGAGTCTTTTGCAAGGATTTGCGTGGGAAACTATCTCACCTTTGCCAATAACATGTCCATGTCTTTGTTGTGTTTAATGTTCTTTTCCACCTGTATTGTTCTTTTCTAACACACTACTAAGAAAATCGAGACCACAACAAGTTAAAACAATTACTCATGCTCATTGAATGGCGGGACAAAGCAGCATACTCTCTCTCTCCTTCGCTTCCTCACTGAAAACTGATTTGTACATATCTATGCATGGTTGGTCAGCCTAGATGCTCATCTGTGTCTTTCATCAACTTGACAGCTTTTTCTCCTCAGAAAGATAACGTTTATTATAAGCGTAAGCAATACATATTGGCCCGGAGTAAGTTTGTGGCACATTCCCGCACCTCATAATCACGCCTGTCTGCAGTTAAGTATCCCCCGTGATCTATTGACTCAATTTTTATTCACTGCATTTCTACCCTGGTAGGTAGAGGGAGTCAGTTAAGCACAGAATGCAAAGCAGCCATAATTCATAAAATAGCAGGGAATTAATAAGAGATGTCTACATCGCCAAGTACCCGGTGATGAATCAGATTAGGTTGTTAGCTGAAATATGAAAATATGCATTCGAAAATCACTACGCTTGACATAAGTCACCACGCTTGACACAATCATTTTTATTTCTCCTATAATTGAACACTTAATATGGGATACACATAGATTTGGTAAAGTGATTTTATTTAAAGTGTGTTTAGGATTAAAATGATTGAATAGAAATATATGGCAGCGATCTGGTGCAACTTGATTCTTCATCATGCTTCTCAGCTAACTCTTCTTACAATCATACGTTATTGTTCTTTTGTGTTTGTGAAATATGCAAATCATGCCTTAAGAGAGTTGAACCTACAGCGAAGGGAAAGAAAGGATAGAAGAGAACAAAATATAGAACTCACCAGGAAATTAATGTTTTATTAATTATGTTTAAGATAAAATATGATAAGGCTAATTTAACTCCTTTTCATAAAACAAATACAAGGGGAAGATATCTCCTGAGAGCAACCACGGCGTTCTTTAATTTATCATGAAATTAGCTTTTCTACGCTAACTGCCAACGTGCCAGGGGACTTTGTGTTGTGTTCTGTTCTCATATTTTAATCACTCTATGGGAAAAGCTCTCTCTTGCCCCCAGCGTTATGCTAATATTTATTTTGGTTTGAATTACCCTTGTGTTTACAGCAAATACGCCGGGGTCAAATCAGAGTCACTATTGCTAAAGTGATCGAGTTTCATATAATTTTCTACCTCTTTTGTGTTTATTTACAGTAAACTGCATCCTCGAATAACACGTGGGATCACGTGCATGCTGTGAGATTTACTGCACGTTCCAGGTTGAGAGTATTCCTCTAAAGCGTAAGGATTAAAAGAAGCAGAAGACAAAGAATTGACAATCTGCCGTAGAAAATATGAAAAATTATCCTGTTTTGTTTTTTTCACAAATAAAAAGAAAATGTTGGATACAGGAAGGACAGTTGCCAATTTTGCCAAGCCAGTATGCCATATGGCTTGTGCTGGTACGTCTCACAAGTGCCCCTTGTCGTCCCAACCTAGCGGCTTTCGATTACCTAGCTGTGGCAGCTCCTCTCCCAAGCTGCCACTACTTCTGGCAGATTATAATAAAGATGACTCTTTCACAGTGTGAACTGCTCTCTCATGGCCAGGAAACCAGACGCACACACACACACACACACACACACACACACACACACACACACACACACACACACACACACACACACACACACACACACACACACACACACACACACACACACACACACACACACACACACACACACACACACACACACACACACACACACACACACACACAGTGAGAGCAGGCACAGCACACACATAACACACACAACTGTACTCTCCTCATGCAAAATACACACGGACATCACACCGTGTTAACAGCAGGCTGAGGCTGAGCCGGGCTGTGTGGTGACTGACTGGATGAAATGTGAGGATTAATGGATATTTATATTTCATTATGTTTTTACACTGGCCACAGAATAATGTATCACTCTCTGGGAGATACTGAAACATATGTCAGCCCCTATCCACTTACGGATGTGATTCAATTTGACTTTAAACGCGCCGATCAAATGTTATTAACGTCTAATATGTCTTCCAAAAAGACACACAAGTGTGTCACAACTGTCCCAGATAGAAGGGCACTAGAGGTGTAATCAGGTTAGCTTAATGTTGGTTTTGTTGAAAGACAGATCCAAAGTGATCTCTGAAGTGTGATGAAGGATTTTGATTAAAATAAAGGAAATACAATGCTCAGATTGTTAAAATCTTTAGCTTTGGTTTATATTAAAGCTGTTAAAAGCTATTCAAGTTTGCATCATGAATGTTCATTGTTTCCTACTTAACAATATAAACACAAAGATACTTTTTTTTACTTGTACTTTTAAGTTTTTCAAATAATAAGCTTATATCATAATTTACTAATTGTTTTAGTTCTAGTTTTATTCACTTTAAAAGTAATTTTTTTTAAATATACATTTATTCATGTTGTGCGGGTCGGATTTATACTTTCACTTTTGTATGTGTATACTTTTTAACAAAGCATATTCTACAGGGCAGTTGCAATTATGTTTTGGGAAAAATACATCTTTTTTGTTGACAGTATGTATCCACCACATTCATCAAGAGTGCCTCCTTTGTGTTTCATCACTGTTTTTTCCAAGCAATGCTTTTTTGTTCAGATGTTTTTTTCACTTTAAAAGGCACTTGCAACTTTGCAGCTCATTGTCAGAAAACCATCAACTACAGGGTCCCTTCTCCTTTATCCACCTATCACCAACAAAGGCTCCAATCAGTAACCTAACTACAAACAAAAACAGATTGCCGCATTAGCTAGCCATCAACTTCCTGACTCAGCCAGATGACTCACCTCGGTGAAAGAGCGTCACAACAGTTGGGACAATATGCTTCAATGATAATGACAATGGCCATTCTACATTCATGGCCTGTTTATGTGTGTGTGCACGTGAGTGTGTATGTGTGTGCGCTGCAGGTTTTGTTCAACCCGTCACACTACACTTGGCTCCTGGTGTTGCCAGTAATCAATACAGGCCTGAAATCACCTACAGTTACCCGCCTCCCATACTGCCTGTTTTGTCCCTGACTAAATAATGAATTAGATCCCCCTTCAAATTGCACTTGTGACTCTCTTTGTAACCTCTCATGACACACACAAACACACACAAACACATACACGCACAAGTTCACGTAAATGCATAAAGTATAACACTGCATTCTTGTTCAGCCTGTGTACATACAAAATGAACATAACTGCACACATGCTTCAATGTGGACATGCACTTTTGAGGAGCTGACCAAATGGCAGGAGAGTGGTGACACATCCACACACACATCCACACACACACACACACACACACACACACACACACACACACACACACACACACACACACACACACACACACACACACACACACACACACACACACACACACACACACACACACACACACACACACACACACACACACCCTCAAACTGCTCAGCCAGCCAACATCAAGGGTAACATTTCTATTGCATTTGCTAATCACTGATCAATAATTCAGAAGCCCCTCTCATCTTGAAGGGTCTCTGGCTTCCTGAGACATATGGCAACTGTATGTGCGTGCATGTGTGTGTGTGATGCATGTGTGTGTGTGTGAGCACCCTTGTCAGACCTCTTTTTATCTGCTGTTCAGGTTACCAGTTCCTTATCGCAGAGGCCCGTCTGCTGTGACGGCCAAACAGCGAAAGGGAAACAACTTGGTTGAAGTTGTTTTTCGGAACATGACTTTTGTTCCTTCCCTCTCCCCCAACCATGTCACATCTAACGACGGAGCGTCTAATGCCAGTTATAACAGCCAGCCTAGTAATTTGCTGTGTAAGTCGACACGATGGTTATCTGCGTACAGGGCACCTTTCATTTCCTCCAAGCCATGCTTTGCCTCGATTCATGCTGTCGTTATCTTTCTCGCTGGGTCTTTTGATAATTTGTCCAGCATGGGTTGATTTACTAAAGGTCTTCTGTTCCACCCTCAGCACCCACCCCTCATTTCTTTATCTGTAGAAAACTCTGATTAAACGGCTTGTATTTTTTATATCATTTACTTCTATATATTGTTAATCTGCATACATAGTTTTGGGGAAGTAACAACTTTGACTCGTACTAACTTTTTTGTGTGAGTGACTTATCTTTTAGTAGAAAATCAAAGAATACACAATATGTTGGATCATTTACATTTCTTACAGCACCCTCCTTTTATCCTCAATGTCTTTGTTGGTGTATGAATTTGTTTCTCTTTTAATCCAACACTATATATTTTCTTCTTTGCCATTTTCTCCTTTTCTAGTCATATATAACTGCTTTTATTTTACCTCTTTCACACTGTACTTCCAATTCTGTACTCAAACCTTTCCTGTCAGTCATTTCTTCTAAAAAGTAAACATTGCTGCTCATAATGGACTTAACTAGATAAACCCATTTGGACACTACCTCTGTTGTTTGTTATTCCCAACGGGTAGCTGAATTATTTAAGTTTAGTAGCAAAGCAGCTTGTAAAGCCAACTTTACCAAAAGCGCAGACACTTCAGGTTTGTTCTAACAAAGGACGTTCAGTTTCTCATGCGCTACTGCAGACAGGAACAGTTGTTCGGAGCACTTTTTGGCAGACTGTTTTGTTGTGTGTTATGCTGGTGCTTGCCTATTGAAGGATGACACTTCTCAGGCTTGCCTAGATCATGCTGTGTGCATGATAAATAGCAAGAGATGGTCTTAGTCGTTCATAGGAGGTCCAACCGTGACCCTGCAGCTCCCCTGTGGCAGGACTGGGCTTTTGTCCTGGAACAAACAACTATAAACAATGTGCAGGAAACTTTTGATGATAAGCTTAATGAAGAGGCGTAAGTCAGAAAAATACTTTCTTATGAATTTGAACAGTCAAAATTACACATATTGAAATGGACCATTAAGAAGAAAAAAAGGGGGGGGAAGATATAACCAGATATACATCATGATAAGGGTGTAAAATCCAACACTTCCTTTGCAACAAGTGATTGGTCACGAATAATTAGTGTTGATAATCTTATGAGGGGATAATCACCAACCTCCTAATGTGATCTCAATGGATCACTGCCTAAATCACCCCACAGGAGAGGGATAGAGGAACAGTGTTATGAAACTATATCTCACCCCTTATTTATTTATTTCCCTCCCAGCTTCTCCCACTCTTCTTGGACTAATTCTAATGAAGAGGCCTCAAATGACTTCATTTAGAGGGAAGTTAATTGGGTTTGGTCCTACACGGCTGCACTTCCTGCCTGGATACTTTCCTATGTTTCCCCATACACAGAGAGAGAGGGGGGAGAAACGGGGTGCAGATTATTAAAGAAAACAGATAGAGATTGAGAAGAAGATAACAAATAACAGAAAGACGGGGGTGAGACGAGAAAATTAAAGTGTACAAGAGAATGAGAGGAAGTGACAAACAGAGAGAAATAGAGATGAGTTAGGGGCTGTGGGCCCTCATATCAGGCGCATCACCCCCGTTAGCCCAGGACTGTAATTAGATCTGGCAGCCACCCCATAATGATAAATGCTGGGATGATGAATGGAAATGCAAATGTGTGTGAAGTAGCCCCAGCCATCAAAGGGGGAATATCATTAACACTTTCCTCTTGTCAAATCCATCATTGTCAAGGGTGGCTCCCTGCGTCCCCCCACATCCCACCAGCTACACAGGGGCAGCTCGGGAGTTATGGAGGCCGTGGTGATGGCAACGATGAAGAAAGTGAAAGAGGAAGAGTGTGCGAGTCAGGGAACGGAGGTCTTGTCCACGATTGTGTCACATAAGTTACTTAACAAAGAGTTCAGTGGAAACTTTGAGGGCTTCTAAGTGGTCATTCAATTAGTGTTTTCCAGGATGTGTGTGGCATTTAAATGTATCGAAAAGACCATGTCATATTCCTCACCTAGTAGGGAGACACAGAACATATATCACTTTGCCAAAGTATATAACTAAGGTTATGCTGCTGAAGTAGGCAATCATTTGTACAACAGCAATTTTATCTGTGACTAGATGGAGAGTCTATGCAGCCACGCTAGATGCACCATGAGGCTGTAGACTCAGTGAGCTGAAGGCTTACCTTAGCATGCTAGCATGCTAACAAGGCGAGGGTTTTTATTCAGATTTTAGTGGGTAAATTGTGTGAGTTTTTCAGTGATTAGTTTAGCTAGCTCGCATACTAACATTTTAAAGTATGTTAACTCTATTTTCCCTCATTGAAACAAGATCACCAAAGGCGCTCAGCAATTGGTGTGTTTGTGTGCTATGTTATCAAAACCAATACAAATGTCACCAAAGTTTTCGAAATATTTATAGAATCCAATAGAGAAAACATTATAACAGAGGAGACTTTGAAAAACCAATGCGCAAAGCTACCATTAGCGGGGATTGGCAGGTGATAGGAGCAATGTAAATATCCATGCGAGAAACAACAGATGTTTTTCTTCCTGTCTCGGCCTCTCTTTCTCTCATCCACTCGTTCTCTCTCCCTGTCTCCCTGTCTCCCTGTGTCCCCCTCTCCTCCAGACACCTGCTACATCACTTGAGCATCTTGTTCTCTGCTCTTGCCAAGTTCCAAGACTGTGCCAAAATAGAGCCAACACTTCTGCATTCAGGGTAGCCAGGCCTTTACTCACATTATACAGGATTTGATTACAGCATACGTGCATTTATGTGCACAAACGTGCGTCCATTGCCTCCGTCAGCTCTTGCTTGGCTAACAACATGTGTTTATGTGCTCACATGTGTCCCTGTTGTCATCTAGTTTGACCTGCTTCCTCTCTCTCTCAGACTATACATTGGTCTTCCATTACATGCCTCTATCAATCGCTGAGGGAGTGTTGCAAATGACGCCTGTCTGCCTGTTTTTTTTCACAGAAGCAATCTGATTACCTGCTCAAGGACAATGTTGTAGGTAATACATTTATAAATGTCACACCATTCATTACTCATGGATGCAAAAATTAAAGAAAAAATACAGGTGAACAAGTTGTTCATATATTGACGTCCTACTATAGTTAATGGAATAATCACATAAATAAATGGGTTGTGGTGTCAGTGAACAGCATGCAGTGATAAATGGCTCCTAACCAGTCAAATGGCTACAGAACTACATTGCAAGCAAGAACAATTGCAATGTCAAAGATGTGAAAAAGCAGTCAATACTGTAATACAACAACTATCTAATTCTAACTAAATAGTTCAATTTGAGGATTTTGTTTGACATGTATATTTGGGATTTACAAAAGGCCAACAAAGAACTTGCAATGTTTCTCTACAGTGTCCACAGAGGGGTACAGTGGGAAGTTTAGCAGGCCTTACTATGGTTTTGACTACTGTTCTTTCGGCATGCATTCACCTCTAAACACTTAGACAAATGTTTAATTGCAACAAGAAGGAGGTGGGGGGTAGAGATGTAAATCAGCGAAGCAAGCGGTGGTGTCTTTTACAGGGGTTGTATGAGCCAGGGCAGCTTTGTCTGACACCTTGCACTGAATTATTGAGTGGAGGGGGGGGAGAAGAAGAGAGGAGGACATGTGACATTAGTGCTTGTTGTTGTGGCTGCTGCCCAGCCTAGCCTATAGCTGGACTGAGATGACATGTGTGTGAGAGTCCATGCTTATGACAATTATAAAGTCAATGAAAGGAATGGGGAGGAAGTTTTGGGTGATTAATACCTGTAAACATTATACTGTCCAATCCAATATATTGATATGTTATCCTTTTAAAATGATCAGAAACAATTTAAAAGTGTTACAAATAGGGAAATACACTCGCATAACTTTTTCATCCAGTTCTGCAAATATGTTGAATTGTTTAAACTGTCTTGATACTTTCATATTGTCATCTTGATACATAGTACACTAAGTAAAACACATTGTTGAAAGGCTTTTTGAAAGTTTGAGACAGGTAACCCAAGTCAATGTGAGAAACATGGTATACACTGAAGAAGGAAAATCAACAACAAAATCAGATGTCACAAAATGAGTCTCACTGTCAGACACCCTGCTATCCTCTTCCTTCTTTGACCCAGACACTGATCTCATCTGCAGTAATAAGTGGGGCCTCTTGGTCCTAATCAAATCACTCATTAACTATTTAGTGGATCAAAAGTTCAGTGGACCATTGTTTCTGCATCAAGCATGTATGGCAACTGAACCACTTGAATTAAACACACACTTTTGTGCAAACACCAGACGGAGCAAGCAAAAGCAGGTACACTCAAGCCACATATGTGTATATGCACTCAGTCACACAGAAAAGACGTGCGGACTTTGATGAAGCCAAATTAGAGTACAAGGGTGGGGGTGGTTGGCTGGTGTGCAGCTTATAAATAATTTGGTATTCGGGCGACTCTGCTTACTGTCTGTCGGCGACTAAGAGGTCATCTGGGAAACTAACAGAAGAACAGATCAACGTCACTCAACCGAAACAGGATTATAACTTTTTTGTTTTCTGATTAGTTTCTGGGGATAATTTCATATCCAGTTAAGGTCATTTCAGACGTCAAATGGATTTGTAAGTTAGATCCTTTATTTATATATTTTGTGTCAATAGTACCATGTGTTGCTGTGGTCAGTAATCTTTGAAAAAAACTTTCAGTGGTTTGGTCCCATTGTGTGCCTTTTCTACATGGCAACAATTAAAATCAGCTGTCAAGTATGCACCTGTCAAAAGAAGAAAGCATAAGCTGAATGTAGACACATAAAGCCATGTATTTTGCATTGCCTCTTTTTAAAGGGTAAAGGGTGTCTCTGGACACTGCACTGTATGTGTCTCACTGTCAGGTATAATTTGAACTGAACTGACAAGGACCATAGTAGTACAGTCTCTTCATCCACCTGTCCAGTTTAATGCATGTTTGTGCATGTTTCCTAGTACAAGGTGAAACATTTCTGACACAGCAGAGGGTTAAGAGGAGCACACAACACACTGTACTCTCTACCGGTCTTGACATCCTGTTTGTGTTCCTCAAGAGGACATCTTGAGGAGAGTTTGTGATGGACGTAGCCTTAAATCTTTCATGGACAGATGTCCACTGAGGTTTGCTGCAATGTGTCCTCAGGACATAGGCTGAAGCTAAACACTCTCTTACTGTAGATGGTCACTGCTGCATTACAATGCTTTTCCTTGTCCGTCAGCCCCTCACGGACCCAGAAGAATATCCCGTAATGGAATGGACTGGCACCAGAAAGGCCCAAGAGGAAGTTAAGGAGACATGAAAGGCCATTTGTCATTTCCAATAACAGGTCATGTAACGACCACAATGACCTGTGTTCTTTGTTTTTGGCATAACTTATTTAGAGTTCTTGCAACGTGTCTCTGACCCGAGAGATACAATTCTTCTTCTTCTTCTTCTTCTTCTTCTTCTTCTTCTTCTTCTTCTTCTTCTTGTTCTTCTTCCTTGTTCTTGTTCTTCTTCCTTCTTCTTCGGTGGTGGATGTGTGTTTGAAGAGGGAAGAGGGAATTTCAACTTTAACTCTTGTGTTTCTGTTTCAATCGTTTCTTTAACTGTATGATCTTTCGTTGGGATTGTTGTACCCTTTGCAAGTACGGTTAATTTGTTAATTTAGTGTTTTTCCGTGCCTCGTGGCGGGGATGGCGTCCTCCGGGGCGCCGCCGGTGTCTCTGAGACACGGAGTGCGGCTGGTGGCTCAGGCCGCAAGCACAGTGGAGCAGGTGCTGCTGGCTGTGGGGGATCAGGTCGGTCATGTAAATATCTCCTATGCTTCCCGCATGAACAAAGCGGTCGTGGCCTTTTTGAAAGACCAGAAATATGTGACGGAACTTATCGAGAGCGGAGTAATGCTAAACAAGGAATACATTCAAGTTTCACCGCTGGCGACACCGTCCACGCGGATAGCTGTGTCTGGCGTTCCTCCGTTCATCCCGAATGAGGCGCTGGAACGGGAGCTGAAGCGTTTTGGTAAGTTTGCCAGTAGTCTCCGCACTGTTGCTCTGGGGTGTAAGGATGAAAAGTTAAAACATGTCCATTCTCTGCGGAGACAGGTTTTCATGTTTCTGAATTGTCCCACTCAGACACTAGATGTGTCCTTCCGGGTGAGGCACGAAGAGGGTTTTTATATGGTTTATGCGAGCTCAGGGAGCGTAAAGTGTTTTGAGTGCGGGGAGTCGGGTCACAAACGTGTTGCATGTCCACAGAGACGGCACGCCGCTCCGCCGGGTGCGGCTGGGCCCGGGGCCGCCGAGCCGGGGGCCGCCGGGGCAGCTGGGGCGGCCGGGCCGGGAGCCGCTGGGGCAGCAGAGCCGGGGGCCACTGGGGCGGCCGGGCCCGGGGCGGCCGGGGCCGCGGCAGCGGGACCCGGTGTCGCGGGGGCTGCTGCTGCACCCGCCGGGGCCCCGGTGGCTGCGGAGGAAGTAGGGATGAATATCGTGAGAGATGAAACAGGGACTGTAGAGAGTGTGGTGAGTGTGAGAGGAAAAAATGTGGAAACAGGTAAACGGGTGAGAGATGATGTAGCAGGACAGGTGAGGACTGGTGCTGTGGGACAGGTAGAGGCTGTTGGCACACAGAAGGAGCTGCCGTCTGGCTCTGGGCGGAAAAATGAGCTTCAACAGGCTGCAGACAATAATGAGGTGACAGAGATGGACACAGACGGTGAGGGGGATTCTGACTGTGGTTCAGTTGCAGATAGTCTCTCTCAGAACGCAGAGATATATTCTTTGGACGAGATTAATGTCTTTTTAGACGAGTCTTTTGGCAAGTCAGTGGAAGTGAGAGATTTTTTCCCTGACATTGACAAGTTTCTTCATACAGTGAGAACTCTTCAGAAAGTTGTAGGGTTAGACCTGCTGGATGAAAAGAAACGTTATCGTCTCAGGAGGCATGTAACTGCTGTGAAAAAAGATACGACAGGAAGCAAAAGAGGGAAGAAACTGAAAAGGTCTAAATAATTTCAACATGATCATGCAACACTGGGTGTCTCCTCTCTGCTGTGTGTACCTGTCTGTTCTTTCTCTCTGTCTCCTTCCTCTAATGCAGGCTTTAAGGGTTGCTTCCTTGAACATGAACGGGGGTAGAAGTGCACAGAAAAGAGCTTTAGTCTTAGAAGTCTTTAATCAGAAAAAATTAGATTTGATATTTCTGCAGGAAACGCACAGTGATAGCCTGAATGAGACGGACTGGGGGATGTGGTGGGGGGGTCAGTATGTACTCAGTCATGGCTCAAACCTTAGTGCTGGAGTAGCTGTTTTATTCTCCCCCTCTCTAAATGTAAAGATTTTATCCAGCACTGAGATAGTGGCAGGTAGAGCCTTGATGGTGAAAGTGGAACTGTTAGAGTTCAGTTTCACCTTTTATTAATGTGTATGCACCCAATCAGGGCCCTGCACGTGTATCTGTGTTTCAGTTATTAAAAGATAAGCTAGACACTAGTGTACAGGGGGAGTGTGTTATACTGGGGGGGGACTGGAACGTTTGCACTAATGTCACTTTAGACAGAATAGGACGGGAGCCTCATCCTCAGTCGTCCCTTTTACTGTCACAGGTGATAAGAGAGGCTGACTTAGTGGATGTGTGGAGGATGAAGCATCCCTCTGTTAAACAATACACCTGGATGAGAATGCTAGATGGGGGCGTCAGTGCAGCCAGGCTAGACAGATTTTACATGTCTTCTTCTTTTATTACTCGTGCAGTGAACTGTCACATCCAACCTGTTGGTTTTACAGATCATCAGCTAGTTTCTTTGGATTTGGTTTTATCCAACACAGAGAAACCTAGATCGTTCTGGCAGTTTAATGTTAACATTTTACAAGATTTGATTTTTTTGTGAGAATTTTAAATTGTTTTGGATCAACTGGAAATCAAAGAAAGAGTCTTTTCCCTCCCTGAGTCAGTGGTGGGAGGTAGGAAAGGCTCAGATTAGAGTGTTCTGTCAACAGTATACAGCCTACTCCACTGCAAACATTAGGAGAGCTATAGAGCAGTTAGAGAGAGAGATCAGAGAGTTAGAAAGTGTGTCTGCTCGAAATGTAGAACAGTCCCTCCTAAAACAACAACAGCTTAACTGTTTTCTTCAGGAGAAAGCCAAGGGAGCTCTGATTAGAGCCCGTTTTACTTCCATGAGAGACATTGATGCACCAACCACCTTTTTCTTCAACCTGGAGAGGTCTGTGGGCCAAAGGAAGCAGATGGTATGTCTGCGTCTTCCCGATGGACAGGTAACCTCTGAACCTGCTGAGATGAGGAGACATGCAGTGTCCTTCTACACGGACCTGTTCAAAGCCGAAGGTTGTGACGTGGAAGCCGCTGATGAACTTTTTCAGGGTCTTCCACAGCTGAGTCCAGCCGAAAGTGACACCTTGGGCTCTGACATTACGCTGGAGGAACTGACCTCTGCGGTGACACAGATGGCCTCCGGCAAGGCTCCGGGCATAGACGGTTTACCTGCAGACTTTTTTAAACATTTTTGGAGCATTTTAGGACATGATTTGTTGGATGTATTGATGGAGTCCTTTGGGAAAGGGACTCTTCCAGCTTCCTGTAGGCGTGCAGTGATTTCACTGTTGCCTAAGAAAGGAGATCTAACCCTGCTGAAGAATTGGAGACCTGTGGCTCTCTTATGTACGGACTATAAGATACTGTCAAAGGTTTTAGCTAACAGACTGAAGTGTTTTATCGAACTTCTTGTTGGTACTGATCAAACATATTGCATCCCTGGCAGATCAATTGTGGACAATTTGTTTTTGATGAGACACTTTTGATGTTTGCAAACTGTACAATATAAATGTTGGTATTATTTCTATTGACCAAGAGAAGGCCTTTGATCGTGTGGATCACACTTTTCTGGCTGCCACATTGCAGGCTTTTGGTGTTGAGGAGCATTTTTTGTCCTGGGTGAAGTGTTTGTACAGTGATGCATGTTGTGTTGTGAAAGTGGGGGGAGGGCTGAGCAGACCTGTACCAGTTAAAAGGAGGATCAGGCAGGGCTGCCCTATCTCAGGCCTATTATATAGTATTGCCATCGAGCCACTTTTGTGCAGGCTTAGAAACCGGCTGAGGGGCCTGAGTCTGCCAGTGTCAGCTCAGGCCCCCCCGGTGGTTTTATCAGCTTATGCTGATGATGTCAGTGTTTTTATCCAGGGTCAGCGAGATATCCAGGAGCTACAGGACAGTTTAGTTTTGTATAGGAAGGTTGCCTCAGCCAAAGTTAACTGGGAGAAGAGTGAGGCAGTTTTGGTAGGTCAGTGGAGTTTAGAAAATAGGCCCAGTCTTCCTGGTAACCTCAGCTGGGGAAACGAGGGTTTAAAGGTCCTGGGAGTTTGGTTGGGGTCTGAGGACATGGTGGCACAGAACTGGGAGGGATTGCTGGGAAAGGTGCAAGCAAAATTAGCCAAATGGAAATGGCTGCTACCCCAGCTGTCCTACAGGGGAAGAGTTCTTGTAGCCAACAATCTGGTTGCCTCATCTTTGTGGCACAGACTCCAGGTTTTAACCCCACCGCCGGGCCTCATGAAACAACTGCAGCGGCTCCTCGTGGATTTCTTCTGGTCGGGTCATCACTGGGTGCCAGCATCGGTCCTGTACCTCCCTGTGGCGGAGGGGGGGCAGGGCCTTGTGGACATTACTGCGAGGACTGCTGCTTTTAGACTGCAGGCAGCTCAGCGGCTGCTGTATGGTGCCTCTCCCTGCTGGCTGGCTATGGCCCGGCTGTTGCTCTGGAGGGCAGGGGGCTTTGGTTTTGATAAACACCTGTTTCTGCTGAAGGCCCCTGCGTACAAGATAACTGGACTTGCACCTTTTTACTGCTCAGTCATCAATGCCTGGAAGATTCTGAGTTTTACCAGACCACCCGACCCCCGGCCTGGGATGTGGCTGTTTGAGGAGCCCCTGTTTGACACTGGTTTTCTTTCTGGAACCATTTTCTCTTCAGCCGCCCTAAAAAATGCGTTCATTGAAGCGGGAGTGGTAAAACTTGTCCTTTTGACAGGGATCTCCACGGAAAAACTGGCTGAGGTGACGGGCATTCGATCAACTCGAGTTCTGGAGAACCTGGTAGAAGAGGTGTGGCAGTCGCTGTCGCCATCCCACCGGACTTTTGCTCTGGATGCAGATCTGGCCGACCAGTGGAGAAAGGGACATGATTATGTTTTTCCTGCCTTGAGTGTGGGTCCTGCAGTGGGGGAATGGAGAGAGGAGGATGGTCTCCTGCTATCACTGGGGACTCTAACACCTGGAATGTTCAGCTCCTGCAATGGGAAGAAGCTATATCTTAGCTGCGTAAAGGTGCTAAACCTCAGCTCGCTCGCAGGCGTCAGAGAGTCGAGGTGGACAGATGTGTTTGGTTTGGGCTCTTCCCCTCAGGGCAGCTGGCGGATCCTGTATAAGTCTCCCGTTGAAAAACGGATGGCTGACATCCAATGGAGAATTATACACGGTGCAATAGCCACTAACAAATACAGGGCTCATTTTGACCCAGGCACAAGGGGGGGCTGTCCGTTCTGTTTTATGGCAGAAACATTGGAGCATTTAGTGGTGTCCTGTCCCCGGTTGGCTGGTCTTAAAAAAATGTTACAGGAGTGGGTGGAGGGGTTCGGGGAGGTTTTCTCCATACCACTTTTTGTCCATGGCCCCAAATACATCCTGAAAAAGAAGGAAATCCTACTATTGATCAATTTCTTGTTTGCTAATGCAAAATTAGCAATCTGGAAAAGTAGGAAGAACAAACTCGCTGGAGTAGGGTGGACGGATGCAGTGCTCTGTCTGAGGGGGCTGGTGGCAGCGCGTCTGAGGGTGGAGCATGCATACTATACGCTGATCAATCATCTACAGGGGTTTCTGGATGTGTGGGCTGTTGGGCAGGTTCTGTGCTCACTGGGGGAAAATGACTCTCTAATATTGAAGTTTTAAAGGGTAGGTGAATTTTTTTGTTTTTAAGGTGTGTAAAAGATGATGTTTTGAAATGGGTAAAACGTTTTCAAATGACATTTATTTGGTAGACGTGAAAATCTGTTTATTTATTTGATTTGTGTAATGTTTTTTGTTTTTTGTTTCGGTGTATAGTTAAAACAAATGGAAATAAAATGTTGTTTTAAAAATCAAAATCTTCTTCTTCTTCTTTTTCTTCTTCTCCACCACCACAACATAATGGAATGCAATGCAATGTAAAAGCCTAGACACTCAATTGTTTCAAATGTATTTTATGTTGGGGTTTCTTCCTTTTTACGATGTGTTCAATGTTAAACAAGAAAGTTAAAAGATTGTTTAGATAGAAAGATAACTACTAAGTTTTGATATGCTGGTCACACAGGATTCTATCACCATCTCAGAAAAAATGATATAAAAAATGCATAAAGTACTTGATTGTATAAGATACATCAAAGAGAACAGCTTTATTCAGAGATATGTGTCATATGATGTGCTACTTAGATGTCATGACTCAGCTTTTTCTTTTAACAGCATGCCCTAAAGATCTTTTCAAATGAATGTTAATGACATCCGCATCTGATAAAATGTAAAAAGGATAGAAAAAGAAGATAGAATTACAGACCCAGTCCTCATCTACTGTTTTGACAACTACTAAGCAACCCAACTGCAAATATATACAAACACACAATCTCAAACCAACACACCGATAAACACACGCACATGAGGCACACTCCCAATTCTCCAGGCGTTAAGCTTTGATGTGACGCCGTCTTAAGCCTGCCAAGGAGACTGCATCAGGGCCTCAGCCAAGACTCTTCACCTGCAGCTACAGACATCTTGTCAGGCCCCCAAAGAGGGGCACACATACACACACACACACAGACACACACGCACACGCACACACGCACGCACACACACACTCACACACAGTTTCCCACTCTGTTTTCATCCTTCAAATACACACAGAAATGTTCATTTAATTTCACTGCCTGAGATCAGTCTACTAAGAAACTGTTTGAAGTAGTGTGTGTGTTAGAGAGGGGGATAGAGAGTATTTAAGAGAGAAAGGGAGAAAGGAAGGATTGTTAAAAAGACAAAACTAAACAGTTAAGATGTATTACATTTAAGTACATTGCTGTTTCTGCCAATAACATTGCCTTTTTGCACATGATGAAGGGTTCCTAAAGCGCAATAGTAAAACACAATTTTCTACTGTCCACCTCATGAACACACACACACACACACACACACATCCCAGCATTTATCCTACATTCACCATCTAGCATGGCCCCTTTAAATGTGGTCCCCTTTAAAGCTTCACAATTATACACACATACGTACATACATATGGGGCTTTCCTGTATATCGCCTTTTCTAGGTGCGTATATGGGATATATAAAGTGCAGCTTGTAGCCCCGAGGACAGGACCGGACAGTGAGAGCAACACAGCTCAGCATGTTTTCTGCAAATCCAATTATTACTCCCCACCTTTGAATTCAAGAGCGGATCCACTGAGTCGTAAAGCAATTATGAGACTTGGTGAAGGAAGGAGGGAGTCACACACAGAGGAAGTATACGAGAAAAAAAGAGAAAAACTGCCAACAGGTTAACTCTGTATTGTTTTTGGTTTGAAATTGTGACATTGGTACTGAGTTCTGAAGTTTTAGGACCACTTATTATTTCACTTATGCAGTCCATTATTACAAAAACTGAGAGTACTTTAAGGTCTCACATGTGATTCCAGTACAGCAGTAAGTGTGTCTTTGATAGAGAGCTATTGATTAAATATGATTGATTTGGAGGACATTGTTGTCAGGTGTGATCCAATGGAAGGTGATTTTGGTCTCTTATATGAGGGATTTGTATTTGCAGAATTGTAATTACAGGCATACTCAAGTTACACTAGCAAATAGAGTCAAAGGTCTTATTTTATGACAATCTTGAGCATGTTGGCTCTTTGCTGCAGACAATGTATGAGCAGAAAGCGTCAGTGCCTGAAGCCGGTGAAAATAGATAGTCATTAGTTACCACAGCTAATGAATGTACTATTTAATCTTACTTCTAAAAAGGTCAATACAAATTGAAATAATTAAATAAGCAAATACTCAATTACAAAGGTGAAGTCATACATAGACTGTCTTTAGGATATAATTTCCCCATATGCAATATATTCGTTGACAGAAATTCTGTTTTTGGTATCACCCTAAAGCTGTATTTCATTTTTTTAAAGTACACATGTAAGTTGTAAAATGAGAATGCTTTTTGTGTCCAACTACACTTGCCTTAAGTTTCCTCTGTGTGCTGCCTGACAGAGTGCTTTCATCCAACAAATGCTGCTTGTGCACTTTTACTATTTGGATCACAGGAAATTATTATTATTATTCAAAAGAGTTCAACATATATTCATGTCACATCTTAAATGGCAGTTTAAAATTGACTTTTTACTTTTATGTGAAAGAGCAGCCTAATTTGAGGATAAAACTTAAAATGTATTACAATTACAGTATGGTAATGTTTAGCTGAAAAAAAAACCTACAAGTTGAATGTTACCTTTGTAATGTATTTTCTTTGGATGGTTTGATTATCATTTTCATTCCATACACAATAATCCTTTCAACAAATCACAGTTATCTCCTCTATCAGCAACACAATATTTAATTGTAGGCTTGAAACATGAATGGAGAAGCTCTGTCACATTGTGGTTGATTTGGCACAATGTGTGATTATGGTGTGGGTTATCAAACAATACGTTCACCAGCATTTTATCCACCATAATGACTAATAGATTGTAACATGGAACATCAACCAGCTAAATATATAATTATAGAGAAGAAAGCCACAATGTAGTCAACACAGGAGCATCATGGCCAAAAACAAATTGCCTCACTGTGGTAACATTGTATTCAAATGCATTTTTGGGTTTGGAAATCAGAACTTCAGTGTGGCATAGGAAATGTTAGCTGCCTTAGCATTGAGCAAGATAAATACAAAGGCTCAGTACTGTCTGGGTGGGATTTTATGGAACTGTCTTGTTAAATTACCCAGAGTAAGTACGAAACAATGCCTTTGTTGATTTTGCAATGATTTGCTGTTAAGCCACATACAAAGCGAATTCCTCCATATAGACAATATTCCATGATCCTTATTCAAACGTGTAATACCAACGGGACATGAAAGACAACTAGAGGTCTTATACAATCAAAACTAACACAGACAGCACAACATTTAGCTCCTGCTCTATAATCCCTACAAGCAACCTTTTGATGATGAAGAGAAGATCATTGTTGTACAACCTTGGGATGCTTTGAAAGAGCTTCTAATGCCTCTACTTAAAATATTTGCCTTGGCATATCGTCCTCTTTTTCACTCTCCTCGCCGCATTTGCATATCAGTTGGGAGGAGGAGGGAAGAGACGGGGCAAAAAACGAGTCAGAGAGAAGAGTATTTTAGAGCGATTGGCAGCGCAGGAACATCAGATGATAAATCACACTGACAGAGCTGAAATATACTGAATGGAATGAAGAGGTGGCGGCCTGTTTGAGAGCAGGTGTTACTCTCCCTGATGCTTATCACTTCTGTTGAGTTTGTCATGCTTTTCTTGTCTTTGTTTACCCCATCTGTTTCTCTTTCAATTCTTTCTCACATTCACTATACTGTGTTTCCAAGTAGAACAAATACAGTGAATAACTTTTTCATTGATACTTAAAGCAGTTACCAAGTTTTATGAAAATAAAGATCAAAATGGTTCCTTTAGAAACTCATTGGTAACGCTTGCAATGATTTATTAACTCATAGAAACTGAAAAGTAACGTTAAAAGTAGTAAAGATAACATTACTATAATTCCTTACCAAAGGGGGAAAAAGTGACTCTCTCCATTTACATAGAAAAAAGTTTTCTTGTTTAAGCCCCTAACATTTTGTATTCAGTGACAAGAAGCGCCTCTTTCCAGTTGCATTATTTGAAGAATCGAAAGACTTTGTGAAATTGTCCACAGCTCATCCTGTAGATAGGTGGCATATTGCTGTGATAAATACTGGACACAAATTAAAACGTTTTTACATTAGACTAAATAATCAAACCCCAACCTCAGGAACTCAGTTATTTAATTTATTGGACTTGGTTCAATGGTCTTTCTTTGGCTAGTCACAAGAGAATAACCACTAGCTAACACATAGTTCTGGGTTTCCATGATCCAGTCAGTTTCAAACACAGGTCATTGCAAAGGCTGCTCACTGAATGCATATACCACTGACTACAGGGAGCTGTGTGTGTGTGTGTGTGTGTGTGTGTGTGTGTGTGTGTGTGTGTGTGTGTGTGTGTGTGTGTGTGTGTGTGTGTGTGTGTGTGTGTGTGTGTGTGTGTGTGTGTGTGTGTGTGTGTGTGTGTGTGTGTGTGTGTGTGTGTGTGTGTGTGTGTGTGTGTGTGTGTGTGTGTGTGTGTGTGTGTGTGTGTGTGTGTGTGTGTTACACTAGGCTGACTGCTGGGAGTCTCATAAAGCTCTCAGTTTGATGACCAACTGAGCAGTAAATTAATTAATCATCATTTTATGCCTCATCAAGCGCTTTGCCCGCACCTCGCCACGGGAGCCCGTCCCAATTAGCCAGCAGCGGAGCCAATTGTTTTGTTTAGCTTAGGTGTAAGAGAGAGAGGGAGAAAAACACAGAAAGAGGAAAACAGAAAGCTCACAAAGAGAGGAAAAAGACAGACTTTGCGAAAGAGTCAAGAGTAAGGATTGAAAAAGTCGGCATAATGTTAAAATAACAACGTTTTATTAATTCCCCCATTTGTGCATGTTTGTGTGCATGTGAAGAGGAGGAACCGACAAACTAATAAATATGTCATCTGTCTGTGTCAGGAGACTGCAGGCCTGTAAGTAACATAGCCACTGGTCAAAACAGGTACAGAGAGAGAGAGTGAGGAGGGGGAGAATGTGCTTCCGCAGCAACATCCTCAGTGACCTGCCCCCTGCAGCTTCAGGAGTTTATTTAGAGCCAGGGCACACTCAGGAGTGGTGAGGCAGAGGGTATTACAGCGAGCGTGTAGGCCTACTTGCAGGTGTGTGTAGCAATGTGAGTGGAAGCATGATGCATGTTTTCTAGTTGGTGAGGAAAAGGCTACATTTATCCATGTTCCAGTGTTGGTTAACTTTTAATGAGCAAAACATTACAGTCTTAACACATGATAATATACAATTCGGCCTTCAATTTGAAAACAAAAAAATGAATTTGGAATTAAAAATGTGCCTACTTTAGCAAAATATTTCATCCTATCTTTCACATTTCTAAGCACTTTAATTCCTGAATTCCCACTTTTTTTCTGTTCATAATGCCTTCAGTTTTGAATTAATGTTATGAACAATGATGTCTATGTGCCTTTTTAGGATGTATTTAGATAATTGTTCAATAACGTTTATCCAACATTGGGAAAGAGATGTTTGTAAAAATATATACATATACAAAAACCTTTATGCATGTCGTTTTAGGAAGGGAAAATTGAATTAAAATTAGATACACGCATATTAGACTTATCGATTATTGTTGCGCAAAAAAACGGATGTAAAGGGGACTTTCTAATTGACTTTCTATCTTAAATAAAAACAGCATTAATTTATCTTTTTGCAGGTGTATTCCTGCTATTAAATGATCAATGCACACTATGGATCTAGAGTCCTGTTCTAGTTGGGGCTAAAATTAGACAAAAACAGATCCTTTTGAATTGAAAATTGATGGTTATTCAAATAAATACATAAACCTCTTTGGTGAATATACTGAGAAGAAGTAACTGCCAAAATGAAATATTTGCTGCGTCTTCAGTGCGACACCAAATATAATAGACAGAAAAAGGTACTACGGTGGACAATAAGGACAGATGTCCCACAGTCTAGTGGGACCAAAAGAGGCCACTACCAGGTAATCAATTATACTTTATTTTCACAATAAAGTAGGACCCATCATGTAAAGTCTTGTCCTGGACCAAGGGAATACTCCCAGCAGCCCTGAAGATGACACCACATCATTTTAGCGGGCCTCTGTGCATGTCACAACGGCATGTGTAAAAAAAAGTCTGATTGTCACTACACATTTCAGTAATGGCTGACAGAGAGGCAGACAAGATGACATTGTGGCAGTGCAGCCAGGAGGAAGCCAGCAGCCACGCCAGGGGCAGGGACGGAGGGACGGATAAGCAGATGTTGTTCATCACCCAGGGGTGGTGGGGGTTTTCTGTGTGCGGGCATGTGCGAGTATACATGAGTGTGTGTTTGAGGAGTCACAAGGTGGAGGTGGTACATGAGTGTGTATGAGTGAGCCTGTATGTAACTGTGTGCTTGAGTGCATGTGATAATGTGTGTGTGGCTGTGTGCACGTGCAAGAGTGTGTTCCAGCATCCGCAAAGTGCTTGAGGGAGAAGCACCTACAAAAGGCATCTGGCAAGGAGAGCCAAAACAACAAAGGTAACCTTGCCTCTAGTGATGTACTCTGTGTTCAGCCACTGTAGTTGAGGGAAGTGTGATATGCGGTGTGTGGACGTGTGTGTTGGAGAGTTTTGATGGCTGGAGCTTTTTGTGTCTCTGTTTTTCTGCAACTTTGAAAGTGATGCACAGATGCACAAAATAATCTAGGTATGTATTTTTTATGTGGATAAAGCAAATTATCCCTTCACTTTAATCTACATTTAATAATTTATCATAGAGTATACTTAATTTATGTATTCCACGTTATTGAAATTGTTCATTTAATACTTTTAAATAAAATTGAAAAGTAGTGGTAGTAGATGTAGATGTGTAAAAATGTGTGATTTTGATATAGTGGTGTAATATGTATGTTGCATGAGACTGGAGGAAAAAAAAATGCCTGAAGTTTACAATGGTACAATACACCAAATTGTAAATTATAAGATTAATACTGTATATAGTTCCTTCAAATCAAATAAGGTAATAACGTACATAAATGTAACCTATGTCTTTTCCCTTGTAATTACCCAAGGTCAGATATATAGTCTAGTGCCACTACTGAATGTCAAATCAGTTTTCTTTAAGGAACTCCGGACAATAGAGGACAATCAGGTCTCCCCTTTAACACATATAGTACACAACAGACAGATTGTCCCTCACTCAAAAACGAGATAGAACAGAACCAGACTATACCTTGTTCAAATGTCCGGTTCTTAATTTGGTCATGAAAAACCAAGTGCGATTGACTTTCTATAAAGCAGTAAATCTCGGTGGGATTAAGCAATTGAATAACATAATATTGATATACGTGCAAAGCACGTGGCAGGTTAGTCGATAAGTACGAGCTTGCAAGTGGATACGCGATTGAATCCTTTCTCAATGACCAGCACTGAAGCACAGTCACAGCTAGCCTGAGGTAAAGTCACAGTAGATTAATCTGACTCTGACATTAGCAGTATTATCTAAGATGCTCCGGCAGTGTGTGACTGATACCTCTAAGCAGGCCATGCAATTGACCCAGGTGTATTTGAAGGGTCAGGAAGCACATTGCTCCTCTCAGTCATCAATCAAAGATCATACTCTACCACCTCTGCAGTTTGGGGACCCCAGGGGGAATGAAGGGACACATGCTGCCTGAGGTTTATGATAACAACCTACAAATATCAGCAAGAGTTAATCTATAGTGTGAAACAGATACAGTACAAGCACACAAACCGAGAAAACTGTTTTTGTAGTCAAATGAAAATAAAACTGGTTCTTCTTCTTTTGAATTCCAGAAGATAGTGTTTGGCACAGCATGAAACACTTTATATAAAAGAGGGCAGTTTATTTGATTTGTGCAACCATTCAATTGAGGAAATAGTATCCTCTCAATGAGGTCAATTTGTTTATATGCTAACACGAAGATCACACATATTGTTTTAGTGCAGAGATCATCCGCAGGCCAAAACCCATATTTGTTTGTTTACACGGCCTTGGTTTTGGATAATCACTTCAAATGGTTTAATGTGGCAATCACAGTGAAGTCACTTTATGCTGTGACGTTTATGATCATATCAAGTGCATCAGAGTACGTTTGAAAGTTACTAATTAACTTCAGACTCCTTCCCGTCGTTTCTCTTCACCATCATCATTTAATTTGTGAGTGTAACCTGCAACTCATCAAACCCCCTGAACATCACTGAGGTTTTCCAGAAACAGATCTGCTGAAGATCACATGGCAATGAAAAACAAATGAAAAATGTAAGAAGTATGGCAAAAGAAAACGACACCTGACAGTTCACTAATTGGCCATTTATTTATTTCAAAGACCCCCACTCGACTTGCCCGAGTCATCTTCCCTTTTGCAAAGATTCTGATTGACAGCCGGTTCAAGATGGAAGTGTGGGAACCGCTCCTCCCACATCCTTTTTATGTCTCTGTTATCGCCTTGAGAATTTACTCCCACTGGAGATACAGTACATTTACTGTGGAAAGTATCTTCACCATCTGAGCTTATCTTTCCATCAAATATCCTGCAGGAGAAGTGTTTATAATATAGCGTGTGCAGGTGGAGAGGTTATCAAACTCTAGGTGTGAGGCAATATTCGACACAGTCAAACTACCCTGATGCCCTGGTGATTTGTCAAAATGAATTGTGGTCAAGAATCTTATTAATAACTTTATAGCAGGGAAATAGAAGTTGCTACACTCTATAATGTCTCTGCTGGTTTCTCTCGGTTTTTCTCTCATCTTCTGATCTCGTTCTGTGACTCTACAAGACTGCAATTTGAACAGAAAATGTTAATTGTATTTACCTTCAGCACTTAGTGTACTTACTTTAAAGGGGCAGAGGTGAATATAGTAAAAAGTCAAATCGATACCCGGATACAACTTAAAAAAGTTCAATACTTACATGAAGATCTTTTTGTGCATTTTCTAAAGAAACAAGTAGAGCCCAAGTTCTCAAAATGAAACTGTATGAAAAAACGTTTTGCCTGTACTGTCCCGCCTTAGATCTGTGGTCTTGTGTGTTTTACATTACTTTAGCCTCTCAAATAATTTCACAATCATTTAAAGCAATAAATCTTTCTATGCATGAGTGTATATCTCTTTCTTCTCATGCCAGGCCTTCTTGGTGGTATAAAATACTTCTCATTTAAATGTGTTGAATTCCCTCGCAGGCAGAAAGCACCATCTCAGCTGCAGGGTCTTTGATAAATTGCTGGCCAGGTGCTGCTCCAATTTGTCTTCATCATTAATTTTCACTGGGCTGTAACCTATCTGTCATTGAGCAGAACCCCTAAGCAGAGGTTTTGATGTGTTCATGTGTGCGCACACTTGCTTAAACCTCTCCATTAATTGAAAAGGCCTGAGGCGGTTGGAGGAAAAGTGAACTGGAAACACCTTCATTTTTTCTATTTGAGTTCTTCTTTGTGTGTATTTTGAGTGTTAATCATAGAGTGTAACATCTGTACAGGCATGATCTAGTCACCTTAAGCAATGACACACACTCAAACCTGTACCATGGTTACACTTGACGAGGGAAATGTACAGCGTTTGTTTGCTTGAAGAGAGTTGTCTTTATCGTCCACAATGGAGACATTGTGATTGTGCAGGAAATGGGGTGTACAGTCCTGTGAGTGTGTGTGTAAGAGAGATTTTACTCTTCATGTGTGTATTTCAAAACTTGTTGGCAGGCGCCTCATGTCAGAGAAAGAGTTCGAACATTAAACGTTCAAAGCTACAGAGTGATACATTGCATAGTAAACTATGAAAGTGTTTGCCATGGGCGGAGGCATGCAGGCGTTGGATTGAAAGAAGGTGCCTATAATGAAGCTGACATAATGCAGCAAAAACTACAATTAATGATGATGTATGTGTGTGTTTGTTTCATAGTTTGGGTGTATGTATCTGTGTTTGTGAGAAGAAAGAGGAGGAGATTAAGATGGAGGACGACAATGGGATGGTAAGCGATTAGTCTCAATCTCTCACACACACATACACACACACACACACACACACACACACACACACACACACACACACACACACACACACACACACACACACACACACACACACACACACACACACTACTTAATGCATGCCTGAAGACACACTTCTGGGTAGCTAGGCCTCTATGTTATCTGCCCCAGCCTGCAGATTCTTAGGAAAAACCTAATTCCCTAGGTTGCATCGGTGTGTGCGCGTCATTCGAGTCAAGTAAAGGCGGAGAGGATTCAAACAGCATCTTGCTCCATCTGCATTGCAAAGCACACGTGTGGTAATTGACAGTGGAGAAGCAGCAGAGAAAGAAGGAGAAAGTGTGAAGGGGGGCGGTTGGCACATACTGTAGAGGCTGGGTGGAGGCTTTTACAGGCTGGATGGTTTGTGCGTGAAGAAATGTCCTCCATGCTATTCCCAGGGCCTGTAGAAATGGGCTTCATCATTGACTTTACCCTAAAATATAAAATATTTGTGAAGTTTTCTTTCTGGAACAGACCTTTGATTTGTTTCCTTTGTTCCTTTTACCATTGTTCCCGTGGAGAGCATGGGAAAGCAAGTGTTTTAACACATACAGGTTCATTTCAATGCAGTTTTACACACTTGGGATATGTGGTATCGAGAACAAGACTTTGATTTAGTAGTAAAAGCACCCTTTAATGTATTTGTTTTACATGATGAAAAGTATGATTTTTCAAGCCAAAAGTAAGTTTCCATCAGCAATAGTAAGGGTGAAAGTGATTTTAAAATATGTTTAAAAATAAAAAAATTAACAATGTATTAATTTTAGTGACAAGAACATCACGTAAAAGTAAGCATATTCATACGTTGCTAGACACACATTGCTAAATATGAATTAAATTAAAAGAAACAAATAAATATGTACTTGCGTCATACTGTGGACACTAGTTGCCAGATAAGGTTTAAATGTTTAAAAATAATGTTTTATTTATTTTCCTCGTAGGATAACTCATAACAAGGCAAATCCGATGTTATCAAAATGGTGTGGAATATGTATAAATAGTCATAAAAATATGTTAAACCTGGAGAGGAACCATGGGTTCTGTTTGAACTTTGACCTGGTTAACCCCCCATTACTGTGACTGTGCAGTGAATATTCAAAATGAAAAACACCAACAGTGTGGTTTGATGATCGAAGCTGAGGACATAGGCATATCAATTATATATTATACATGCAAACATTATCAAAGGGGCGACCTGGCAATATATGAGGAATTCAAACAAAGGCGTTCTTCCTCCACTCTGTTAATCGACACTGACGGTTAATGAAGTTTTAATTTACACCTAATCAGATATTGTCAGCCATGCCCAGTCGCCTCGGACTGTGCAGGGAGGCAGACGGACCCAAAGACCGGCTCCTCAGAGACCACCACTCCACTCTCATTAGCGTTCAGAGGTCTCTGCTCTTCCTCGTTTGTACAGGGCTCTTCAAATGTAGGCTTTAAATAAGTCAGCGTGTCATTTAAATGTTATTTCTATGTCAGATCCTCTTTGTTGCAGTGTTAACAGATGAAATTGAAAAGCAAAATGCGGAAAAAGAGAGAGGCCATGCATGTAAAGCCATTGGCAGGATTTGGAACGTCAATTGTCTAAAACCAGATGGGATACCAATAATTTATAGGTCTTTACTTTTCACACATTACCCCCTAACGTTTGACAGTTGAAACAGCACCGTCAAATATCATTAGCGTATTGGAAAGGACAGTTGACTTTGACTAAAAGGTAAGAAGTATAAAGGTTTAGAACCATGTAAGTCATCTTATATGGATTTGCATGTTTAGCCAAATACAAGTGAAGTACAACCTGAACATTCCCAAATGTTTTCCAAAGCATTACATTACATTGATTTGTTCCCTATACTGTAGGTTGAGTTTATTTAAGTAATTTCTCCAAGCCTTTATATTATTTGAGTGTCTATGTCTATTTGTCATTCTCATTTGCAAATAACATTGTTGACTATAATTACCCGGGTGCAAATAGCATCTGCACTTACTATTATTCATTTTCCATCAACAGCATCAGCATGCTCTATGAAAAGTCAATGCAAAATGATAGAGAAATAATTCTCATGTATTCCGAATATAGCGTATGTATGCCTGATTCTGTCTCCCTACAGCCAGGATACCTGAAACTGACAGGTCTCTTTTATCTGTATTTCCTCACTTCTAATCGTGTTGTAAATATGCTCCACAGTGTACAAGACAATGTGCAACTGAATGTTATGGATTCTTCAAAATAACTTGTCAGCAATGTGTCACATGATCCTTACTCCAAGACTGAAAATGCTTTACATTCTTTGAAGGGAATATCTTTATTTATATAGAAACCGTTTCAGACTTCTAAAGCTTTGGTGGGACGCATGGTGAAGAAAGAACATTTTTTTTCTTTCACGTATCATATTTACCACTGCACAATAAAACTAAGCCTGCCTGAAACAAGTGGATGTGTGCAGTGAAAGGACACTCATTTTATTCTTTCTATTTTATCCTCCTGAAATCCTTTGCTTTATCTTCTCTATATCTTTCTCTCTCACACAAACAAACAAGAGTGCACTCACTCATACTGTATGACACTCATTAATTATTACACATTTCAACTTCTAACATTACCGCTGACACCTCATTTGCTGGGAAAAATAAATAGTAGCCAGTTGGAGCGGTTTCTTCCCAACTGAATCCACAAAGCAGGTGGGTTGGAATTGTTATCATTTGGCACAGTAAACATATAGGAGTGTGGCACTATCAAACTGCCAGCTGAGTAACAAAGATGGGCTAAACTTAAGAGTTTGAAGTCAGGGGAAGGCATTTCACTGACACGCTTTTAATTAAAGCTTTCCCACACATCGCGGTTCCAAAGACCCGTAAGGTGAAATGAGTCATTATGTGCTATGTGTATGGGTACAGAAATGTGTAAATGAAGGTTTTATTTTCCAGGGTTCTTGACAGTAATGCAGACTTTGGTTTATACAACCAGGGAAAGAGGTCGTTATTATTGGAAGAAAACTACATCATGTTGCAAACAAACCAACAAATAAATGTTGCATTCCCAAGAAAATGTTTCAATTATTAAAAAAATAATAATTAGTTACCAAATAACATATATGTTTTTCCATTTGTGTACACTTCTTAAAGGAGGTATCAGGGAAATAAGTTCAAGTTAAAGTGGACCTATTATGCTATATTGGAAAAATATATTGTAGGGCTATACCTATACAAAACATGTCTGTGAAGTATTTTGCTTAAAATACCAAACAGATCCCCCATTGTAGCCATGCCTCATACTGCTCATTAGGGGTGGGCGGATCGATACTAAAATATCGATACTTCCGATATTACGTTACGTTTCAAAATATCGATACTAGAGCCAATAGGATCGATACTTTTATACTTTTTTTCCCGTCTCCTCTACTCGTCAATTTCTTCAAAAAACTATGTGCTGAGTGCAGACGAACATATGATTATAAAGCTGACTGACAGCAGCCAGCAGGGCAGGACAGCAGCAGCCAGCGACTCGCGAGTGCAACACACACGCATGATGGAGGAGAAAGAGGAACGTTGTGTGGAGCAATTTCACAACTGGCAATTAAAACTTAGCGAACTGTGATGTGTGCAAGAAGACAGTTCTCTATTCTGGCCACCTTGTATTGTTATTTTTCATGTTTGCATTTTAAATTTGCAAAAGTAAAACGTTTATTTGTCTATAAAAACTGTCCTGTCTTTATTCATGAGAATGAATTCAGATTTAGTCTATTTATGAAAATTTCAGCTCAAAAATTATGTCATAGCTCTCCCCTATATGAAAGTACGTAAGACGCTTTTCATTTAAAAAAGTATCGGTATCGATATCGGTATAGGCAATACTGGCCCTGAAATACTTGGTATGTGATTGAATCCAGATTTTGTGGTATCGCCCACCCCTACTGCTCATACCCCTCTTTTGCAGCCCTGTTAGAGAAACGCGGAATTTGGGTCTATATCATGAAAAGAAAAAAAGGAGGCGGAGCTATTGCCTGATCAGAATTCTACCAGAGATAAAGTTAAATTCTGCTGTGATAAAACGCCATCCTGTTCTAAACCATATCAAGGATCATTTCTGAAACAGTATGGAGCTCAAATGCTTTTTCTTTTTAATGAGATGATGGAAACAAAGCTGAACTGTATGACATAAAAAGGCACACATGCTGAAAACCCAACCCTAGAAGGGGGGTCTGGGGGGATAATCCCCCAGGAGATTTTTTGAAATACTAACATATAAACTACGCATTCTGGTACAATATGAGAAGAAAATAAATAAATATATTGCTACCTGACATATTAATAATATTTTATGCCATTGCTTGTTTTTCACTTTGTTCTGATCAGCTGAACTTGCTGCTCCACACAGAGAGAAGAGTAAAGAGGAGATAGTCTGTGTGAATTACTTTAAATTGTGGGTAAGGGTAGATAGCTCCCATTGTTCTGTGACCTGTCAATCATCAAACAGGGGGTCGTATTTCATTATGTATTCATTTTTATCTGAAATTGTACCCATGGATAAAGAATAGTTCTGCAGCAAAGTTATTCTCCGTGGGGACTTCCGGAAACAATCTTGATTCTGATTGGCCAGAAGACTCGAAAAAACATCAGCAAAGATGTTTTATTGAGATGATCACTACGTGACAGAAGTTTTCAAAACCGTTTATGGTCTCCGGTACTTCAAGTCCAACGCCCACTGCATGCACAGCGTTAGAAAATAGGGCCTTCAAAATAAAGGTTTGACTTTTAAAAAAAAGTCAAACTTTTTTTCTTCACTCACACATCTGCGACCCACTCAAAACGGGTCCCCACTAGTTGAGAAGCGCTGCTCTACAGTACAGGTTAGCTCTGATTGTTAGCGAGGCTTGCTAATGGAAACAAAGACGAGATTACGTCCAAAACACGTCAGGCATTGTTTCTGATAGCAACTTTCTGTGGGTCCGCCGCCGATTTGACGTCATATCGGCAGCAAATATGTATCTGCTCGTTGTACCCCTGTTTTTAAAAGATTTGGGTGCGGAGAAAAAGAGAAAGGCTTTTCTTTTCTGATATTGCGTGAGTTCCCCGACACACGGGGGACACATTATTTATGTATAAAAGACATCACAAAGTGCATTTTGCATCATAGGTCCCCTTTAATCATTATTTGTAAATGCTATTTGTCATTCTCACATTTTTAATGGTAAAGGTATAACATAGCCATGGAGGGTTTCATTAACCAGACCTTTACACAGTTCATGATGAATTATATTGGTTGGCAAAGTATTAATATCATGTTTTTTTATTGAAGTCATGTTCAAGAGTAAAGTGTTTGTGTGAATAAAACTTTGATACAAAGAGTAGGGTTGTATAGAAATCAATACAAAATAAATATAATCCTTATCCTCTGTAAGTGTTCTGATCTAAAAAACAACCCATTCCCTCAGCCAAGTCACCTATACAAGAATAACAGTGTGTAGGTTTCCTTGATATTGGATCGTCTCTGGCCTCTCTTGCTGATTTTGGTATCCTCTCAGATGTGATTCCGTGGATCATATAATTCATACCTCTCATAGGCCTCATAACTGCATACTTTCTCATGAGAGGGAGAACTCAATCTGTGTGCAGTGTGAAATCTTCGATATGTCTTAGCAGCCCCATCAGCTGTGCCGTTCATTCACATACTGTATTGTTGACTCAAAATAAAAATGGTATGGCTTCACTTTTCGTACAGATGAAGAGAGTCGCCGGATCGGATTCCAGTCAAGATAATGTCAACTGCAAAGTGTGTTCTCCAAGGAATGTCACATTTGTGGTCTTTATGATGCGCTGGTGGAGGATAATGGTCATCAAATGAAATAAAATATCATGTTGTTCCTTGAGATGGGAAAATGTATGGCCCACCAGTGTGTTGAGCTGTGTTTTTCAACCAGCCACTTTCCCCATTGATGGAGTGCCTGAGGTTTATAATCCTCAACTACGACATGCTATCTGTTTTTGAATATGTTTCTCATCTCGTACAAAACTTGACCCTTTAATATACTTGGTTGCTGCACAGCTGCGTATCAATCGACGATTAGCCTGAGATGTTATCAAGTTTACCATAACTCGGTTTACAGACACAGGACCTCCGAATCAACACTGGCACAAGGTCATGAGCAGTTCCTCATTAAAGTTGCATGTTTTACACAGTGCTTGTTCTGCTAGCGTTGCATGTGTGGCAGGTCTGAGTACAATAGTGTTGTACCGCCTTGTTACCTAACTTCTACGATTAATGTTTACTGGATGTGAAATTAAGAAATATCAACCATGCATTCCTTGTCTAGAATTCCCATACAAAATAAAAAATAAACATATTTTAGGATGGAGAATATAATTCTATATCTTACTTTTTAATGCATCTGCTTTTATTGTCTTGTGCACAAACATGCTTTCTAAATAAGTGTAGAATTTTTACGTGTAACAGTTTAGTTAAAATAAATGGAAACTGAGAGTGAGACAATGTGAAGGGATAGGAAGGAGGAATATTGCTTTTAGTACTTCAGCAGAATATCTCATCAGAATTATAAAAATGCTGCACTGTGCTTAGTCTGACATATTAACAGCACTTTTGGATTAGCCATTGGACAACAAACATAGCTGGAGAACAGTTGAGTGAGGCATCTCTCTCTCCTTCTCCCTCGACTTCTGTTCATTCACACAGAAGTAACAGCAACTGCCAGCAACACATTTTGACATCTGCTGTTGGTGGCAGTATTTCATGACAAACATCCACACTGCCTGTCTACATCCACATTTGACACGAATGTGTAGCCGTCATCACCGCTTTCACAAAGCAGCTACAGGCCTGGTAAGCCGCAGATCCTATTTTTGACCGCAGCCGATAATTCTTGCAAAAACCAGAGAGTCAATATTTTATCACAGGGGTACAGCAAACACATGCAGATGCATTGTTGGTATGTTTTCCTCTTAAATATTGATTCCTAAGCCACTCTGCAGCCATCTGGTCTGTGGAGTATATTCTGCATAAAACACACACCAACACGCTCTCGCGCACACACCGGTGCGTGCAGGCACACACACACACAAACAGCAACGTGTGCAAATGCATCTCTCTCAGACAGACTGACATCAAGATGAACACACAAACACAAATGTGCACAGACGCTTTTTTTGTCAGCGTGCACACAAAGACACACAAGGACGCACACACTTAACTCCCCTCACACACGTCCTTGCTCAGTTGGAAGGAGCCTTCTCTTTCTCTTAATGAGTTACAAAACGCATGAAAGGAAGTCCAATTTGTTTTGTCCTGGACTCCAAAAACCACAGCCGTTTGTTGCCTGCAACAATCGCCTTGTTCCACTCATTTCCCTCTTTGTCCATACGTCACCACTGAAGGGCCTTTGGACGGCTTCGAGCTGCTGATGTAGCTACACTACCGCCTTCCTCCTATACAAGCACTTTTTCCGTCAGCGTAATTGTATTAGAATGCACCTTCAATCCTCTGTAACAGAAAGATGTAAGCCGCTTCGCCTGCTTGTGGAAGGATCAACAGTCTCTCTCTTAAAAAGCCTTGCAAAGCTGTGTGTGTGTGTGTGTGTGTGTGTGTGTGTGTGTGTGTGTGTGTGTGTGTGTGTGTGTGTGTGTGTGTGTGTGTGTGTGTGTGTGTGTGTGTGTGTGTGTGTGTGTGTGTGTGTGTGTGTGTGTGTGTGTGTGTGTGTGTGTGCATAGACAGTTGTATGTGTACACAGACTGTGCACTCTTGGTCACACGTTCCTTCACCTCAAACACACATACACTCACACACACACACACACACACACACACACACACACACACACACACACACACACACACACACACACACACACACAATCACAGAGTATAAGCAGAACCACCTCTGTGTAGTGTGATTAGGTATAGCTGTCGCCGAATTGTGCTGAGCACAGCCAGGGCATTGCTGAGGATTGGGTTGCCCTGTCTCCACGGAGAAAGAGAGAGAGAACACACACAGACACACACCCACACACACACACATGCAGAGAGCCTGTCTGTCTCCACCTTGTCTTTAGCCAGTCGCCAGGAAGCAGCTGGCCTGAATATCGGAGTGCCTTTAATGAATTGAAATCTTTTGGGTGCTAGGATTCAGTGATTAAATGCAATAAGACTAATATTCCTGGGTGGTTTGGGAGTCGAAAGAGGATTGTCCTCAGAGAGGGAGAGATGGGAGGAAGGCAAAGAGAGGCAGAAGAAGAGAGAGGGGTTTGCTTGGCAGAGTGCTGTCCCCCCCCCCCCCCCCCCCCCCTCCACCTCACCTCTTGGGGAATAACCCTATTTAGAGCAGAGGAGGAGTACAATTGGAGAAGGGAAAGAAGGGAGGGGGAGACGTTTGCTGGTGTGTGGTAAGGTAGAGGTGGGTGGGGGGTATGGGGTGGTTGGGTCCATAGCTTGAAGATTAAGTTTCATGTTGATTGTGATGGAGACACCCTGAAGAACTATGGATTTGACCTTCCAAAACTAATTAAACAACGGCATACGGTAACATTAGATGGCATAGTGTCACAATACTGTAAGACAGGCTCTGCGGTTATCTGTGATTAAATGTAGACCCTTATAAGTACATATTTGCACAGTCTTCAATATCCAATACTGGTTTTTCTGAATCCACATTGATGATAGCTTTTAATATAGAACATTTGTACCAACCCTAAGAACAGGTTTAAACCTGTGGAGCGCTTATGGGACACCTGTGATATCATCCTGCTACATTTAAGCCGATTGTAAATCTGAGACATCCAAGTTTGTACATTGTTTTGTATCAATCTCCATGCCATGTACCATTCCTTTAACATCTGATCGTTATGGGTTGATGTAGGAACCTTTCTCGAGAGAAGAGAACAATGCTTTGCGGTACAAAGTAATCTCCTTGCACTTTTGGATTGGCCAACACAACGCTTTGCCAGATGATATTGTATTGTGCAGGAAGTTGAGCCAGATTTATTGCCAGACAACCTTGCATTTTTTTTTCTTTAGACACCGGAGCCTTCATTGAAATGAATGATGAGGCTGCATTTCTCGGATACAGTGCTATTGCTGGTTTCGACTGCCAAAGCAATGGGAGCAGTTTTGTCATTGAGAAGCTCTGGTTTTGAATTCACAGTACGAGAAGTATGACATTAATAATATTCCTGACAGTAACTTGGGAGAGACAAATCTTGCTGGAGCCAGGTTAATGATTTAAAAGCACTTTGAGTTGCTTTGTTGTTGAAATGCTGCTATACAAATAAACTTGCCTTGCCTTGACTTAACTTACGCCTAAGTCTTGTTCAAATATTACCTTGGCCCATATCCGGGGTGCACAGAGGTAAAACACTCACTCACAACCACCAACATCACATAACTGCCTCCTTTTGTGTTATTATGGGAAGCCAGTGAGGGAGGGCTTGTTGGTCAGAATGTGCAGAGTTTAGGAACACATTGAACTGTGTGTTTCTGGCCAGTCCAATTTTGGAGATGTGAAGGGTCATCTGACGATATTCAACTTGTTAAAACTTTACCAATTAAAATGCTCACCTTATTTTTTTCTTCTCCCAAGCATTCAACATGATTCATCTTATTATTGTCTTAAAAATTAAACAACTATTTATTTAACTTGATTTTGTACCTTGGAATTAAGTGACCTTCCACCTGACCGTATACGTCCAATGCTGAAGTTCAGTGCCATTGCAGAAATAGAAGTGTGGCCTTTATGCAGCTCAGTGAAAACGGTGTGGAGGTCAGGGTGGTGGATGATCAGATTTTCATATAGGCAGATTTTATTACATTTTTACATCGTTCATCCTGATTTCACACTATTTGGTGATGTTGCCCTGACTTAAACCGACTGTTGCTAGGCATCTAAAAACAAACCTCAGATTACAATTATAATTTAAATTAACCATACCGTAGAGATAAGCAATATTTTTTGTTAAACTTACACTGTATTTAACAAAAAAGGTAGTATTTAGCTGATCTGGAGGTTTTATAGATGGTTTTAGAATTGACATAATGGTTTTGTCAGGTTGTTCTGAAAACATTCAAAAGTTTAAAGTAGACTCTTGCATTGATCTTAATAAGGTAAATGTCTAATACTTTCACATAAAGACTAACCCTGTCTGATATCCAGGTCATACTGTATCTTACAGTCAAAGCAATTGGACTCGCTCTTTGGTCTCAAAGAATTTCCCCAACTCATAAAGAGGCTTCTTCAGCTGCCTTTGATTTATTACATCTAGATATAATTTGAAGTGATGCAACATGTTTAAAGAGTATTCCTAAAATGAACATTTTGACAGATGATATATAGCGCCTCGAACTGTGCCTCAAGGCATGTCTTCCGGGTTATTTTCATTAAACGAGCATCTTAGGTCTCAGTTTTTTCTTCAGTACATTTACATTTCATGCAGTTTAATTTGCACACTATCCCATTACTCAGTGAAAGAAGCTTAGGTTGAAAGCTGTAGAAGCAAGTGAAAAGTCATGACACTAAAGTATATGCTTAAAGCAAAGCTTCTATTAATTAGCCGACAAGTCTGACAGATAGTATTTAACATGAACCACTTCCCTGATATGTTTCGCAGAGTACGTGATGGGAAAAAAGGTTCTGTGCAGACAGGTTGAGCTCATTTATAAAACACTCCAGACAGGCAGAAAGGGAAAACCAACGTTTTCTCGTGTCTGCCTCCTCCACTTGTTGGACTCACTGATCTTAAAAGCTGACAGTTTGCAATTGAGGATGGAGGTTTAACTGAGTGTTAACTGCACTTAGACACATATCACAGCGCGTAGAAGCAGTAGCATACTATGGATAGACAGAACACTTGGCAAAACATAAACACCTTCAAACACATACACACACACACACATGCAGTAATATTGCCCTTAAATAAAGTAAACAATAGTCGCTTGGGATTAAATCACATGTAAGATGTTGAATAAATTATGCAAAAGTGTTGCAATACATGTAAAATAGATAATAATGCAAGATTTTCAGTAAGTTGCAGGATATATATATTTTTCTTTTTATTCTATTCACATATTTTAAATGTTTAACATTAACATTTAATTATTATATATTTTCTCTGGTAGGAAAAGTAAGTCAACCAAATGTGTTTTTGTTTAGAATGTTTTTGGCCTATAAGAACTAGTTTAACACTGCACTATTGTTTTTGATGTAGGTGATTTTTGATGATATTCCTATACTGCAAATAAAAATGTGTTCTGTGTTCTCCTAATGTATGTCCTCCATTTACATTTATTTGCATATGTTTCATTTACAGATGTTTGAAATGTGCATGAACATGCAGTAATACAGAGGGACTATTTCCATGTGTAGTGGATAACTGTACAGATTGAGTGTGTGAGTGTGTGACATGATGACGGATAGAGGAACAGTGGTAACACTTATATAACAGGATCATCCTTTTACTGTCGATTACCATTAAGGCACAATTAATCGCGCACTCATAAATGAAGAGCTGCTGATTTGACCAAGCATACGTGAGAGACGGCTGAGTTGACTGCAGTGTTCCACTGCACTCCGACAGCACTGGGCACTACATCGAGATTAAGATCAAACACATTTATTTCATTTGGGAACACACACATTATACCTATGGAGTTGGCCAGATGTGTGTAAATTACTGTTCATGGTCATTTGAAAACAAATGCCGGTATCGGACTTACAGAAACACACCGAATACACACACAGAGCGGAACTGAGCACATCACAAACACACACGTCATGCACCTTGTGGACCGAACATCTCCTTCATAAAACGAGTAATGGGGGGAATAATCGGGAAGTTCGATGTGTGTAGAGGTGTGTGTGTGTTTAGAGGTGTGTGTGGCTATAATGAAGCAGCCTGCAGTCGCTCTTTAGACATGTCTAATGAAGGTAAACACAGCGAAGGCTGTGTGTAAAAGGCACTGCTCCACTTCCTACTTGGCGAACCAGTAACTTTTTTGTGTGCACGAGAACGTATCTCTTGCGCACGAGAAAGTATATTGTGATGAGCAAAACCATGTCCCTTTAGAATATGTAAATTTGTTTTATAAAATGTAAATTTGTCTCAAGCTTTGTTAAAGTGTTTCACACTTTGTAATTGTCGATTGCACCTCTCAGCCACCGTAGTTCTCGTCTCATGTCACTTCATGTTTCTCACCTTGCTCTACCCTCTGATTCTGTAATGGTATACTTTAATTGTCACAATTATATTGTGACATTTTTCATGACATCCAAACTCCGGAACTGTAGTGTGTTTAATTATTGGAGAAATTACATGCTGTCTTGTGTTCGTTGTGATGCAATTAAATAAAGCACATTTAGCACAAGAAAAAAAAGAATCCTTAGTACACATGCAAACACATTTTGTATTATGTGTGTTTACTGTTTTGTATTATGTGTGTTTAGTGTTTTGTATTATGTGTGTTTACTGTTTTGTTTTGTACACATTGTGGGTCTTTTGCTTCTCACCTTTAGAGTTTTCAGAGCCTCCTCCAACACGGGCTTCCACTTTTTTGCAGAGTTACGGCCCAAAGGTGCAGTCCACTACTCTAAAGTGTTTACTTACCAAAGGCATTAAACATAACTGTCAATTAGGAGTGGAAGTCAGGTCTCCTAATGGCCCTGTTTAGACTGTCGTGTGGACAAGCATTAGCGTCTCTCAGTCTGAGAGAGTGTGCGTGAGTGTGTGTGTGTTCGGTAGGGAGTGAGAAGCATGTGAGGATCAGTGTGTGTATGTGTGTGTGTGTGTGTGTGTGTGTGTGTGTGTGTGTGTGTGTGTATGTGTGTGTGTGTGTGTGTGTGTGTGTGTGTGTGTGTGTGTGTGTGTGTGTGTGTGTGTGTGTGTGTGTGTGTGTGTGTGTGTCAAAACCCTACACAGCTTACTCCCCTTGATCATCCAGAGTAGTGAACATTTCAGCTGACACCTTTACGAGAGGACAGGACCCCGGACTCATTTTTTAAAGTCCCCGGTCCACTTTGATGTGCGTTATTAAACACACCTGTACCTGATTTGTACCGCCGCTCTCTCCCGTCTCTCACTCTCCGCTGAATATTAGTTCTACTTACGGTTAGGTCTGAACTTCAGTAGTATTTATGGTTAACTCACAATGCGTGGATTTACCATGAAAGATTTAACAGTATCAGAGAGGGTTGAATTAAATAAAGGTTCAATCAAAGGGTAAAGAGCTGTTCCATACTGAATGGCTGGCATGTATTGTGTCTTCATGTAATAAAACACTACAAATGTGCAATACAACAGCATTGGAATTGTTGTTGATATCATTAGTTTATAGAAATGTATTTAAAATAAAGGTTTTGAATAGATTGCATTCTCCATTTAAGACGTTGTTAGCCTGTCCCTGACCACTTAGGACCTAAGTGGAAGTATATATACACATACTGCATCAATACAAGGATATACAATTTGAATATGTATTTTTTTCATTTAAAGTTTTGGTTATCTTTAGTAAATGAATCTGTTCCTATTGTTCTAACTTAAAATCCCTCCCCATTAACTACTACGATTACTGTTTGAAAAACATTATAATGCTATATCAAAACTACTTTAGCTGCATCAACTTCCTGTTGGAGCGATACACAGGTGTGCGCCAGAGATTAATGTCTGAAGCATTTTGGAGGAGAAAGGGTTGATGGGAGGATAAAGGATACAAAGAGCTCATGAATTATCTGCATATACGAGCTGCTTATTTGATCAACGATAAGAGAAATGAGTCCACTTGCTCTCCAGTCTACACTCGCATGAAGCCTATGAGCCATGTGATACCATCAATTTAGCTTGCAATGACAACTTGTCCTTAGCATGGATGGACACACCCTCTTTGGTAAACTATATGATAGGATTATGACTGTATTTGATATGCCATGCATGAAATTAAAAAATATCTAGATATGTTTAAATTGTCACTTTTCTTTAAAGCGTAAGCTTGGAAATGTTTTGTACTTGACATGGGTCTTGGTAGAGTATAGTAAATAGTCTGTTCTGGCTTGAGGATTATAAAGTGTCAAGGGCACTGTTGTTTCTTCTGCTAATAGTTAAACGAATGTGAGGCAATGAGGGTTCTTCAAAAGGGACGCAAATGCTCATTTACAACTGTGACTAATTGTGGAATAAATTCACAATCGTTTCATAACGGGCCTCACAGCTTGAGCTTTGTCATGTGCAATGGACGCCTTGCTCCCATTTTCAACTACCATTGCTCTCAATCAAATAAAGAGGTGGGGTGGAAGTTTCTTTGCATATGTTCAAAGGCGACCGGTTACTGAGCAATTTTTGTTTTACTGAAACAATAACTGCTTTTTATTGAGAACAAATGTTGACATTTGGAGGGTGCAGCAGCAGGTGAGAGAAAGAGCGTGCCAGAGAGAGAGGTAGGGCCTCTGTGTGCTTTGGAGAGTGCCTCTGGTGATATTTGACTACAGTGCTGAGTCCCCGGGGAACCCACCTGAGAATAAAGCATGCATTTCAATAAATAAACATTTAATGAAAGTGTTTGGGCTGAGGAAGAAGAAGCTGGCCAGGGGCTATAGTGTGCATGTCCTCCTAGGGGACGGCCAAATAAAGGCAAATAAGAATAAATGTAAAATACAATAGTATCAGGCAGTGGTGATTAAAGGTGGACACCCAATTATACAACAAATCAATAAAAGTTTTAAAAGGTCCTGCCTAAATATATATTTATCTTCAAAGACTCTTCTTCATAACATCTCTGGCATTTGTGAAACTGTTCACTGCAAAATAACCCATGAATTTGTTTCACTGTCAGCCTAAAAGGTGGGTTGACTGACTTTGGGTGGGTTTACCCTCCACTACATCCATGGTGGCAGCCACATATTACTTCCTTGGATGAGGCATGGGGGGTCTGAAGAAGGAGGAGGAAAACCAAGGTGAAAGGGAGTCCCTTGAGATTTGGACAACACTCAAACTGAAATTCAACTGGAAAATGAAGGATTAGCTTTTAGTCTGGCTGGGAGCGATGATGGAGGCCTCCTCTTGGAGGATGGGAATATTATACATCTGATCTTTGAGTATTTCACACTCAGCCTCCACTGTGTGTGACAAAATATTGAAAATACTTTTTCTAAATCATAGAAATGTAAAATAAAATAAATTTAAAATGGTGTGTAAAGTTGTTTTAAAATAATTATTATTATTAGAACTAGTAGTAGACTCATTGTTTATTTTTGCATTATGCTTATTATCATCATCCTTAAACCTGAGCTTTTTTTTATTCAAAATTGTTTAATTAGCTGTGTCCTAAATCCGCTGAAATAACCAAGCCATGATGAAAAGCAGAGGAAAGCATGTCCGATTAGGGCCCATCACACAGCCCATTGGAGCTGGCAGATGCTTAGATAGACTTTTATGGATTGCTCAATGCCATGCCGTAATGAAGCAGGCAGGGCTGACCCATTCTGAACCAGGCTAAAAAGCTCCAGGGACAGGCCCCGCTGGGAGCCCATAATGCCCGATGCGTCCCACGGCTGTATTAATCACACTGAAAAATAAATGTGTGGCAGGGCGAGGGGAGAGGGGAAAAGGGGAGAAAAATGAAATAAGTATGTCGTTTATCCCAATCAAGGTCGTGAATATGTGGCCCAGGGAGATTCCCCTGACCAGAATGAGGCCCTAAAAGAAAATGATGGTCCATTTAGAAAGAATGGATTGTGCAATCTGTGAAAACTCATAATGTTTATGAAAAGCAAAATTCATCAAGCATTTCCCATCTGCGTTTGGAGTGGAAAAATAAAACGAACAGTGAGCAGGGTGAATAAAAAATACCTGAGTGTTAAACACAGGTCTGTTGTAAATAAAATAATGACTCCCCAAGATGTATGTATAGTTGGGAAAACAGTTTAATATTTTCTCCTTTGAATAATGAATATCATACTACGCCAGTACATCTTTACCAGCGTTTATTTTATTTACATTCAAAGATATAAATTAGTAAAAGTACTCCTGATAACAAGATTGTGTAGCTTTTTCCCAAATGCGTCTCAAATAAAAACCGTCCATAATATATATATTTACAAAACAAACAGACAATGTCAGTTTCCCATTTTTGCAATACAACTTGCATAAATTATAGGCATCATTTCGCCATCATTTAAAAAAATAAATATCAAATGTAGGCTATTCCACTTTGAAGTCTTCAAGTTCACTTCAGTCCCGTCCGCTGTGCGTCCTCCTTTTACAAATACGGTTTCACAGAAAGGCCAAATTATGTTTTCCACACGTGAATATATAATAAAACAATATACCGTGGCAAATAAGCAAACTATAGGAACCTGAGAAATAACATGTAAATCACATATAATGGGAGATATTTTGGAAACAATGTGAAATCATTACCCACAAATGCATTTACAACAAACAACTGAAATAATACAATAGTAATCCGACAAACATGTGCTGTAGAGAGAGTCTCAGCCTGTGTGCAGCTGAGGAGGCGGTAGCAGCTTTCATTCTGACTATATGGTGGCACTAGATCCGGTTTGAAGTAAAGGTTATGGGGGTTAAAACATGGGACCAAAGGGTGGTGTCCTTACTCACTTTATAGTCAAAGCAATTGTGACACCTACCTGCAGACCATGGAAATAAAAAAAATCCCACACAATAAAATAATCAACTCCCCCCACAACCTCAGGAAACTCAAAGGCATCCCTCTACCCATAACAGCTCTATACTGCAAGTGCTTATTAAAATCCCCACTGCCTAATTGCTGGGGGAAACGTTTATCCAGCGGCGTGTAGGCAGAGCTTTGAATGTGCGCAAGAAAAGTAACCGCCACAATAACCTAAGTGACATTTGAAGATGTAAAGTTGCAAGATGAATGCGCAGAGCAAACTAACTGATTTGTTTGCTTTTGGCTGACCCTGTGTAATTATAATTATCCTAAGCTGGAAGATAAGGTTGGGGCCCACTGTGCGTGCGCGCACACACATCAGAGGAAACATAAAAAATAGGATTCCTGTTCAAAGCTATGGCAACATTTCTCTGCTTATTGGATTCACAGGCTGCCACTGTGTGATGTGTGCGTGCGCGCGCGTGTTTGCGTGTGCACGTGGTTAGGCTGATCTGAGGTCTGTCCTTAATGGGGTGATGTTAAACGTCTCTATCTGTAGCCTATGTGTACTTCTGCGCATTTGTTCATATCCCCACTGTCTTCCAATTCAATACTATAGAATAGATGATTTAACAGAAGAACAAAAGTACGCGTTGTGTTGTAAAAAAAAGTTGAATAATTATTTACTTATTATTTCAGAAAATGCACTGCGTCGATCACTAATTATAGGCCACAATACACGTCGGTATGGTTGGACAGCGTTGTAAAATATCCATATTAAAAAGTAATTTAGTCTCATATTAGGTCCTAAAACCGTATTAATCTTAATATGTCAATAGTGTCAGAAAATGCCACGTAGGCTATGTCTCATGCTTGAAAAAAATCTTAATTTTATCCAAAACAGTCAACCCACGGTTTGACTAGGCTACTATGACACATTGAAGTGTCACAAAAGAAAACCAGGTAATTTGCATTGCAAACAAGTGAACTCCTTTTACCTCGGCCGTGGAGCGGTTTCCCTCCCACGTTTACAACACATACAATCTCAAGATTTAACACCAGATTAAATGAGTCTTTAAAATGGTTATTGTTTGTTTTAAGAGCGTGGCGAAACGTGTAATTACGTACCTTTCTTTGCTTCTAAATGTGCGGGTCGGAAAAGCTGTTGTGGCTCGACAACAACAATGTGGTTTGGGTTATGTTTAACGAGGGGGGAGTCTGGCCTGAGTTTGGGGTTAGTGTTGGCCTCCACAGCCTGGTGAGAGGAGCTCAGACCCTCGTTTGCAGCAGCGGCAGCGGCGGCGGCGGCAGCAGCCAGACTCACTCCGGATGAATTAGTATACCGCAGGATCCCTTGGCCCTGCAGGGGGCTGAAGTTGCCATAGTTTGTGTAATTGCTATAAAAGGGAGAAGTGTAATAAATAGGTCTTCCAAGGATGGAGGGGGCTGGGTAGAGGGAGGGGGAACTGGCAGCCGGGGAGGTGGTGGAAGACGTAGGGGGGGTAAGGAGGCCACCGCTGGAGGAGGGGCAGTTCGGTTGTCCGGGCTGCCCATGTTGCTGGTGATGCTGCTTTTGGTCCGAGGTAGCAATTTCCGCCAGCGACCACAATTTGGGCTTGACTGTGGGGTTCTGAGGCGCCCCCGAAGAAGGTCTGCTATCAAGGCAGGGAGACGATTTATTGGTGCTGATAGTGTTGATATTGACGAGACTCCGGGCCAAATCCTCGCGCTGACTGTGGAGTTGGTGGAGATGATGGAGGTGGTGGTGGTGGTGATGACTGAGGAGTGGAGCTTCTACTCCCGTGAGAGGCGACGATGTGACGGATATGGGTGAAAGCTGAGCCCGCCTGTCGTGGTTCTGCTCCTCGCCGTCCTCCTCGCACTTGTCGCCGGCCCGGTCAGAGCCCAGTTCCCCCCCACGACAGCTGACCTTCTCCCCGTCAGACTCTGCAGAGCACGAGTGGTCCGTCAGAATGTCGACGTGCAAGCTGATACCTAAGACACAAGGAGAAAATGTGGAATTAAAATAAAGAAATAGCCAATAATTACAGGAAAAAATAACATTTTATGGATAAATAGAAAATAAATAAATGTCATCTCTAAAAGTAGACACATTAAAATGTAATGAGCAGTCATATAAAATAAAGACAAAAGCAAACGCTGTCTAATAAATAAATTAAACCTATTTATAAAATCATCTTATCGTCAAAGTATATTCTGTATCCATTTATATTAAAAGCCATCAACAATGTGTTGGGCTTGAATAAGTGAGACATTCATTATTCATATCATTTTAAATATGCTACGAAAAAACTGTATTTCTTTTACATAATTATGCAAAGATGTCATCAGGATAATGACATTAACATTAAGGCCACTCATGTGGATTGCTATGTTATGTGTCTACTTTGCCAGTGACCTTCCATTAATCATGTTCAGAAAATAGAGCGTTCACCTTAACAGGTCATTTAGTCTTATAACCTCGTTTTCATTAACACAATTATATTAATCAATACTATTAGTAATACAATAAATGTTGCCAGATGTATTTTATAAGACATACAAAAAACGAAATAAAGACAGATTATTTAAAAATGTGTTTCAGGATATAATAATTCCATGCTTCATTTCAAAACCCAGCAATATTTCCCTAAATATCTTGAGCAGTAAATACAAGGGGAATCCACCCCTCCCTCTAGCCCCCATGCTACCCCGAATTGTTAAATGGATCATTGGCTCGGTCGCCAGATAATACCCCACCTTCATCCTCCGCTGAAGCCTCGCTGTTATCCAGCGTTTTTTCAGAGCGATCCACTTCTTTCCTATCTCCGTCCCCGTCCTCCTCGTCCTCGTCTTCGCTCTTATTCCTGGGCGCCCATGTCATCTTGTTCTCCTTCTTGAGCCTCCGCCTGGCGTTGGCGAACCATGTGGAGACCTGCGTCAGGGTCATCTTGGTGATGATGGCCAGCATGATCTTCTCCCCTTTAGTCGGGTACGGGTTCTTCCGGTGCTCCTGCAGCCAGGCCTTCATGGTGGCCGTGGCGTCCCTGGTTGCGTTTTTGCGGTAAGCCGGGTCGTTGAGTTGGTAGGGGTACCCTGGACTCCCGTATGGGTGGTAACTCAATGCCCCGGCCATGCCCGATGTGTGCGCGTCATATGGAGAGCTCTGGAGGAAAGTTGAAACAGTCAGAATTCTGTTGTGTGTATTCCAACGCTGAGTTTAAAAAATGTTTTTTATTTGACATCAATGTTAGCCTACTTTTAATTAATTTACACAACTAGGCCTACTTATCACAATTGATATGGCATTTTAAGGACACACACATATATATTAAAAAGACATTATAACAACTGAAACAATCTATTTCATTTTAGTCATTGTTATTTTGGAAAACTTGTGAAAAATGTGAGGAGTGGTACTAATTCACTGACAGGTCTTTAGAACAATACGTGCAGTGTATTGTTAAAAATAAACAAACAATTAATATTTTATTTTGTGCTTGAATCATTTGTCAAAGCTCCTCATTTAGTTGGAACAAAAATGTAAATGCAGGCGAGGCTAAATACACCGAGCGTAAAAGCAGGCAGCGGAAAAGCACGAACTAATGCTTAACTAATGGTCAAGATCATTATCGGATTAACTAATAGCAAGGCTCCTGTTAATAGCCATAAAGCTAATAAAGGGAAATTTCAATTTTCTGTAATCACCCATTAACTTCCTCATTTTCTTTCAGTGGCTGCTTTTTGTTTTGTTGTGGCAGTCACAATGTGTTAACATATCTTCTCTTTGCAGCATTACAAATCCCATTAGCAAATCACTTGATATGCACCTTTCCTAAAACGATTCAAGTGCCCTATGACAATAGCATTGCAAGTCATGCTTTTCATGTTAAAATTCCGTTTATTCAACTCAGCATAAAGTCTACTCATCCCCTGGTGATTTTAATGACTGCTGTAGAAGAAAGAGTAATAGCTTGTGTAATATTAATTTCCTATGGCACACAAATTGACTGCTTAGCTGCTAAAAGGCTGAAATAAAAATATTAGTTGGTGTTCTGTTTTCCATAATTAGCTGCGCAGTGAATGCTAAGCGTTGGTCAAGCCATTATAATCTGCAGCTCATGCTGAAAAAAATCAATTTAAGCCAACGAGGTTAAGGATTTAATAGTAACAATCCGACGAAAGGCCAATAGATATAAACATAAGACAACCGTGCACTCAATGAGAAAGTTGTAGGCTACTTACTGATAAAGGGATCATAACAAAACACATTGTGCCGATTTAATCTTGAGCGAATGACAGCTAAACATTTACATACGTTAACTCGCTGACAAATTCAGCCACTTTGAAACCTTATCATAAAGAATCATAGATTGATATATGAGATATTTTACCATGTAGGATGGGAATCCCGTAGTTGGATCCGTTGAGTATGACAGCGGGCTGGAGAAGCCTGCACCGGCCGAGGCGGAGAAAGCAGCCGATCCAGGGTAAGGACTGAAGGCTGAGCCAGAGGACGATCTCGCCAAGTCTTCATTCCGCGGAGCAGCCAGAGCCGAGGCCCCGTATGCCGGACACGAATAAAGAGCCAGAGAGCCCGGGGGCTGGTAGAGGTAACCCTGAGGATAGGACATGGGTGAGCGCGCGTTGGGTCGCCGATTCCAAAAAAAAGAGGAAAAAACGACGCGCAGGGCGACGAGCAACAACAGCCAAAAATAATAAAAAATCAACTCAATAATCAGCCGTGCAAACCGTCATCGGACAATGAAAATAAAAAAAAGTCCTCCCTCCACAGCCCCCTTACTGGGAAAAAAACCCTGAAAGATCTGTTAAAGTGCCCACATAGAGGCAATGTGGCATGCGTCTTGATCCCCTAGCGTCCGATGTTTTTAGTACGCAGCACTATGAAGTGAGGAGTTAGAAGGGAAGGAGCCAGTGGAGTTTCAGACACACAGAGCATTGGGGGAAATTGGAGCTGTCACTCCGGCTCATCTGAATATCCCATCCACGCCCCCTTTCTGCCTCGTAGAAATGGAGACTCGAAACAAAACCAAGACTCCACACTGCAAAAAGTGGGCTCTGTCCACCTTAACGAGACTCGTTTAGTTTAACGTGGTTTCAAAACATTTTAAATAAGAAATGTATGTAACTGAGCAAAGCAAACATGTACAATCTTCTGCATTTGTCATTTATTTCCAGAAAATTCTCCAAACAGGTAACATGTATCAGAATTTATAATTGAGTCATTTTGAAATGTTCTTTTAAAGTTAATTTCTTACATTTTAAAATAGCGATATATTCATAGAGAGTTTTTTTTAGTTTTTTTTCGATGGGTATAGGCCTACTTATTGCAGCACCAGGACATACATAGTCTTGCAGTGAGAGAAAGAACTATACAAAATCAGTTTGCATGTTTTACTTTTTGCCGTCGTTTAAAACAAAAAATTGTTTAAAGGTCAGGTTGATTGTGACCGTCTCTGTGATCAAAACTTGCACGCACTCCCATAACAACTGAGCAGGACAGAAAGCGAGAGAGGGGGGAGAGAGAGAAATAGAAGGGGGGGGGGGGGGGGGTAGTATAAAATGGCCAGTGCTCTCCACTTGCAGCTGGTTATTTCGTCAGTCCAGCTATCAGACGCGAACACATCCATGAATGCATTCGAGCACCGATAATGGTGCACGCGCGCCAGGCAGTGCGCGCTCTGGTCTGCGAGAGGCGTGCCCGGATCCTTAATTCCCCCCACTTAGCACATCTCAAATACACTCATCGCTTATTATTACAATTACATTCATCAGGAATAATAAGCCATTGGTGCTGGTTATTGTAGTTTTATGAGGGGCAATCTCTCCTCTGTGCAGGCACCACACACACTGTCCGGTGTGCGTAATTAGGCGAGTTTGACAGCTTTTGCCAGTTTTTTGGGGGCATTACCTGTCTACACACTGTTGTGTTTATGTGTATGCGCGTTTGCACTTGTCTCTGCATGCAAAACAGGGCACAGCCTTGTCCTTTATTACTGTGATTACAGGCATTATGACCTCTGTTGGAGACAAGCGATACAGCACAGCAGGGTGGAAACCTGAAACTGTGACAGAGGTTTTTTTGGAACGGGCAGTCAAGGTGGAAGAAGAAGAGTGGCCTAGCAGTCTTCCTCATCAGTATTCATCAGAATGAATGTGTTCATCCATCAGGTGCTTGTTCCTCCACTGCAGTGTGGTCTGAGTGTTGTAAACAGCAACAGCACCATTTAAATAGGTGCAATACAGCGTGCCTGTTAGCAGGTCTGACTGATTTATTTATAGCACCTAAATGCATGCAAATTATACAAAAATAAGGCCAATTGTATAGCCTATATGTGTACATTCCAGTTATGTTAATTAATACACCATAATGTCCTGTATTCAAATCTTAATTACAGCCATCCATTTTCAATGTGTACTACTTTTAAATGAGACATGACAGTATTATGATTATTATGACACCTAGCACAAATGTGTACAACAATACAGTAATATAGGAATGTATGTATTTGGTATTGTGTTGTCAGAGCAGGTTTGGAAATAAGGTATTTTTTTCATTACTCAAAACACCATTCTATAACACATTAAAACACTTTCGAAAATCCTTCTACTGTTTTTTTCTTCTTCTTAATGTTGTAAATAAATACATCACAGATGCATTATAGAAACCAAAAAAAGTAAATCTATTACATTTTCTTTTGAATATGTGTTACATTTAAAGTCAAAGTTATAATGTTTTGATTAGATATTATTGTTAAAGCAGGCCTGACTGCTGAGAGATTGACATGAAAGAAACCTTGAACTATTCATTTTTAAAAGCAATGTTAAAAACTGTTTACAAAAGCTAATTAATGTTCAATGTTTGAAAAAGCTAACCATATTCTGGATTAGTTAAGCAGTGAACACCATCATGACATGTATGATACATTTAGTGTCAATAATATGCAGGCATTACTAATAATTATTTAGTCCAGTGTGAAGATTTTGCAAGGAATTTAGCCTACTAAAGTTTTTATATCTTTTTCAGGAAATGGCCTTTATTTTTCAGGAATATTTAGTGTGGTCTCTGTTTCAGGCAGAACTAATCAATCCCAGAAGACTAAATGAGTACTTTTATTGTAGATTGGGTCAAGATGTGGCTGACTGGGAGTACTGTTCGGCCCACACCAGGGGGCACTGTCTCCTCTACACACAGACCATCGTTTAACCATACAGTAAGTCGTGTAACATCACTGAGTGTACGTGTGTGTGTGTGTGTGTGTGTGTGTGTGTGTGTGTGTGTGTGTGTGTGTGTGTGTGTGTGTGTGTGTGTGTGTGTGTGTGTGTGAGTGTCTGTGTGTGTGTGTTTTAAACTCCACAGTAGTGCATTCCAGGTCTCAGTTTCAGACAAGCTGGAGCTCCTAAGATATTTTAGTCCCAGCCTGATGGAGATATAGGAGATGGGAAAGAGAGGAGATTGACAGACAGACAGACAGGCAGAAAGACAACGCGGACTGAGAGACAGACGGATAAAGACAGCATAGAGAGTATAGACACTGTGAGGCAGGCGGATGAAGCAAGACAGAAAAGCATCAGGTCAGACAGTCAAAGAGGCAGACAGGGAAAAAGATGTGGAGTCAGACATACAGATGCAACGTCCTGCATGACCTTATCGCCACTTTAGACTTACAGAAATTAACTGCAGTGACTTTCAACACAAATTATACATTTAGCTGATGGTGTTAAGGTGAGTGGTCATGAGGTATATTAATAAACAAAAAAGAAAGACAAAAAGAAAAGAAAGAAATACCCCACTTGTCCAACAGCCTAATGTTTGGGCTTGTTTTACTGCGGGGAACTGCATTTTTACTTTAATAACAAATAACTTGATACATGTACAGACATAACAATTTAAACAAAGTCATAAGTTTGCAATTAGTTTTATTTTGCCCTCTATGTGAACACACTTTTGGCCCCACATCATGTTTTGAAATTAACAAATTAAGACTTTCTTATTTTCTATGAAGAAATAACAAATAGACGTATAACATATTGATGTTTATTATACGTATGACTGCTTAATGGATTAAAGCATTTTATCTACCTCTGCTCACTTCAGATAACTCTATATCAGTGAATAATGTCATCCTCCATAAATGAAGGAAACAGCTATTGATTTCTCATCTATTCTCTCCCAACATAATTTACCCCTGAATAATGTCCAACTGGCAGAGTGCATGTATTGCACTTGCTGATGATTGCTAACTGCTAACCCTTTTTTGAGTAAATTGCCCGGAGTCAAATTGAATAGCTAAAGGATATACTGTAGCTTTGATGTCATGCCCTTTGTTTATTACCCATGTGACTAAATAAATATTGATTTCTGATTTTCCATAACATTTTGAACCTCTGCAGTGGAGCTGTTGTGGACCTTTTACATTTTATGAACTTCTATGATGTGCATTTGGCTTTATGTGTTAACTATGTTTGGGGGGGTTGGGGGCAATGTGGGGTGGAGCTGCGTAAATGTGTAAATGCATGGTTGTGGCTGTCTATCACTCTAACTATGCTTGTCTGCAGGTGCATGACTAATAGTGCATGTGGTGGTGTAGGAGGGAAATGGACTAGTTATGTAGTCATATTGAACTGGTCTGAAATCAATACAGTCTGAGGAGGATATAGCAGTATGATTAAAGCTGAGCCTGGCTATTGTTCACAGTGACCAATGCCTCCATGTCTTTGTCACTTATGAACAGTGCCTTCAGTTTTAAAACCTAAAAAGCACTTATTTGGTCTTCATATCTGTCTTCTTCAATATTTGAACTCATCATAATGGTGTTGTACTCAACTTTGCTGGTCAAAGCTCCAAGGTTTTTGCATCAATCAAGAACAGTTTGTATTATGCTCTAACCACATGTAAACTCCAGCCTGTCCTACAAAGAACGACCAAATAGGTCGATTGTTCAGCAGCTTATTATACAGTCTATGATTACGACCCAGAGTCACGTTTTAAAGTATAGCACTAGTGGTCGTGTAAGAAATAACATGCTCCCGTTGATTGCAAATGCTCAGGAGGGTCGTTTATTCACAAATAACCCTCTCTGGGGCACTTTCCATAGTGCCAAGCGCTCTGGGTGTGGGTGGAAGATCGTCCCCCCCGCCTGAGACAGTATGTCCCTGCGTAGTGGGAGCTGCCACGGCTGCCCGCACAGCAGCTGATATATCTCCGCCAGCCAGTACATTGCAGGCCAGTGCGGAGCTATCAGGATCAGTGTGTGGCGTTGTTCTCTCACTCTGGCCAGAGTTGGGGGTATCAGAGCCAGGGGTGGGAACGCGTACAGAAGGACCGGAGGCCAAACGTGCGCGAGCGCGTCCACGCCTAACGGTGCGTTTGAATCGCGCATTGAAAAGAACAGCAGACATTGAGCATTTTCTTTTGATGCGAACAGATCTAACGCGGCTCGGCCGTAACGCACCCACAGCTGACTCTCAACCATTGGATGTAGAGTCCAGTCTGAATATAGTGGTGCACCTCTGGACAGCAGATCTGCCCCGAGGTTCATCACTCCTGGTACGTGCGTCGCTCTCAGAGAGAGGAGACGTCCGCAGCTCCATAAGATCAGTTTGCGTGCCAGCATGTGTAACTGGAGAGAACGCAAACCCCCTTGGCGGTTTATATACGATATTGTGGTCGTGTTGTCTGTCCTCACGAGGACATGATGTCCTCTGAGAAAAGGCAGAAAGCGTTTTAGGGTTAGGAACACCGCTAAAAGTTCCAGATAATTTATGTGTGACCGTTGGAGGTCTCTGCTCCAGAGACCCTTCACAGGTCGACCTTCGTATATACCCCCCCAGCCCGTCAGACATGCGTCTGTGGTGACCACTTTCCGCGATAGGACAGCACCCATAGGCACGCCCCTTATTAGAAAAGTCGGGTGTAGCCAGTGGCACAGTGCCACTACGCATTTCATAGTGACCATCACTCTCCGCGCGCCATAAAGCGCGTCTGAGGGCAGCTACCCAGCGCTGAAACTCCCTCATGTGTAAGCGTCCCAGTCGTACCACCAGGATGGCTGACGCCATGAGCCCCAGTAACCGCAGACATGATCTGAAGAGAACATATTTGCGTAGCCGGAAATAAGCGAGGCAAGCTCTGAAGGCTTTCACTCTTTCTGCTGACAGGCGGGCTGCAAAGGGCACCGAATTCAGGTGTAGGCCCAGGAAAAGTACAGTCTGGGCTGGGGACAACATGCTCTTTTCTGTGTTTATTACGAAACCCAGATCGAGCAGGTGTTTTACGAGGACATTCGTCTGCGTAATAGCCTCTTGTTCCGACTGTGCGAGAAGCAGCCAGTCGTCCAGATAAGTTGCCAAGCGAATACCCTGTTTTCTTAACGGGGCTATCGCGGCTTCCGTAAACCGTACAAACACTCACGGGCTGAGAGACAGACCGAAGGGAAGGACTCTGTACTCGTAACAGACACCCTGAAAGGCGAACCTCAGATATGTCCTGTGTGGGTAATATACTGGGATGTGGAAATACGCATCTTTCAGGTCGACTGATGTGAACCAGTCGTTCTGGCGCACAAGACGCAACAGAGATGTGTGAGTGAGCATTCTGAATTTGTATCTTTTGAGATATTTGTTCAGAGCTCTCAAATCTAGTATAGGCCGAATTCCGTTCTCTCCCCGTTTGGGAACGAGGAAATACTTGGAATAAAAGCCGCTCTGACTCTGTTTGGCGGGTATTATCTATATAGCCTTCTTTTCTAGTAGCGAGAAAATCTCTTGCTCTAGAATATGGGCCAACTCTCCCCGGGCTTGTGAATACAGAATACCCGAGAAGCAAGGGGGGGTGAGAGCGGATTGGAGCCTGTAGCCCCGTGTTACTGTCTTGAAAACCCAAGCAGAATCTGTGAGCATCTTCCACTTTTCGCTCCTTAAAGCGAGAGGATATGTCACATCTCTGTCGTCTGCCCTCTGTGTCTTTATTTGTTGTGTTATGGGGCCCTCTAGTGTCTGAACATGGTGGTACCCCAAGTTGACAACCCCAGCCGACACTGCGCATGTGCGTGGCGGTGGTGCCTTCACAATCCCGTCTAATGTCCGCCTTTTGAGAGAGGCCGTAGCCGCTCTCAAAAGAGGGCTAGAGGACAGACTGTTTATTGTTTTTATTGTTTTTCTTTTCATTTTTATTGACTGCGCCCTTGGCTTCAAGCCTGGAAATGACAGTGGAAAATGATTTATTAGGAAACAATAATGATGAAATGTGTTTGTGTGACTTAAACAGGCAGCGGAACTTGCTGTCTTTGATGGTAAGTCCATTTCCCTTATGGCGCGAACTTGAGGATGACGTTCTGGCATCACTCGAGGCGGCGGGAAGATGGGGGCATGATGGCACCCCGAAAACACATGAGCATCTAACACTGGAACGTGTTCTGGAGCTGGGGAACAGGGAACTCCCAGTTTTCTCGTCCTCGTCGAGGAGAGGAGGCTGTCAGGCCGCCCGCTTCTTCTTCCTCGCCTGGTGGCTGAAAACCTGGGTCGGCTGTGCCTGAGCGGCAGCTGCCGGAACCGGAGATCTTCTTGGCCAGCTCACCCTCGCCTCGTGCCTGGGCTGGGGACCCGGGACGGACTGTGGTCTCTGCTGCTTCGGTATCTTGAACCGGGCAGGACGTGAGGCAGCTTGAGTGAAGGCCTGCCGCGGGACCGTTGAAGGTGGCAGCTGGAGCCTTCGGGGGAGACAGAGCTGGAAAGCCTCGTCTTCCTTCTTTTTTCATTCGCATCTCAGCTGCATCGAAGCTCGAGCGGAGCCAAATATGCCCTCGGGAACAATAGGCATGTCCAGAACATCCTCTTTTTCTCTCCTGTACCACCATAATTCCCAGTGCTTTACCCGTGGCTTGGACTGCACAGCGCTGCACATGGAGGCAAATGTCCGTGATCGCTGCGATCTCGTCCCACGCGGCAGGCTCAGGTTGGCTCGACAAGTTTTCGCAGAGCTCCGGCTGGTAGGCGGTCAGCAGCCAGGAGACGTTGAGTGCCCTGGCGGACAACGCTGCGGCTTTATAGGCCCGTTCGGTCATCGCTGACTGAAAACGGTCTGCCTTTGCCGGTAGCGTGGGGTTCCTGCTTGGTGTTGAAGCCAGCCTAGGTTTGAGGTGGGCTGCCACCAGCGGTTCCATGGGCGGCATGCGGAGCAGGCCGAGCCTCTCCATACCGTCACAGTCCAGGGAGGAGGCACCCTGGATTGGGGCATTGTTGCTGAAAGGGCGGTCTCTCCACGAGACCGACACCTCGTCCAGCATCTCCGGAAAGACTGGAAGGAGCTGCCTCTTCGTCCTCGCTGCTTGGGGCAATTGCTTCCCCTCGTAGCAAGATCTGGAGGTCTCCTTGGCCACTTCAGGCCATGGGATGTCCAGCCTGGACGCAGCGCGTTGACACACGGCCTGCAAGTCCATACTTAGGCAGGGTGAAGCTGGTGTGCTTTCGCCCGGGAGAGCGGACATCGCTCCCGGCTTTGCAGCCTGAGCCGATGAAACAAAGATGTCATCCTCGTGCTCATCGGACAGGAGGAACTCAGAGGCATCCTCTTCTTCCTCCATATAGTCCAACTCCAGGACATCCTCCGCGGGTGGAACCATGGTGAGGTCGAGTTGGGAGCCCCAGCTTGACACAGCGCAGGGCTCCGCTCTCGCGGCTCTTGCCGCCACCGGACCCCAGCCTGACACGGCGCGGAGCTCCGGTTCAGCGGCTGCCGCTGTTATTGAGCCCCAGCCTGACACAGCGCGGGGCTCAATCTTATCGCCACCATGTCTTGATTGACGGCCGGCGAATCAGCGGACATGAGGGGGTCCTGTCCTGACAAGCTAGCTTGGCGTGCTAGCCGTCGGCGGAGGCTCTTAATGGTGAAGCGGGCACAATGCCCGCACGAGCCGGGGTTATCGATAGCCTCCTGGGCGTGTTCCAGCCCGAGGCAGGACGAGCAGACCTGGTGTGAGTCTGTGCCTGAGATCTTAAACTTGCAGCCGCATAGCCGAGCCTCCGAGTCCCTGACTCCTCTGGTGTGAGGGAGAGAAGGGTCCATCTTTGTTCGCCGGGGTGTCGGCGTGGAGTGGACACGCTAGTAACATGTACGTTACTGAGAAAAAAATCCAACCTTGTCGTTAATCCGAAAGGAAAAAGGCAGAGGCAGATTGCAATATTAACTGGTGTGTTAATATTGTTCAGTCTTCTTGCAAAGCAAAAAAGTAACAGGCAAGCGCCCGTCGACCGAATGTTAGCTTTGGGTTTAGTCTGTGGACCGTTAAGCTAGCCCGGCTACTGATAATTCGAGATGTGCTCTGAAGCGAGAAGAGGTGTTTGAATGACGCTGCGTCGTAGCGCAAGCTACTTATAGGGTGGGTGGATTCCCTGACGTAGACGTCAAGATCACCAGCCAAGCAGGATTGGCGTAATGAGATTGATGCTTCTGTTTGCATACGCGTTGAGGCGCATCTCATAGTGAGACATCGAACAGAGTGTTATGAATGAGAACACAAACTCATCCTGCTGTAACAACAAGTGCACGTTACTGACGCAATACTGTTGAGACCATTCGGGCTTATGCTAGAGGGGTGCAAGGAATAATCTAAGTAGTGGGGGAGTTTTATAAAGGTGTGGAAATTATCTCGCGTAATAATATCAGCGCGGCCGCGGTCAGATCAAAATGCCTCCGAATGCAATTTGAATAGACCTACAGCCAATCAGAGCAACGAAACGTTGGGTCTGCTGCGTCATGCATTACTGATACGTCACGTTCACAGTGAAAAGTCCCCAAACTCGCGCGTAGTAAATTGCAGACAGACAGCAGAACTTCTAGGATTAATTGTATATTTCGGATGGATAGATTTGTTCTTAAACGCCCTCGCATTGAGGTACAAGTCGAACAGATGCCAGAGTCACACGACCCACCTGAAGAGTGAATAGTGAGTTTTGAATATATTTTGTAATAATGGGTCATTTGAAAAAGTGTTTTGTATGACAATAGAGACACAGGCCACCTGTTGTGTGCTGTGTCTGTCTCTCTCTGTTTACCTGTGTCTGTATCTGCCTTTCTGTCTCTCTCCCTCACTCTCCCCCTCTCTCTCTCTCCCTCTCCGTGTCAATTCTATATGCCAACTTTTCTTGTTTCTGCCGCTGCGTAGCATGTTGTAACAACGTGGAATTAGCAGAATAGGCTATTGTATTGTTTAACTCACACCTGTTGCTCTCGATGTAATTTAGCTGATAAAAGGAGACTAATAAAAGCCTCACGTGTGGCGTTTCACTGTCAAGGGGTGCGATATAGCGTGTATGTAATTACATTACAAATACTGACTTGAGCCCCACCACTGTATGGGTTAGCCCTACCATAGATTACCCAACAAAAATACTCTGGCGCCGCCAGTGGTTTCAATAGTTCACTTTAGTCTAAGTTATCTCAGTGGGTCTCAAACGGTTTGGTCACAATTTATGTAAACAAACACCTATTTCCAAGGCACTCCTTTATAATTATTGGGAAATCTCGCCTAGGGCTGCAAATTGTCTAGAGCCGGCCCTGTATCCACACATATATTGTTTTGATACTTGTAACACCAAACATGACACAGTGGTCTAGTTAATAAAACATAATAATAACAATCATAATATTACCATTAACTTTATTGCGAAATTAAAACAGAACGGTAAAGAAAAATACAGTTTCAGTCTCTCGATTTGAAGCTTATGCATTGTACCATGAACCTGTATACACCTGTAACATTCAACTGCGTGAGGAGTTGGAAAGGTAGTTTCTGAAGATGTTACAAATAACACACAACATACAATGCCATAATAACTTTGTATTATTAGTGTAGGCCACTTATTTATGTATAACATCTGAAGATGTGTAGTTTTATTCACGTTTTCACATAATTTTACAGGATATTGCTATATTATTTCACATATTGTAGTTCTACACATTAATATCTGATTTGTAAAACATCACAGACAGAAAGGTATATCCGTAATTTAATGGTAAGCTATTGAAATTCTGATTCCATAGATGTGTCTCCCATCACCCAAACCCCTGAATATTCTCTCAACTCAGTATTTACATTCTTTCATTCATAGAAAATCAGTAATATCTTGAAAAACTACAAGTGCTTTTCTATGCTCTGTGCACTGTTATGGTGTAAATACAGCCTATTTACCAATTGGATCAAATATACAAATCAGCCGAATTAATGTTGATACTGCGAGGAGACATATTGTGTGAAGAGAAATTGAAGATGTTGTTTAATTGCAATATATTTATGATCCACGTCACATATTCAGTTTTGGCGGCATTTCTTCCAGTTTGTCCAAAGGTCTTCTAATCAGGGCTCTATAAATAAAGAACTACGGCAGATGTGTAATATTTAATGCAGCCGAACTGTGTATTACAATGCCGTTATGTGATGACTAAATAAAGTATTATCTTCTTTTTAAAAAAAAATGTTTTCATATTGCATAAACACCATATCCCAACGTACATTGCGGCTAAAATATCCAATTACCGAGCTTCAACGATAGCTGAGGATTATGGTTAGGTAGATGTTTTAGCCTATAAAAACCTCTGAAAAAAGAAATGTGTCTCTCAGAATCGAAAGGGAAAAACCTATGGGAAAAACACAAAAGCAGTGTACACAATTTAAACCAATTAATGTTGTGTAATTAAGGATAAACTGATGTGTTTTAGTGGATGAGTACGGCAGATATCACTGTTAAATCATTTGACATTTAGGGGAATACAGTTTTATTATGAAAACTTCGAGACCGGAAATACTGTTTTCACCCGGTGAGGGTTGACGCTAACTTTACAGGGACGCTGCCGTTACCCGCTCTCCTGGCGAGACCTCAAACCATCTTCGTAATATCTATCAAACTATAGATCCTATACACATCCACTGGACGTGGATTCTAAAAGTATAATATACACTTCTCGCTAGAAATCTAATCTAAAAGCATTTTAATGGCCAAACTCCTACAATTTAGGATTTTCCAGGGAGGGTTATTTGTAAATATACGACCCACTTGAGCGTTTGCAGTCAATGGGAGCACTAGAGGTCGAAAACTTTAAAACGTGATTATAGGTCGTATTAAGTGATTAAACAATCAACCTATTTGGTCGTAATAAGGGCTTGAACAATGAGTTGGACGACTTGTTGATTAAAACGCTTTTTGATTAGATTTCTAGCGAGAAGTGTATATTGTACTTTTAGAATCCACGTCCAGTCGATATGTAGGATATATAGTTTGATAGATATTACGAAGATGATTTGAGGTATGCGGCAGCCTCCATGTAAAGTTAAGGGTTGAAAACAGTATTTCCGGTCTCTACGTTTTCATAATAAAACCAATGATCAAATGAACATTTAATATTCATTACTAAAGGTACAGCCGAATCATCACAGCGCACAAAACCTATTACCGCCGCAGATGGACCAAAAAAGGGAGCGTCTGAAAAAAAAGGGGGCGGGTGCGCTCAGTGAAACAATAACAACGAAACATGGAGGAACAGTCTGCGTTTAAATCATGTGTGTGTGCGTGTGTGTGTGTGTGTGTGTGTGTGTGTGTGTGTGTGTGTGTGTGTGTGTGTGTGTGTGTGTGTGTGTGTGTGTGTGTGTGTGTGTGTGTAGAGGTGTGTAGAGGTGTATGTGTAGAGGTGTGTGTGTGTAGAGGTGTGTGTGTTTGTAGAGGTGTGTGTGGTTAAAACCAACCCGGTATCACGGCAAGACGATTTACCATAATAATAATATAATAAAATCCAATTACGTTCTTCTACCACCAGGTGTCCCTTTCTATCAGCTCTGCACCGTTATGGTGTAAATACAGCCTATCTACCAATTGGATAAAATATAAAAGTCAGCCGAATTAGTGTTGATACTAAAAGGAGACGTATTGTTTGAAAAGAAATGTAAGATGTTGTTTAATTGCTTATATATTTATGATCCACGTCCCGTTTTCAGTTTTGGCGGCAGTTCTCCTGTTTGTCTAGTCTTCTCAGCAGGGCTCTATAAATAGAGAATATCTGAAGTATGAAGTCTGACAAAGTACTTAACGTCCAATATATTTATTTTGGCACTTGACAATCACCTTCCCTGAATTCAGTAGCGTGGCGTGGGAAAAAAATTAGGGGAAGCCAATAATACGTCCTTTCTTTTGGGGTGGGGGGGGTTTGGTGGTCAATGTAATAACGTAACCAGATGAGTGATTACAGCGCCCGGTATCATTTTACACACATTTGTATCATACAGATGCAGGACTTACACACGCCTGTTATCTGACCGACAGGTCCGCACGCACTCTCCATCCCAAACTCTAATAAGCATTCATTCACAAACTAAATCAGGAGACCTTTAACGTTTTACGTCCGGTTCGCTCCTTTGTTCCTCGCTGTACACAGCTCCAGTTTGGGCATTGGCCTGTGTTAGAAATTAAAATCAATGTTTTAATGGGGAAATGTAGTTTAAACATGCCGTCAGTTTTAATGCTCTTTTATACTGAAAAACCAGAAATTCTTGTGCACAAGCAGTTAAGCTTTTAAGCTTTTATTCTGAAAATCCTTCATCTCCGGTTAGCATTTAGCATGTGGCTAATATACGATTTCCTGAAGAGGTGAATTTAGTAGCGAAATGATATGGAGTGGTGCAAACCGAAGCCTACTGATTTAACACTACAACTATAGATGTCGAGATACTATCATGCTGAATATTAAATGAAGGTACAGTTTATTTGAATACATTGTTTACAGACGAGAGTAGCATGTGACAACATCCGGAATGACCGGAAACCAAACGAGCCGAGAAGTATTGTTTAGAGTATTGATTACAGCGTTTAGAATGTGTTAAATGAAAAGTGATGAAAGAGAATATGAGGAGAAACGGCGTGTTAAGCATATATTGAATGTGAAAAGAACCTATCCTCTGTTTAAATGCAATAACGGACATTGGAGACGAGGTGAGCCGGCTGGCGGGGAGGAGCCAGCAGAGGATATATATAGCAGCGCCGGGGGAGAGATCCGCTGTCTTCTTGCTCAGGAGAACCGGACCACAGCTGTTTGTCTGACGGAACAATATTCTGTCTGTAACACAACCGCGCCTTTTTTAATTAAAGTATCCCATTTGAATCTTTTCAGAGACTCCATTTAGTCTCATTTTAAAGCTTCTCTCCTGGACGCGAGAATAAAGAACATATTTAACACCTGTCATCAGATTGTATTTGTTGTTGCTGCTGCAGCGGAAGTTTAGTACAATTATTTTTGATTAAATACTCCAAATCTCCACCCTCCATAATTGCACTTGCTTCAGTTGCTTGCTACTTTCTAACGGCGGTAAGAGTGGTGCAGTGACGCTATCTATCTTCTATCGATTAGATTTATGATTCGAAAATTATAAAAGTAGGGTAGACATGTGGATATTTTCCGACTGAACAAAACGTGCATTTACCTAACAGGTTCGTTTTCCACTGACCTTTTTTCGAGCTATTTTCCAAAATCCTATGGAGAAATCCCATTGCTATTTTTTCGAGGGAAACCGAGCGCAGCTTACTTCCGCTTTTTGGGACGCGTCACATCACCACTAAGTTGATGCGATTTGATTGGATTGTGAGGCAAGGGAAGCCAGCCGCCTCTGGCTTCCCTTGGCATGGCCCTGACCAATCACAGGTTGGCAGGGGCATGACGTGAGCCTCATCTGATTGGTCAATCCCTTCATTTTTTTTCACCAAGGGAAGCAAATTTCGGCTGGCCTCCTCTCGCAACAGAGTGCAATCTACTGTTTCACCATAACATCTAGAGGGGCGCTGTTTCAGTCTTTGTAAAATACGCAATGAGAATGGGGGAGAGACGGGCCGGCAGCAACACACAACAAAGAATTTCCGAAACTAAACGAAGTGTTTTTATTTATTTATTAAAATTATAACTACAATCCGAAAAAACAGGGGAAGCCTGGTTTCCCTTGGCCTCCAGGAGAAAACGCCACTGCCTGAATTTAAGTCAGGTGTAACTAAAGTCTGATTTAAGGGTTGTTTATATTTCACATCATTAATCAGAATCTGCAAAGTAACTAAAATACATGTAGTGGAGTAAAAATGCCAGGTTAACCTCTGAATTGTAGTGGAGTAGAACAAAGAAGTATGCTGCTGTAACAAAAACATTTCCCAACTAGGGATCAATAAAGTATATCTTATCTTATCTTAAGATGATCGATGGCTACTGCCATATTTGCAAAATTTGCCTCTGAACCTTGACAAGTGCTTGTTTCAGGCTTATCAATGAATAACAGGAGGGGTCACAGACATAAGACCAGCTGTTAAATAAAGCTCTTCTGACCTTAAGTGTCATGTGTGTATATTATTTCACCCATTTATTAATTATATGTTCTACATTTGATAACACCACTGTGTTTCGTATCCCCTAAACCTCCAGGGTTTACACAGTTTAATACTTGCAACTTCTAATTGTGGGAAATACGAAAACGTCTTATAAAGAGACGTGCCATATAATGTTGCGAAACACACAATGTAGTGTAGTTCCAACCCAGTCTCACAAAAAAACGTGTAATAACTACGTTGGTCCACAACGTAGGACGTAGTATTTCGACAAAAACGCCTCTGAAATTGTAAGATCCCTACGTTTTTTTTCACCATTCATTCCAATGGCTGGCGTCTATGTCACGTGATCTTCACATTTCTCCCTGCAGAAAAAAAAAACATGGCCGAACTTCGTTTTATTCTCGGTGTAAAATGCCTATTTTAAAGTTAGTTTGGCCATTAAAATGCGTTTTGATGTCATTTGATGCGAGAAATATGAGTTGTCATTTCAGATTATGTGTGCAGTGGATGTACATGATCTTTAGTTTGCTAGTTATTATGAAGATTACTTCAGGAAATTGTGTCTACGTTTTCATTGTTACCATGGTGGTTGCTAGGGACGCTGCTATCGATATTATTTCTGTTATGTTGTGTAAAATGGTGTTATCTTTATTGCTACCCCCTTCCCCGTCAATGTTGGTCCACAGCGCAAACGTATTCGTTTAACAAAATCCGCAATTGTGGAATAGTGTGTTGCCGAGAGATGGGAGTCGGAGGCGGGGTATCAAAGGTACAAGCTCGACTTTTATTTAGCAAAAACAGACCGGCGGAGACAGGAAGTCCGGCTCACTAAAATGTCCGTGCAGAACAATACCCTAACCCATAGATCCGTGGGTGAATAATGTTAATCACCACAATAGATACGTTATTTTCCCCTGTGCAATTCTCAATTTACTCAACAATAACACATAATTATCCTTGTGTTTATTTATTTGTTTGATTAATAAACACAAGTTGGAGTCCGTCAGGACCAAGGGTCGGAGCAGCTAATTTGCTTTACAGAATATTACACCCGGAAGTAAGTATTATCTCCGCTTCGCTTGGCAAACCCCGTGATAGTCCTCAAGCTCTGTGATTGGAGAGTGTGCTCCGAGGGTTACGCCGAGCGCCGAACAGCACTTTGAAATGGGATGGAACCACGGCAGACTGTCCAAAACTGGATTTGAACGGGTCCACCCCGTCCCCCCCTCCCCCACTCCGTCCCCAGAACTACACGCTGGCTATTATGTTTCGCAACATGTTCTCTATCTATGGCACGTATCTACTGGGAGTTGTAGTTTTAAAAGACGTTTTCATATTTCCCATTATAAGAAGTTGCCAGTATTAAACTGTGTACATCCCTGGAGGTTTAGGGGATAGGAAACACTCAAATGTAAAACATATAATTAATAAATGGGTGAAAATTGCTTGTGCCCATAATGGGCAGCATTAATATACCCACATGCCAGCTAAGGTCAGAAAAGCTTTATTTAACAGCTGGTCTTATGTCTGTGACCCCTCCTGTTGTTAATTGATAAGCCTGAAACATGCACTTGTCAAGGTTCAGAGGCACATTTTGCAAATATGGCAGTAGCCATCGATCATCTTAAGATAAGATATACTTTATTGATCCCAAGTTGGAAACATTTGCGTTACATCAGCATGTATAACAGTTGTAAATATGCAGTGGTGTTTATTTGTAAATCATTTAGTATAATCACACAAATTCTGTGTTTCATATTTAATGATTCTGTGTTCTTTATTTATTGATTGTTCAATACCTGACAAGGCTGGAGATGAAAAACTTGGGTCGCAGGTTCCTCAACAGTGCATCACAAGACATCTATCAATACGTGTGTATACCTCCACCATTAAACTGACATATTCTGCACATTTCTTATACTATCTACATACATCTTATATAAGAGTATAATACATATGTATAATATCAGTTAAAATAAGTGCTTCAACATAGTTAACATTGCTGGAGGTATACACAACGTTTTTCATTCATTGCATAACTACACCGTTTGTGTATATATGTCAATAAGCCTTAGAAAATCTTGAAATCTTGAAAGGGATGTGCAAAATAGTCATTATATACAGTCTTTAATTAACTATTAGTAGAGAATAACGAGTAATGAATATACTTTAGGGATCCTATTAATATCTAATAATAAAAATAATGAAATTCAATAACATGCTTTAACCACCAGGCGTCCCTTTCTATCAGCTGTGCACGTTTATGGTGTAAATACAGCCTATCTACCAATTGGATCAAATATAAAAGTCAGCCAAATTAGTGTTGATACTGTAAGGAGATGTATTGTGTGAAAATAAATGTAAGATGTTGTTTAATTGCTGATATATTTATGATCCACGTCACGTTTTCAGTGTTGGCGGCAGTTCCTCATGTTTGTCTAGAAGTCTTCTCATCAAGGCTCTATATAATATATAACACAAGGATGTGTTATTGTTGAGTAAATTGAGAATTGCACAGAGGAAAATAACGTATCTATTGTGGTGATTGACATTATTCACCCACGGATCTATGGGTTAGGGCAGCGCCGTATAGACTGAGAGTTACGTCATCTCCGTTCACTCCAATGGACCACTTTTTTACAGCAATGGCGAATCGTGGAGCCTCTCAATCGTTCCCCGGAAGTTAGCGCCAAGGCTAGCAGAGCTGTAGAGTTGCAGCATAATAGACCGTTCGTGACGGACTTTTAAAGGTAAGAAGAAGTTTAAAGATTTATATTGCGGATATTATCAGTACATCTGATTCAAATTAACATGTGTATTAAAGGATGTCAGTGGATTATCCCTAAATTAGTAGAATTAGGGAACGTTTACAGATAACAGATAAAGCTAGGATTCCGGATCAAGTTAGCAACACACGTTGAACAGCCTTTTAATTGTAAAGTCCGTTCTCTTAATGTCATTTCGTCCAACGTTGTTGAATTAGAGAAGAGGGGCTTCTAAAAGGGATTGTATGCGGGGGTGGAGGGAGTTAAATATTAGATAAATATAACTTTGGTGCGTGTAAGAGTTAGTGTTTTTAGTAGAGCCATATTGTGTCCTTGTGATTATGTTGATTATTACCTGTCTGTATAATGTTGCAGCTCAGCTGATTTTGGATTGATGGCAAAGGAAGAGGGACTTAAGTGAGAGTGAAAACACAAGGTAAGTTTAATAGGCTACTACTGTTTTATATAAGTAAGCATACTAAACATGTATTCTATCACTGTATTATATAAGTCATCTTGTTAGTAACCTACTGTATGGCAGGTGGAGGGGCAGTGATGTTACAGGTGGAGGAGTAAAACTGCAAGACTGCAAAATCACAAGACAGAGAAATCAAAGTTTGTTCTCCAGAGAAGAGGTTGATTTCACTTCATTTGTTTCATACTTTCTAAAGATGTGGAAATGGCAACAAAAAAAACTTGAGAGCTGCAACCAAGACAACTGTAACAACATGAGTAGAGAGCCACCAAGGTTTTTCAAGTCCCTCTCTTACTCCATTTTGCCAACCCAAACTTTCAGGTATGACGGGACACCTTGCTTGTTTTTGTTGTTTGCGCTCCTCTGGCTGGGTGCTGGCAGGTGGAGGGCAGTGATGTTGGCAGGTGGAGGGGCAGTGATGTTACGGGTGGAGGGGCAGTGATGTTAGCTGTTACACACCAGGCTCAAACTTAACACATTGCATCCTTCTTTGCAGTGTCCTTATTCCTGGAAGGGGAATCTGCAATTCCTGCAGAGTTTTGTAACCCGTTGGTCCGCACCAAAGCAAATTTTTAAAGCCTTCTTAATTGTCTCATTGCTCCATTTCATCCCCTTTGTGGTGAGTCTGCCTAATGCCTTAAGTTGGTCTTTTGAAAACGTTTTCTTATATTTGTTGTCCTTAATTTTCATTGTTTTCTTGAGAGCTGCATTTTCCTTCCTGATTTTTCTTAGTGCAGACTTTGCTTTTTTGGTGGTTCCTTCTTGGCTCTTTAATTTTCTCTTTAATTTTTTTAATAGATCTGTTTGACTGGCTGCTGGTTCCCTCGTATGCTGACTGGCTGCTGGTTCCCTCGTATGCTTACTGGCTGCTGGTTCCCTCGTATGCTTACTGGCTGCTGGTTCCCTCGTATGCTTACTGGCTGCTGGTTCCCTCGTATGCTGACTGGCTGCTGGTTCCCTCGTATGCTTACTGGCTGCTGGTTCCCTCGTATGCTGACTGGCTGCTGGTTCCCTCGTATGCTGACTGGCTGCTGGTTCCCTCGTATGCTGACTGGCTGCTGGTTCCCTTGTATGCTGACTGGCTGCTGGTTCCCTCGTATGCTGACTGGCTGCTGGCTGAGTGGGTGGTGTCCACCCTCCCTGTCTCTCCTCACTAGCCATGTCCTCTCTTTCTTCACCCTCACTTTCCTTTCTCTCAGTCTCCTCATCCCTTCTTCCCTCAATCTTTGAGACTAATGTAAGTAGAAGACATGGCACTGTAGATTTTAGAACATTTAAAATATTATACCACTTAAAAATAAGAAATATGACTTTTGTTACTAAGAGTTCATACTTATTATACCTGTGTCACCTTTCACACTATAGCTGTGATCATGAGCTATGGGCTTTGTAGATACAGGTCCCGGGGTGAATCGTGGTGCAGGGGCCCTTCTCTTACTTACTGGACATGTTATACTCATTACATACTGTATATAAAATATGACCAAGAATGTGACACAACTTTATAGAAATTCATATCACATCTGTTACTGATGCCATTTGTCATACTTTGTTTAACTCACAAATAATAAAGTTCCATAACTTCAGTTGGGAACAAAGACCACACCTTATCTCTCCAAGGCAATTTCCCATCCAATAGGTGTGCTATATAGGTGTGTATACCCCTTTCTCCTGTCTGTTACTCCCTCTTTCAGCACAAGAACCAGAGGGGGATTCAATGGAGCCTGAATACCTGCACTGAGACCCTCACCCTGCACCCTGAGTCTCAACTCTGTGTTTTTCAAGCCTTTCCCTGTTTTTTTGTATTAAACAAAACATTAAGCTTTCCCAATGGTGTGGTTTTCGTTTTGTGAAAAAGTGCAAATGCACTGTTTGTACATAATAACCTCACATATTTTGTTGCTGTTGGTCGTGAAATTGCTCCTGCTGACTTGAGCCAGCCATTTTTTCCTCCGCTCTGTGGGGAAGCCGTACATTCGTACTCCTTTCTCGGAGCGATTTGAGCATCCCCAGGCAGCACAGCAAACCATGGTGGCGACTAGGAGGCAGCACAGCAAACCAGGACAACACGGAGGAAAAGACACAGACAAAATGCATGATATGCTATTCAATGTTTATTGAATTCCATGTATTTGCAATGGATGTTCCTAAAATAACACATTTAACATCATCATCATGCTGCTGCTGCTGCTGCTGCTAGTCCTTTGATAGTCACCTGTCGGTCTCCTGTCCTTTCTGAAAGCCATAAAGATGACATTAGTCATTTAGATAACTTGTGTCCTCAATTACCATGGGATTACTGAAACTACCATGAATTTAAGAAAATGGTAGAAATGAATCTAATCTGAATTTTGAAGCATTCCTTTAGATCCCCTCCCTCTAAATATATCAATAAACATTAGAAAGTGATGCTCCTGACTACCATACAGGTTTAAGAAGATAATAGTGGTTTTAAAGAATTCAAAGCTATAAACAGCAAAAGGCTCTTTAACCAAGGCACTGTTAGCCTAACATGTAAACTAGTTGTTCACACTAATCCTAATATTATCACTTAATATTAGCAAATTCTATTTTATTTTTTAAAACACATTGATGTAAATACATACACATATCGATTTGTTTTATAAATATTGCAAATCAAAACCTTTATTCACTAATAATTACCAAAAATCGTAGTTCTATCTCCTGTTATCAATGCATTCACATTGCCTGCCATGAACTTCCGGGGAACGATCCTCGTCTGCATGAACCACGTGACGATAACCGTTTTTGGACTTCCGCTGTCATAACTCTTCTATCTATACGGCGCTGGGTTAGGGTATTGTTCTGCACGGACATTTTAGTGAGCCGGACTTCCTGTCTCTGCCGGTCTGTTTTTGAGATGCTAAATAAAAGTCTAGCTTGTACCTTTGATACCCCGCCTCCGACTCCCATCTCTCGGCACCACACTATGCCACAATTGCGGATTTTGTTAAACTAATACCTTTGCGCTGTGGACCAACATTGACGGGGAAGAGGGTAGCAATAAAGATAACACCATTTTACACAACATAACAGAAATAATATCGATAGCAGCGTCCCTAGCAACCACCATGGTAACAATGAAAACGTTGTATAGAAACAAATTCCTGAAGTAATCTTCATAATAACTAGCAAACTAAAGATCATGTACATCCACTGCACACATAATCTGAAATAACAACTCATATTTCTCGCATCAAATGACATCAAAACGCATTTTAATGGCCAAACTAACTTTAATATAGGCATTTTACACTGAGAATAAAACGAAGTTCGGCCATGTTTTTTTTTCTGCAGGGAGAAATGTGAAGATCACGTGACAGACGCCAGCCATTGGAATGAATGGTGAAAAAAAACGTAGGGATCTTACAATTTCAGAGGCGTTTTTGTAGAAATACTACGTCCTACGTTGTGGACCAACGTAGTTATTACACGTTTTTTTGTGAGACTGGGTTGGTAGTTCTGGGGGGGGGTTCCAGTTTTGGAAAGTCTGCCGTGGTTCCATTCCATTTCAAAGAGCTGTTGACGCTCAGGATAAACTGATGTTTTTTAGTGGATGAGTAATGCAGATATCACTGTGTAATAATTTGACAGTGCGGGGAATATATCCGGTTTTATTCTGAAAACTTTGAGACAGGAAAAACAGTTTTCACCCACGCTAACTTTACATGGAAGCTGCCGCATATACACGTTATCCTGGCGAGACCTCAAATCATCTTCGTAATATCTATCAAACTATAGATCCTACACATCCACTGCACGCGGATTCTAAAAGTACAATATACACTTCTCGCTAGAAATCTAATCAAAAAGCATTTTAATGGCCAAACTATTCTACAATTTAGGATTTTCCAGAGAGGGTAATTTGTGAATAAACGGGAGCATGTTGTTTCTTACACGACCACTAGAGGTGCTACACTTTAAAACGTGCCTATGGCTCGTAATCTAAGGTGCTTAAACAATCGACCTATTTGGTCGTTTTTTGTAGGAGGACAGGCTGCTCTGTCTATACCTGTGTACTCTCATATTCCGAATAACCCAGCTTCCCCAAATTTCTTTCTTTTTGGTGTCTATATACGCCGGGATCCGGAGTCATGGATGATCCTGCTGCCGTGGTCCTGAGTCCTGGATCGCGAGCCCTGGATCTTGAGTTGTGGCTGTGCCTGTTGCTGTGGTCCTGGATAATAAATCCTGGCTGGATATCCTCGTGGATTCACATTCACATGCATTTCCAAACATTTGGACTACCTATGCTGCAAATGTATTATCTTGTCAATGTACACACGGCATCTATTGCACGTCTGTCCGTCCTGGGAGAGGGATCCCTCCTCTGTTGCTCTCCCTGAGGTTTCTCCCATCTTTCCCTTTAAACTGTGGGTTTTCTCCGGAAGTTTTTCCTTGTACGATGTGAGGGTCTAAGGACAGAGGGTGTCGTATTGTCATACTGATATTCTGTACAAACAGTGAAGTCCACTGAGACAAATGTAACATTTGTGATATTGGGCTATATAAATACACATTGATCGATGATTGATCGATTTTGAAACACCCAAAAAGCTCAAAATGTTTCATCCTCTATGGGCTGGGAAAAGAATGTTCAGTATCCCAAACTTGCACAAAGTAGAGTCCATGTGTGTCTGTGTGCTTTTGAATGTGTGTGGGCGTGAAGAAGGGAAGAGAAAAAGTGCATTGTGATCTGTCATTGTGCGACCTTAGCTAGGAACAGTGGTGACTGGTCATTAGGGGCACAGCCCCACCTAGTGTCAGCAGAAAGTATTACGAATAATGATTACCCAAAAAATAAATATATAAAATATATTTTAAGATCGTGTTTAATCATCTGATTCGTCTGTATATTGCTGTTTTAGTCTGTGTTCTTCTAATTAGTGTCTACAGTGTGTTCCTATTGAGACGTTTTGAGCCATGTGGGCAAAACCTGATCATGCCCCTCCCTCTCACTGTCTAAGTCAATGGTGACTGTAAGAACTACTATTTTTCTATTTAATGTGTGTGGCAAAAAATAATGACCATAGGGGCACTGAGCTGCCATACGTCATCTCACATAATTCAGAGCTGATTGGCTGTAAGTACGTGTGCCGCGAATAGTGTAGTGTGTGAAGAGGAGACGAGGGTTGCGGTCGGATAGTTTAAAAATCAGCTCCTAAGTTCTAACCCTATCTCCTATTCCTTGACCTCTGAGTGAAACGTCACGGGGTTAAGGGATAGTGGATAGGAGAATTCAAAAGGACTTAGGAGAAGAGACTGCGGTACTTTAGAGAATCCGAATGCACTTTCACTATCCAACGTGTTTATGATGCGCAAGCGGACGTCATTGTGTGCGTCTGCTGCTGTGGTGAAACTATGGAAATACAGTGTTCGATACAACGGACTACATGGATGTTTAATAAGAACGAGGGACTACTGTAAACTCATCTAGAGATTCTGCACCGTGCTGTGATGCTGTTGTTTTATGCTTTATGAACGTGGACAACAGAGAAACATATTCTTCATGACCAAAGTTGTAATTGAAATAAAAAAGGAAAGTGACATTTATGCTCGTCACCCTCTCCCTCCAGTCCACATTAATACAAATGATCCCAATACGTATGATTGTATGAACTATGAAAATATCTTAAAAGTAAATACACATTTATTTATTATAAACGTTAGTCCTTAACATCTATCACTGTGTATATCACCATTCAAACATCTTTTAAAAGTTGAACAAACCTCACACAGCTCAGTCAAATGTTGACTTTATTTGACAATTTCAGTAAAAACTAATGTTCATATTTCTCTTTTTGATTATAATACTGATGAACGTTCAAAACAAAGCACTTTGGCAACTTACCACATATATTTTAAAATGCTTAATAAGCACCGTGACTTTCATGATATAACTTCTCCGTCATAATCGTTTGTTTCCGTGAACGGCCGACTGTTGTGTGACGGTAAATGTTGCGGCTGCAAGGCATTGTGGGGCAGCATTTTCTCCTCTCCTTTCGGTTAGGGAGGTCCAGTGGTTCCTAAGCTAAAGGAGGTTATAAAGGAAGTTTGAAACCTCCTTTCCTACCATTCTAGAGAATTCGAACGACACTTATCATGGCTGCCACTGAGGGACTTCTGGGTAATTTCACTCCGTTAGGAAGGTTCCTAAGCTAAATGGACTATTTGACTTCAGCCGAGAGAGTTGCAGTGACGCTTCCTAAAACCCGGAAGTAAGCTGCGCATTGTTTCCCTCGACAAAAAAGCAATGAGATTTGTCCATAGTATTTTAGAAAATAGCTCCAATTAAGATCTGTGGGAAACGTACCTGTTAGATAAATTTCCGTTTTGTTCAGTCGGATAATATCCACATGTCTACCCTAATTTTATAATTTTCGAATAATAAATCTATCGATTAGACTTATGATAGACTTTTGAAACTAAAAGAAGATAAGGAGGACTTTTACAAAAAAGTTATAGAGATTTTTGTCCAGAAGGATAGCATAGACTTCATCTTCAAGTCAAGGTAAGACCACCATTTTATTGAAAATGGGATCTTACTAAGAGAGAACAATTACATATTTAAATGATAAAATTACATTTTTTGGGTATCCTTTTGTTGAACTGTCTGTGTAAAATTAATCGAAGCATCAGACTAAAAAAGCTTTTGAAAATAATATTATATTTTGATTTAGGTCAAAATATAATATTTGTAAACCTGAAGAGTCAGTGCCAGTGCCTCACCAGCCATGAACCTCACTGCACGTCACTGCAGAAGCTTATATAGACATCTAAGTTTGTTGTTCCCCACCACTTTTGTAGAAAAAAAAACACCAATGGCTAGGAAGACTTATTTTCAGCTTCATATGATCAAAACAAAACTCGTATCCGTCATTGTAACAATGTAAAATCTGCTGCATTTTGATACAAAGCAATACTTCACTTCACCCCTCCACCAACTTAATCCGGGTTTTTTGCAGAAAGTCTTTGGTCTTTTTCTTATTCAACGGGGGAGGGGTCAGTAGGGGAGGGGGCAGCTGGGGGAGGCAAGGGGTTGGGTGGCAGACTGGCGACAGGCCGTCATCTCTCTCCCCGCCTGGCATCTGCCCACTGCTGCCAACCCTCTTCTAATCAGCAGCCGTCCATGTGCTTGGCAGCAGAGGTGGTTTCAAATCAGCTTCTCGCCCCGAGTTAAAAACCCTAAGCCCTATCACTTTGTAAACGGGTACCTTTAGGGCGACTGATGCAGGGACGCCTCTGATGTGCTGAAGTGGAGAACATTGGTTGCCTCAAATACGTTTTGCTGCTAGCACTGTTGTTACTGTTGTTCTTGTACTTGTTTATCATAGTTGTTTTTTCAAACCAAAATCAAAAGGCAGCTCTGTCTTTTGGTTTGATTTGTTAACATGCTTCTAACTGACATGGATGTTGGGAAAACAGTTCACGGGAGGAAAGTAAAGCAGTAAAGCGATGGGCTTGAAGTGTAATTCCCTTTGAAAAAAGGAGGGAAACAGGAACTGCACTTGTAGTGAAACTCAAGTCTTTATTTTGTTTTACTCTGACATGATGTCTGAATTGGTAAGAAAAGGAGAACGATGTTCTCTAACTAGAAACCATTATTTTAAGAAACTGCTATCTTACAGTGTATGACAAAACATTTCATACTGTTTAAAGATGATGACACCAGGACTGTAAAGCTTACAATTCTGATTATTATTCAACAAATGTTTATGAGGTAACAAATCATTTGGTGGATAGCATAAAGCTACATGGCTCATTCATTTGCAGGGCGGAGGGTGTGGGAATTAGGCAGGATGGCTGTTGGCTTCAGAAGTACAAAGAATGGGCTATGTGGAAGGGGAAGCAGAAGAAAGAAAAATCCACAAATTACAGGAATTATGTGCAGCATGGGTTTCAAACACACACACATCCAGACAGGCTGATTGATGAACCAAACGAGTCACCGAAAATCAAAGGGGGGAAATAAAGGGAGACACAAAGGGGGGACAATTTGAAATGGACTAACCCTCTCCGGTGGCTCTGTAGCCAAGGGTCGGACAGATAGGGTTGCCAGAAAGAGTCTGCTGACAGCCAGTGTCACTGGGCTTTGTAATCATTGTGCTGGACCTGATAGGGTTACTAGCGGCTAATCCAGGCTGACCTTGGTTAGGTGCCCTGAATGAGGACGGCTTTGTACAGTTGGGACAAGCTAACAGTATGACGGTGATGCTGACATATAATGTCTACGTGGGGACTTGCCACCACAGCTCTTTTGTTGTGCTATCGAGTTGCAAGTCCTTGCCGCAAAAAATAAATAATGTTTTTCTCTTTCTTTCCGGGTGGAAGAAAGGTGGCATTTGAATTGTCACTTGGGAGAAGGTAAGGTTGTATCTGAAGGTTCAAGATGTCAGCTCTTGTGTTAGATGGTGTTGGAGTGACTTAAAAAAAAATCCTATCGTGATGAAATGTTATGTTGTTGCCAGGTAATGGCCCGTGTGTGTCTGAGCGTGTCATCAATGGATTTGATAGAAATGCCAACACACAGTACAATATGATCCTACAAAAGGTATCTCCGTCGCAAGGCCAAACTGATACAGCATTTTTTCCTCCACCATGGAAAGAGCATATATTTAATATAAGTAAACATATTTATATATAATAATAATAATAATAATAATAATAATAATGCATTACATTTTTTATTAGAGCGCTTTTACAGGTGCTCAAAGCGCTTTACAATTACACATTACACATATTAGACATGTAAGAGTCATTACTGTGGACATTACCCACAGGAGCAAATGCGGGCAAAGTGTCTTTCCCAAGGACGCAGTGGCGGCCGAGGCGGAATTCGAACTAGAGTCACCAACGCCCCTTGATCTGATGACCAACGCTCTAACCACTGCGCCAAAACCGAGCAAAAAGGGAAATTATTTCAACGATGCTAAAATTAATAACAAATATTAATAAAGATATCATTAGTTTTCAATTTAGTTGTTAATAAGAAAAAGAATATTTGAAAAAAATGATATATTCACTAATAGTGGATAAAAGCTTTACCAGATTTAAACACTGTTGTCCCTCTGGCTTAAATGACAATGCACTAATAAACAAAGTGCATCAGCAATTAACCATGAAATCCAAAGAACTAATGTTTTTTCAAGACTTTGTATTATACTAATTTCAGTATGGGAGACAGGGAGAATGCCAAATTCAATGTTAGACATAATACATACTCACAAGCATCCATACAACATCTACACATACAGACGCACACTGCACACACACAACTACCTTCAGGCTCCAACCGGTGTGAAGGCAGTAGAGAGAAGGCATCCTTGCCTTTCTTCCTGCCAGGGAGAGCTGTAAACGGGAATGGGATTCCCATCCCCTGGAGCCTGCTACTAATCCACAACAGGCCCACTGCTGGATTACTGGGGACATCAGCTGACATGCCAGCGAGTGCACACACAGGGTTACATACACATGTGCCCACTCACCTACACACACATGAAATGGCACACACATCTCACCTACACACACATGAAACGGCACACACATCACACACATGCCAGCCATGAAATATGTGCAACGTTCACTCACATGCACACCAGTGGTCATGTGTATGGATGGGAGCACACCCACACTCAATACATACACAAATCACACACATAATCAAGACCTGGAATGCAGCTCATGGCTTTAATACATTGGCAGGACAATATAGGGATTGCCATATTTTTCTACAGTCAGGAGTTGGCAGTAATGGCTAAGTCTGTCCTCCATTGTCCCTGCTGGTCTGGATGCATGTTGATGTATATACGCTTTTTGGAGTCCCTCCCCATGCAATTATACACCTCTATCTTGCATTATGTATGATTACGTGCTTTGTGATTCCTGCGATAATTTTTTCTAACTAGGCAGAACAACATGCTTTCTGAAACTGCAATTCCCCATATGGTTGTTTATACCGTTCCCATAACAATCATTGAAATGTCCAAACAATTGCTTCTGGCAATCAAAATGGGAAGCAAGTGTGGTCAAGTATGTTCACACACAAACAGATAGTTGTATGTTGGTTAATGTAGCTCTAAGTGATTTAACAGCTCATGCTTGTAATGTGAACAAAACAACAACAAAGATGACACAGCAAGATCCAACAGATAAACCAAAAATCAGGAAGTATAGGTTCAAAAGCTTGAATCAGTTGATGTCATCATTCATGTTCAACATTTCTTTTATACATGTGTTTTATGCCATTATCAAATGCATTAAAATGGGTTACCTTTAAGTGAACTGTAAAAAAAAAAGTAAAACAAAAAAGGGCACATATCACTGCTGGCAGTTAGTTGGGAGATCAGATGCAGCTCTGAGTCAGGATACACAATCTGCTGATTACTAACTATCAGCTCTGACACACAAATCAGCTGTAACACATTTCAAATGCAGTCAGGTAAATCTCAGCCCATGATTAGGTCAAGCGTGGTGGCGGTATTTGTGGTAAACACTGTTCCGCTCTGGGGGCTAAACGTTTGTGTCAGTAAAGAATAATTACACCCTTCCACGTTGTATCTATCGTGTTCATCTCGGTCCACAGCAGCCACTTTATTCTCTCGTTTGTTTAATAGCTCACTAGCAGCTTTATTGTTTCAAAGTGCTCGATAGCAAACCTGTAAATTCTCTGTTCAACATTTGCCCCCGTGGCGTTGTGGTTCACCGGTGCTGAATGTTGAAATAAAGCAAACAGCCATTGATCTGCAATCAAAGATCCAGGACAGGAGGTCATTTACATGTAGAGAAGAGAACCATTAGGAACACTGCTGCAAGGCATGTGTGTAGGTAAATTCATTTAGCAGTGGTTTGCTGGCACTATCGACTTGCATACACCAGGAATACGTTAAAAAAAAAGAAAATAAAGCACTAAGCTATTCTACTCTATTCTAATATTTTGTGTAGTAGTGGTACATGCTGTCTGTTGCTAATTAGAAATGGATGTGCATGTGTGCAGTACACAACAAAGCCAAGTTAACTATCAGGGGACCAAGGGAGGGAGACAGGCTTTATACTGGGGGCCTTGATATGAGGCAAAGGAATCAGATAGGAGGCAAATGGCTCTGGAAAATTAGGCACAACCACTTATTGGCAGTTGGTCAAGTTTCCAACTGTCCCAGGAGTCCTGAGTGCTTATGCAATGTGTTGCAGCTTCTGTTAAAATTTGATGATTAAATGGGCAAATACTTCCTAGATTTGTAGACTGAGAGCGGCGCCTGTTTATTTTATTTATTCATAGCATGAATATGAATAATTTACCGGTCAGCAGTTTTTGTCAGAGGAGAATCATTATTGTATGTGGCAGGCTAAAGGTTTATGATTTTTTGCATTTGGCACTTTTCCACTGTATTGACAGCCGCCAGCTTCTGTTGGTGTCATCTCTCTCAGTTTACTTAGAAAGCAGTCAGTCACCACTTATGGCGCTTTTCCACTGCAGCATGTAGCACGGTTTAAGCGGGCCGGGCCAAACCCGCTTTCTTTTGCTTTTCCACTAGGGGTAGTTCCGGCTCAGGGCTACTTTTCCACCTTTTTTCTGGCCCTCCAAAATCAAGGTTCTTACCGGGCCAACAACCGGGCTGAATATGCTAAACTAGTGACCTAAACACTCTCGACTGCTGAATGGTCAGAGAGAATCGCTGGCAAGGGAGCTACAACTACAACAAAATGAACATATCTTACAATGATTTAATTGTAATACAACAACGGCCTACAGCCATAAATAAACCAGCGAATGTATTCGCCATGACACAGACAGTCTGTGGTTTGTACTTGTTTAACTTTTGTCTAGTTTCTGAACAGATATGAGGAGCTGTGAGCTCTGAGTGCTAACAGCTAACGGCTGACGTTTTGGTTTTGTGGTTCGCATTGAAGATGACGTCAAGGCAGTTTTACGCAGCGTTGCTCCGCCCGCCGAACAGCCGATCTCCCTGCCTACACTGCGTTACTATAGTTACTACCCCAGTTGGTAAACTGTAATGGAAACGCAGCATAAAGTGAGCCTGGCCTACCAAGGCTTAACCATACCGTACTAAGCCGTGCGAGGTCCTGCAGTGGAAAAGCGCCATTAGACTGCTTTCACAGGTTGTCATAAACTGTGCATGAAAAAAATAATACCCTTGTTAAATATTCTTTTGCCGTCATGCTTTTGACAACTTGAGAGGGATTTTACCATGTGTTGAATGCAATAACAAACATATATGAAACACACAATTTCAAACATCTCATCTTATATGACCTCTGGAGAACAAAGACATCAGTTAACAAGACATTAAGTGCTTCAAAACCACTGCTGACAGTCTGCTGTGCTTTATTTAAACATGACTACAATCATTCCATAACCTTAACCGTGTGTTTATTGTTATAACCATACGATGCTACCCTAACTCAAATAAAGTAGTAATTTTATCCTGAAACAGCAATTATTTTAGGCCAAACCATGATCTTTTCTGAACCTAACCAAAGCGTTTTTGTGCTGAGCCCAAACCAAACCCTACATACTACATCATAAAACTGATTTATTTTTTCAGCAGTGATTTGTAATGGTTTTGGACAGAAAACTGACATTGCCCTGTACATGGGGGTTTTACATTATACATTTGCAAAGACCGATGGTCTGACATACAGTCAGAATGATGGTTTCCTTTGCCCTTTCTACCTCAGTACTACAAGTGTCTGTCTACTCTTCTACACTCAGTCAAGGTCAATTGAGTTCTCCAGTCTGTTATCAGTGGGGTTTTTGATGGAATAGTGCAGATAACAGAGTACTCAGAAATAGATGGAAGGAAACAGGAGATCAAGAACTGCAGCTTCTGAAATAATTATTGCACCTTCTCCACATGGCAACAGATTTATTTCTAACCTTTAACATGCTATATAGCTTTCAACACACTCAGCTGCACTCAAAGCGGTAAGGAGGTTTTATTGGACTATTGGTTTGGACATAGCTTAAAGTGTTTAGCTGATTTCACAGAATGGTAAATATGGATTCTGCATTTTTTGTTGTTCTTCCTTCTTTGATTTTGCTCAGAAGATTTTGAATTATTGACTAAGATTCAGTGTGGATAAAACAATACAATGAAAGCAAATGGTACGTCTGAAGCCTAATCAGTGCATCTTGGAAGCTGGAGCTGTTCTAGCCTTAGAGGCTCATCAGAAGTTTTGACATTGGCTACCTCTGAAAGAATTGTCTGATAGCCGTCTTCAAGATGTAATTGCTAGTTGCCAACATCACAAATTAGAAACGACTGGTGCCCAACTGGCACACTTTCTTATTTGCAAGGCCTTGACTGGAGTGAATCAAGGGGGGTGGGATGACAAACCTCTTATATCCGAGCCACAACCCTAATGTTTTATCATCTCTAACAGAAGTCACTAAGACTGATTCTCCAATAAGTGTTACATTTGTCAACACTTGTGAATTCTAGCTTGGAATAGGTAACAAAGCCAAAGTGTCACTTTAATTTGCATGTACTATTGCATTTGATGTGTCCGTTTATTTAACTTACCAATGCATGACCACTACACAAAAATAAAAAGCAGCCTATATTGTAATGCCTAAGACGTATTTTGTATGTTGCTTGGATGTTTCATTGGTGCATTTTGTAAAAGAAACAAACAATGGCTGTTTTCTGCTATTGTACAACCACCAGTGTACACAAACACACACACAAACCACCCAACACTGCAATCACGACCTGCCTCAGTCGATGGGATCATCACTAAAAAGTACCGACAACACTTTGACGGACCTCGATCTAACCAGGCTTTTTCCCATCAAGGTGATTATGTGACTAGCCTCGAGTTACGAGCAATAAAAGAAATGTCTCTCTTTTTCATTACATCTCCCAATCGTGAACAATGGGACGTTTGCCTCTGAGCCATTTATTCAGCTCTGATGTATGATTAGCACAGGGCAAATCAATACCATGTTGGATGATCTTAACGGAACAGTACAGTGATTTCCCCTCCGTCACAGGGGCAAGCGCTGATATTTGTCTGTCAGCAGTGACATGCTATCTCTAGCAGGGGCACTGGGGCCAAAACACAGGTATTGATCCTGTCAACATTGATGGCCCTAATGGTATGGAGGATGAGGGAAAGTGCCTGCCACTGGAAATGTAATGCAGTGTATAGAACAGCCTCCTGGACCGAGGGAAAGAACAAGATGTCTATCTGTCTTTATGGTGAATTATACTGAAGGTCCAGAGTGAACATTGCAGAAACTGAAAGTAAATACGGTAACAAGAATATGCTTTAGTCAAATGATAGCCTGTTTCTTTCAGAGCAAAGACAAGAGAATTTCCTTTGCTCATGGTTTGTTGGACCATAATGCTGGAATTTTGTCCAGCCGATATCCACAGTTTTATTCATCATTAAAAAAGTTTAAATTAGTTTTTGTATGTTTTTCTTCCAATATACATCATCTGTTTTCATCAACTGCTGCTTTATGGAACATACAGTTACCACAACCACTTCTGAAAAAATGTGTATGCATAAGTTTCTATGTTTATGTTTTCCACAGGGACCGGAATGCAGGCTTACAGTTACATATGTTGTGCTTCAAGGTGAGGGATGTAGTTCTGTGATTGAAATGTGATTTACATGCATTTTTGTACTACAGAAAATAGTGATAATTATTAGCAATCTTCATAGGGCTGTCAATAGACTCCTGCATGTGTTGAATGTTAAAACGCATATTGGTTTTCAGAAGCATTAATATTAATCCGCGAGCAAAAAAACTTTAAAGAGATGTAAAAACAAGCAACCTTTATCAAAAAGCCAGCAGCTGCGCTCCAGAACCATGTTGTACTCCCACCCTGTAAGCACTCACCTCTCATCTTATATTTATAATTGATTAGTATGGTGAAAATGTCTGGCTAAGCAGTTAATCCACTAGTTTGGCGGAAGTTGAGAGAAAAGGGTGTAATGAACACGACCTGCCTTCAGGAGCCAATGCCTTTCTTCTAAAGAATCAAAACTCAACATAAGAGCCTCTGATTACTTAAAACAGTTGGCTCGCTGACCATCAACATTAAAGTGAGTGAATGTGGACACCGAGAGACTGAAGTGGTGTATAGGACTATAACTACACATATGCAGTACATGTCTTTTAGTGCATGTGTGATGCATTTGTGTGTGTGTGTGTGTATCTAGTAGTGCCCCTGGCTAAGTCTCGTCAGATCTTTTCTTGTTTATGTATTTCCCTTCCGAGACTGAGGCCCCAGGAATATGCTGCGGGCTATACAGACAGATTAGAGTTGGAGGAACATTTTATTTATTTATTGTCAGCAATTATCACTTAGCATAAATATCAATACAGCCAAATAATGGAAAGTTTAGGAACTCTCTACTACTGGCGATGTAGAGGGGTTGATCTGTGATACACTATGGCTGAAATATTACACGTTTACATTGCTATGCACAGATGCATATTTAGGTGAGAACTCAAGTGTAGTTATCAAAGATTCAATTTTTATGATCATAAATTTGATTACGTTTGGATATTGTGGATTTAACAAGTCAAAACATATGTATTTTCTTTGCTACTCGTTGTTCCAGTCCGTAAAATGTATTTGACCTGGGCAAAAAATATTTGACCTGGGTAAAATATTTATTCAAAATCAACATTACATTTCTCATGTTCTTCAAGTCATCACACGTGTTATTCCAGCTCTCGAGTTTTTGTGGAAAAGGCGTCATTGAGGTTAAGCTACAGTACATAACACAGAGCACAATGCCATCAGATAAGTTGTCAGTCACGGACAGCTGGAAAAAAAAGGCCACGAACACACAAACGCACACACTAAGATGTGCCAACACATACTCTGAGTGCTTCTGGATAGAAACAGAGAGTGACAGTGATAGAATTTACTGTGATGGTATCAGCAAAGCAGCCATCACAGCTTTGGCAGATTGGAAGGCCATCAGGACCCATCTCCCTGGCTGTGATCAGTGTTCGCATCCTGACATCAGCCCGCGATGTTAACTCCAGGCCCTGAAAGGGGGCTATGAACCATGATCAGCGATATCAAGCCACCAGAAATAGAAATCCATTTTCCTGCCTGGAGGAAAAGAGGGGGTGAATGAATATCAGTGGCCTCCTGGTCTGGTCTGGTGGGGTCTTAGCTGGGTGTCTGTCTCTCTCCCTCTGCTACACCACTCAGGGCCCTTCAGCTGTTTTCCCCTCTCCTCTTGTTCTGAAGGTTAAAGGATTAGGAGCTGTGTTTTCAGACCGGATTGCTGTCCTGGCATGGATTTAGATTTTGGCCACACACACAAGAAACCAGACCCCCAACACACACGTATGTACACATATGTACATGCAAACACACACACAAACAGAGCACTAACACCAGCGCTGAGCAGGAGTTTGTGGGGATTAGCAGCAAATACCACAAGATGGTGGCCAAAGCAATTTTTTTCTTTCTTTATGGAGCTAAACAACAACATATGAACAAACTAGAGGTGCTTGTACAAAGTTGTTTTCACTCATCCCCCTCCCTCTCCAGTCTTCCATCCTCCTTCCTTCCTCCTGTCTAGTCTAAACATGCTGACCAACTGCATTGTGGCATTTCCAAAAGCAAAAAGCCATTAAATATAAACACGGTGTGTGTGGATTTATTTTTTCTGATCCTTCAGCTTTCATTTGATTATTTTCTGTTTTGCTTAGAAACTTATTGGGATGCCTGTAAAGCCAAGCAAAGTTGTGATGAATTATTGATCGTTGACAGCTTCATCAAAGCACTGCGTTCTACACTTACTTGGCATTTCTTAACACTGAATTTACAGAGAACCGACACTAATGCGCTCATGTCGTCCAGACGTGTTAACAAATCGGGGCGAGTTGGTGGACCGCTCGCTTTAGACACAAGTTAAGGTCCAGGTACTGACAGAACTGGCCTGAAAGCATCACGCTTGCAGAGGAGAAAAGTGCGTCTGTGTGTGTGACTGTGTGTGTTTGCATGAGGGAACGTACACCAGACTTTTAAAAATGCATGAAGAACACAGCCTTTTTCTTTCTCGACACAGAGAAAGAGAGCAAACGGTTCCCAGAATGCCAGGGGAAAACACAGTTCAAATAGTGTGAGGGCGAAGGGAACAGATCAGAGAGAAAGCTGTTTGCAGTTCAGGCCTACAAGGCAATTCTTCCCCCGACTCCCAGGTGAGAGAGCTCAAAGAGAAATAAACCTGAGGTACCAATTTGCTGAGTTTTGTTCAATAGATGGGTGAGTGCCTAGAGACTTTACCCCGAGTGCACAGGAGCCAGGGCCAGTAAACAAAATTACTTAAGGATGGTTACATATTCTCTCTCTGTCTTCCTTCATGCTTGAAGGAGACAAGCCCTTTGTCTTTGCTCTGCCCAACCTGTGTTTCATGTGAGTGCAGGTGAATAGAGCACAGGCGACATGTACTCTATCGTCTCTATATGGACAGACTTCCAGGCTGTTTTCCTTGTCTCTTTTACAATTTTGTTACACTCACTTGAAGAGTGGACCCAAAAGCCGAATGGAAAACTTTATCAAACCAGATTAAAGTTTGCAGGGCTTGGAAACCTCAGGATTTATTTACAGTATATCTTGACTCCTCCACCGCTTTGCAGGTAGCATTTCTTATCAACTGTGCGGTTTTTATGTTGCCGTGTGTATATATTTTCATAATGGGATGCTGATTTATGTACAGACAATTGCGAATGTTTCTTCATACACTATATCTTCTCTTCTGAACATATGAATGCAGACAGGAGCTTTGCAGGTCCTGAATAATTGCAGCAATGAATATTCCACGGCAAAGATAACACACAGCATTATTTCAAACCCCACAGACACAGAAGCTTCATCATAACGCTCTTGATAAAACTGACTGTGACATACATCGCAGGACACCCCTCGCCCATTTTACAATATGCCCTTCCGTGCTAAACAGTGAAATGAATTCCCACACATCACCATCGCCAAACCTGAACCCCCTCTATTCGCATATAGAAGGGGCCCCTTGGAACAATCCATTAATTCACCCAGATCACAATCTGCACAGATTCAATTATTCCTGAAACCATAACCATAATACAGAGCTATGACAGGGCCATATATTCAAACCAATATTTATTTGTAATAATGCCAGCACTCTCTCTGTCAGAGCCGCAGCAGACAGGTGGAAAAGGCACTGAGCGGAAACAGGACATAGTCTATTGAAAGGCCCACCTGATTTATTAATGCTCACCCATTTAAAAGTCACTTCATTTTTCTATGCCTTCAGTCTACATATACCCCTATATGTGTGTATGTGTGTGCCCATGAATCAGTGAAACACACACTATATTCCTGCGTTAACATCCCTCTGTTGGTATGAAAAGGCTGTATCATTTCAAAGTAGAAGGGCTCAGGACATGAGGTTCATATTGCTTATGTTTAAATATTTTGACAAAGCTGTCTGCACATTGGTGATGCTTGAGAGGCCAGCTCAGAGTTTGGCATATTTCTTTTTTCTTTTTTATGATTGACTGCGAAGGGGAAAGAGAAAAAAAAAAGAAGAAGATAAATGGTTGCGAATTAGAGAGAAAGTGAGCGAATGCCTCAGAGACTTGAGATGTAGAATTCAGATGTATGGTAACAGATGGCAAACCATGCAGAAATCAAAAAATAGTTTTCATTTTTCTTTGATTTTGCAGTGGTAATATTAGATGCAAATGGAACCCATACTACAGAATGGATGGTTTTAGAAACAAAGACAAACATCACTTGAAGTTTGCTTTCCCCTGCACCACTTTCTTTTTCAGAGAAAATTAGTATTGCAGATTGCTTCACCTGTTTGTGTTCAGCACATTCATTTCTGGGAGCCGGAAACTACAGAGGAGCAGACTCCAAACAATAATTTGTCAAATGCAGAGAAGGCCTGGAAAAAAGCCATCATTGTTTACACGTGACCAACATTACCAAAGCCACATGAGTAATGAACAAAGTAAAAACAATATCCGCTGCGAACACAAACACGTGATATCACTTCAGCTTATCACTCCTAATTGCAATATGTCTCCAAAGCCAGTACCACGTAGTTGTTTTGAGAGTGAGAGAAATTAATTCTCATGTGTGGCTGTTGTAATGTCACATATGAGGACCGCCCTGACCTGAGCTTGAACTCATCAGTTGAAATGAAGTTGTTCACTCAGCTGTAGAAGACAAACCATAGTTGCTGCAGATTAATCAACCCCATCAGGGCGCGTGCAATAAAGGCCTCTTCCTGGAAATGGCTTTCACCCTCTTCCACTTTGACCCCCGGAAATGTTGGATTAAAGGGAGAGTGCATGAGTAAGAAGCAAGACCCTGACGTGGGTATGATATACTATATTATAGAGACTTAAATTAGGTGTCGAACCTAATGTGTGGTTGTGGAATTGGTGCGCTTATGTGTGCATGCTTTATTTCTGTCTGCCATCATTTATTTTGGTTATTTTGACATTGTGTGTGTATATGGGGGCATTTTTACAATGCAATTACAGCACCGGGCATGTTATGATTTCCTTATGATTTCTATGCTGTGCCATATGCGCCGCAGCTGTCGATGTGTGCAACCATGCACAGATATGGTAACATTTTCTACAGGGCGCCTTTCCAGATGTCCTTGGAAACACACTTCACACAAACGAAAACGAGGCAGAGAAGACAATTTGGTTTTGGAAGGCGTTGTCATTTCTGGTTCAAGCTGGATGTGGAGTCTGTCTCTCTGGCTATTTATCAGTGGTTGTATTTTAGATAGAGATATCAAGACAGAACTGTAAACATTTGGAAGCCATTTTAGTTTTTGACAAGACACACATGTGCCGCATCAAAAGTGTAAGCTGTGATGATTCAGATTTGCAAATGACACAATTCTGAATTTTCATGAGGCTGTTTTTCGACACTCATTACTTTGTAGAGCAAAAAAACAAACAATCTTTGGTTTTGAAATCTACCAAGTCCATCAAAAGCTTGCAAAGCAGATGTTCTTAACTAGTGGTTGCAAGTACTTTTCATACACTGTGAACTAAACTCCAATCCTTCGCCTCTTTTCCAATGTCGTTGGCAGTGTGTGTAGGTAAGTCAATGTAGCTATCATAGGCTGTGATGGGGCTTCACAGGCTAGATACTAAAAGCCATACATTTTGTAGTTGTCAGGGGATGTTGATTTGTCAGAGTCTTTAGAATTTCCTGGGTATTGAAAGTAGAAGCTTTTTGCTTTTGTATGAAACTTTGATAGGCGGAAGAGAGAGGAATATGATCCCATTATTTTCTGGCTTTACACAAGCCTGACCATATGATTTACTCACCGCCTTCTAAACACAGAGAGGGGAAGTGCGAGGAAAGAAAAGGAAACGACAGAGAGGGAGGGAGGGAGGGAGAGTGGCAGCCTGCTTGAGTCATTGCATTTGCACGCATTAGAGTTTGCAAGACTAATGTTTTGGAAAACAAGAATAGGGAAAAGTAGAATGCTGCAAATGGCTCTGCGTGACTGGATTTGGTTTGAAAAGAATATGTATGCTTCTGAGGAAAAGGTTCCCAGCGATATATCCAACTGGAAATGTTTAATCTCACAGCTGAAAACTTTAAATACAAAAGCCGCTCTTCAGGTTCACTCACTCTTCCTTTATTCACAATTGCCACAGTTTACAGTCCGGAAACTGATTACTCCTCCTAGCTTAACAACTTATACCGTATTTTCTGTAAACTTAGACAACATGCAGCGATTGTCTTAAAATGTTTGGCTTTTTACCAAAACAATCAACATTTAAAACAATGCAAATTAATTTGTTTAAATGGATTTTATATCTTTTCCTTTTGCACCATCAGTTAAAAACTAACTGTAACCACAAGCTGCTGCAATACAATATTTTTCCCCCATTACAGGAAACAATCGGTAAACATTGGCTAGGGATAAGTGCAGTTGGATTGTTGTTTTCCAAAGCTCCTGGGCGATGTTACAATACAGGGAGCACTTCACGTATCCATCCAGCACCAAATCTCTTCCAGTGTTTGTCATACACACCATTGTTGAAGTACTTACAAAGATTGAAGATTATCTCCCCTCACTGGGCAACGCATGTTTGCAGCAGAGTCTCACATGTATAATTCATCGGGAAAATAAATTGTCAAGACTTTAAAGAACACAATGCATTTTGTACTGGGCAACACTTTGCTTTTTACCCTCCAAATTATTTATTGTTTCCTCTGCTCCCCCGGGCCTCGGCCTGACCTTAAGCAACTTCTAATTGGCTCTGCTGCCACATAGCTCTCATGTGTTTACACAGTCTTCTGCTGTTTGGTGCGACACAGTGTAACAAAAGTGCTGCAGCTTTGGCTGTGAATGCTGTAAATACATTGCGGATTTCACCAAAACAAATCAACAGCCTATTTTAGCTTCATTATTTCCTGATATAGCTTCAGGTAGGCACAAGGATCATTTTTAGGAGAAAGCAATGTGTACCGGTCTTTTTATGAGAAAGAACAAACACAGCAATTGTTCTGGAAAATGTATCAATACCATTACACTATAAATATACTTACCGGCAAATACAATTGATTAAATCATTTCATCATTTCACATATTTTCAATAGCTAAATTGTTTTTTGTAACAATTAGGAGATTAATAGATTAGTAGTTTGCAATAAAACGAATCATCAAGTTAATGGTCAATTAATCTTGTCAAAAAATGACATGAATTGAATTTGAACATTTGCTGTTTGTCTCTGTCTTGTGATGGCCTTGAGGACTTTTTGTGGTAATTTATTCACTATTGCACTGACATGATCCAATGATGTATTGACTCAGTTCCAAAATAACCGTCATATTAATAATAGTAGTACATTTATGTGAGTTGCATCCCTAGTTTGTGTTGAACCGGTTAAACAGGTTAAACTGTATCCATGCTGGTGGGGAGGTGCGTGTGCTGCTGAGGACGTGGTTGACCTCAGGCATCAAGGCACACTGACGATTAGGAAGTGAAATACACAACATTGTTTAGAGATAACGGTGTTTACATTGTCAAACTTGAAATTAAATACATTTCCTTATTGCTTTAGAAGCAACCTATAACTGTTGGTGTTGGTGTTTTCTGATGTATTTTATTTGCATCGCACATCTTGTGTGAAAGAACACACATTTTGCAGTATTATACATATTAACATAACATATCGAGGCAATAAACTTAAAAATGTGTTGTCAGAAGAAACAACTGTTTGCTGTCTTATAGAGGGATGGATCATCATTTGACTTCTAGTAAAAATAGAGAAATACATTACACGTTAGTCTCTTTTATCCAAAGCGACTTACACACTCAATACTGTGGACAATCACCACAGAAGCAATTTGGGGTGAAGTTTCTTGCCGAGGGACACAAGGACATGCTGACTGCAGTGGGGTTTGAACCTGTGACCCCCTGATCCAAACTCCAACACACAACCCACTGCACCACACGCCTCCTTCAAAAACGGAAATCCTTCATGCACATTCCCAGACAAACTTTACAGGCTAATAGAATCATCTGTACTGTTCTCCATCTATTGTTTGATGCAACAACTCATCAGTCATGCTGCCTTTATACCATTACACACACAATAAAAGCAGGGGGGGGGGGGGGGCTGGAGCTGCAGCATCTCACACAGTGTAATTACATAAACAATAACACGTGATACGTTATTAGGAGTGGAGAGGGGGAGTTCGGGGGGAAACGAGACTCCTCTGAGGTCTTTGTAATTCCCTATTTGATAATAAGGCTTACAGCAATTAAGATGTTTAATTTAAGGATTTAAGCACTAAGGATTCAGACAAGAAGAGAAAAAAAATAATAATCATGGGAGGTGGCTGAAGTTTGGGGTTGATCTGACTGCATTTGAATGTAGATTATTCTCTTTCTCCCTCTTCATTTCCCCCTCTCAGTCTGCCTTTAACCCCCCCTATCATCACCTTCTTTCTCTCTCCCTCTCCCTCTGCCTTTCTCTCGGTCCCACTTGAAGTCACCAAGGGACTGAGAGGATGTGAGGAGAGTTGATCATTGCATTGCACTGATAAGCAAAAATGTTTCCAGAGCGTAAAAGAACTCTGTGGTGTGTGAGAGGGATAAACTATAATCTGCCACCACACACTGAACTTGACTGCTAATATTTGCATTGGAAATCAGACGGAAGTTATGCTAAGCTTTCCCCCATTATAGCCCGCCGTGGTGTGAAAGGTCTTCCCCGTCCTTCATTTGAATATGGCCTCTCATGCATTAGAAAAATACACATTTGGACGAGTGGAGGATGGGATGACAATTTATGAGGATGCATTTTTTAAATGATCTCTTAGTGAGGTGGATCTCCCCCTCCCCCTCCAAACAAACCCCCACCTCACACTTGCTTCTGCTCACTCCAGGCATCATAAAGTGTATACAAACCTATTTAAAAAGAAAAGTGAAAGGTTTGATAGGGATTTACGTGACTGGATTTTCTCAATCATATAAAGAAAATCATATCAATTGTTTCCATGCTTGATATTTTTATTAATTCATATGAATACGTATGTTTTTTTTTTATAGCACACATATCAGGTCATTGTATCTTAGAAAACCAGCACCCCAATTACAATTCAGACCCACTTTTGAAGCGTATATTTCCTTAAACAACTGATTCGTATATGTTTTTTAATTTCTCTCTTAACATTTCCCTGAACTGCATTTTTTTTAATTAATCCAGCAACTTATTTTTTTCTCTAAAGACCCACCACAGGAAATGTGTTCATTTGATCAACCCTGTGTTGTGCAGGATTGATAAGATTAGCAACCAAAAGCATTAGTGATTCAAAGCGTTACAATTAATGTTTTCATATTAAAAATCAGTGAATTAAAGGCTTTGTGTCTAGAGGGGAAATCACACTGCCGCCGTCATGCATATCTGTTGACATGAAGAAGCACACAGCAGAGGGTGAAGCTGAAGGGGAATACTTCAGTTTGATATGGAAACTGTTTTTGTCAATGATATAAAAAACACTTTTTCTCTTTAAGTTTTATAGCCCTTCAACAATTCCCATGTTCCCCAGGCCCCTGCTTTGATTGAAGTTTAAAGGACACCTGCATCTAATCACTGTTTATACCCAGTGTGCAAACTGTCATTGGGTTCTGTCACCCGCTCTAATGGCGACATTTGAATCTGTGTCTCTGGACCACACAGGCAGCTTCCTATATGCTGTAGTAATTGTCTCACTCCCTTACCTTATAATCATTGTTTTCAGTCCCCTGAAGTGGGATGTCTATAACGACTTGATGTATATTGAGGTAAATGATATAGCAAAAAATAAATAGATATCAAATGGTTATGCTGCTTCCATGTATTCAATGTGCTGCTCACCATGGTTAAACACTGGGGCATCACATAATTACGTGCAGTTGAGTTGACAGGCATTTAGCGCATTTGCAAATGACCTAACATTGAGAGAAATAACATCTCAACAGCTACTGTACAGGCATTTAAATTTTTTTTTTTTTAATAATGTAATGTCATTTAGAATCACACAGGGAAAAAGTGTGTGAAATTGCGCAGATAATCAGCTAAATCTCTTAACATGAAAAGATAATTGCTGCAGAAATTAGCTGTACCTGAGGTCCATTTGTTTGGTCATGGCTAGTTTCATATATGGCAATGATCGGATATTAGCACTAATTAGAGCCGGGTCAGAGTTCTTGAAGGTCGGACGTTAATGTGTAGGATCATTGAAATGCTAATTATAAACAGATTAGAAAGTTACGGTGCTTTATGGGGGGCTATTTGGTAATTTAAGCATTGGTTTCTGTGTAATAGACGGAAATCCATGACCACAGGATATTAAATACTTATTTTTTTCAATTTCATTTAGTAATTGCATTTTTTTCTTGTTTTTTTTATAGTTATTATTATTATTTTACAAGCCATATTTGTAGGAACTGAGTATATGACAATATTACATCACACTAAGGCAGGCACAAAGCCCTTTCAGTATAAAAACATTGTTTTTTTGTCTTAGTAATGACTTGTTTACATTATGAAAAACCATAATTTGTTTTTATAGGAAGAAAAGAAAGATAACAAATACAAAATCTGTATTGTTTTCCTCAGTTTTTCTGTTTCTTGAAATGCCTTTCTGACCTGATTGTGGATGTCGGTGGTGTTGTTTCTCGTAATAGCAACAGTGGAATTACTCAACTGTCACCTTAGAGGAAACCCGCAGTGGCCCCTGCAACACTCCTCTCTCACCTGCCCTCGTCCTCAGCCCTCCACCTCTCCTTATCACTAAAGGAACTTTCCATCTAGGGCCAACTGAAAACCGTTTATTTACAGCTTCACCCAAAGCCTTGCTTTTATAGCAGAGGAAACCACAATCTGTCTGTGTTCCTTTGTCTAGCGTGCACTTCCACATGCACACACACACACTTACAATTTATAAACATGTATATACTGCTGGCTTTTTTTCAATCCTGTGAGGTCACCTACATAACAGCTTTTGACCTTTATTTGAAACGAACACTCATCAAACACAGACTATTAATCCATGAAGTTTCCCTCTAAATATTGTTTTGTTGTGGACAATAACATCAATATAGATTGTTATTGTCCCCTACACAGCACGACAAGTGAAAGCAAAACTAACTGGACAAATTCAAAATGTCAAGCCATGGCTTTATAACACACAAAGAATCAGATGTCAGGTCAGTGGCCCCCATTCTTCTCCCTGCTAGCCAAGTGATTTCTTACTGGTGCAACTACAAAGGTCTGGATTGCCCCCAGACGGTATCTTTTCTTTTGCACCCTCTTTCTCTCTTTCCCATCATATTCTCTCCGTCTGTACTCTTTCTCTCTGATATCTGCTAACAGAGAGGCAAGAAGTCTTAAGGGGCTCGCGCTGACTCAGCAGGTCAGAAGAGAGAAAAGCGCTGCTGTAGCTGGGAGGCTGTCTGTGTACATGTGTGTGTTTGTGTGTGTGTGGTAAGGTGGCAATGTGTCTGCCCGCTTGTAGCCAGGAGAGGTTTCGACCTTGTTGCTTTCCTCCTTCTCTAAGAAATTGTCATTGGAACATGAAAGCATCTAAACATCAAACGGGACCTTTAATTGTGCTTGTGTGTGTGTGTGTGTGTGAGTGTGTGTGTGTGTGTGTGTGTGTGTTTTGTGTGTGTGTGTGTTTTGTGTGTGTGTACTGTATGTGTGTTTGTGTGCACATGTCTCTGGAGAGGTGCTAGTAGTTGGTCACATGTGCATGCTACCAAACAAGCTACATTTAATGTGTTGTGTTTTTTGACATAATTGTTAAGGCATTTGTTTTTTATGTAAAAACACAAACGACCTGTCACAAATATAAGTTGCAAGTGTCGACATTTACACATTCTGAAAGTTGCCCAAGCTCCAGATGCAATTTACAGATGCATAACACTAAAACGTGACTGAACAGGCGTACATCTCAAAATAAAGACATGTCTGTTTAAAACATGTCCTTTAAAAGTGACATTAGGTGCAAACACTTGTGTATTTTTCTTTTTGTCAGCGAGTCATTTGCCGCTCATCTTCTTCAATTTCTCTCTCTGCCTATCATGTGGTCCTTCTGTCCCTCCATCCCTCTGCATTCATTTGTCAGTCATTCAGTCTGTCTGTTCACGACAAAGACAGACAAGCCAGCGCATCTCTGATCACACCCCTCCCACACCCTTACTAACCACCCACTAGTCCTGCCGAGGCAAGATTAAACAACAAAGTGGCTCGATTAATCCATTTGAAGTGATGTGGCATTAGGGCTTGGAAGGAGATGGGCTAACAAACACACAGCACTGCAGCTGTGTGGGCTGCAGATACAGAGGGGGGGAGTGAAATTAATTGACCTCCACGGTAGCAATTAAAAACAAAGAGGGGAGAAAACAAAACAAAACATGCGCTTGTGGCTGTGAAACAACTAACTACTGCTTGGATGAAGAGATGGGAAGAGAAATAGGAATGAGTCTGAAGTGTGGTTGATTGGCTAAAGGGGGGAAGGGGGGGGGGAGTTGGCAAGCATTGCTTCATGTACGGACATCCTTTTCGATAAACACTGTGAAGATGTACACTTCCCCGTGCACATGTGGGCAAACGATAAACACGCATCAGAGGCCTCCGCTAGAGAAATGAAATGTTTGGTTTTTCTCAAACAGAATCACATTTCAATCACTTTCAGCTTAAACAAGAGATTACCAGGAACACTCACTGAAATATCTTCATAACACACAACTTTAAATTACTAAAAATACCTCGGAGCCTTCTCTAGTTCATACCCTCACATCTTTGCTAGCTTTTTTTAAGCAGAAATGTGCTCCCTGAAAGCTTTGCTGTGCCTTTTCAAACCTTTTCACTCCAAGCACCTCCTGCTGACTGAGCATTCAAATTGAAATACACTAGGCCTCCCACATATCCAGCTTGTTGTTTCTTGTGTAAATGATGTTGTGTGTTCAAGAATGCGTTTATTCTTAATCCTGACTTTATCCTCCCTGATATAAACCCAGTGATTTTTTGGCAGCAGGGCCGGCAGCACAGCAGAGGCATGCCAGTGGCAGAGGCTGCCTTTGATCCCTCGTCTCAACCACACACCTGAGTGATGATGGCTCTGCTTGTAGCGTTATCCCTCTGTACTCCAAGTCTTTCATTACGTACCCCTCCCATGAATGCTGTCATTGATGGGCAGTGGAGACACCCATGTTTAATGGGCTTATAGGCATTTAGAGGAGATCATTTCTGGAGCTGCTGTTTTGTCTTGCAAAGTTGAGCAGTGATGGGGGCTCCAGGTTTTTTTTGAACTCTTAATAGCCCCTGTTTGGCAAACAAGCATCCTGTTTGCAGAGTACATGAATACATACAATGTAATTTTTTGTGCTGCCCTTTAATGTATCTTATTGCTTTACATACACACCTGAATGTACACTGCACTTATGCCGTCTGTCTGTCTGTTGGTCTGTCTGGGTTTTTCACTAAGTAATAGGTAGCAAGAGAGGCATTAACAAAATATATAAACAGAAACAACCTGCCTTTCTTAGGCATTTTACGTCGTTAGGTAAAGATACATCTCAAAGCTATTCAATGTTTTTTAAATAGATAAAATAATGGGTTGAATTATTATATGTTGTATGGAATTGCCCACTATAGTAGATGTATATAGAGCATTTTAAATTTTTGGCATCAATTAAAACCAAAGTTTTGTTTGAGATTGCAAATTTGTATTTAGCAGCTGGTCAGAAACATGTGAATCCATGTGACAGTTAGATGCTCAGTGTTTCCTGAATATGTCATTGAGAACTTTTTATTTATTATCATAATGTACTTGTATGTTATACTACTTTAAACAAGTAATGGTTGCCAATCAATTTAATGTACAGGTGTCAACAATGGCATGCTTTTAAATACACTGATTAAATACTGCAGTTTATGTTATTGGTGTATCATTTCAAACGTTTAATATTATAATGTGACATTCTGACGTAAAACCAGAGCAACATCTGGGTTGTATTCACATTCCTAATATTGTAAACCAGACTTATATTACAAGCCTTGACTTCTCAGCTTACTCAAATGAGAAATATGTACTGAGCATTTGCTCCTGTTTCCTCCCATTTAAGATTATGTCATTTTGTTATACGCACAGTGAAATATGGAAAATATCAGCTATCTCCCCTAACAATTTAAACATTTGTTCATTTTCAATGGCCCCTAATCCATCTCTATTGGAGCATTGTATTACAGACATATGTCTTTAGTCTACCTTGTGCTGAGAGGGGGAAATTGGATTTATAACCTACAAAATACTGCAGGGAATTAAATGTTCACCAGAAACTTGTATAGATTTGTTCAGTTGTTCCTGCGTGTCATACAGTGAGTGTTTCATCAAATAGGCTACAGCGTGGTGTCTAAGGAGTACCACATTTCTGTGGTACTAGTGTTTTTGAAACACATTTTTAAGTGGTCAGACAAGGGTTGAACAATATGAAGAAAGGCCCCAGGATAACCTGGGTATGTTGCCTTCCTACATTCCTTGGTGTATAACTTTGCAATAGTGAAAAGACAAAAGCACATATTCGTATGAATTGATAAACAGCCGATTAACCAGTCATGGTAAATGAAAGAGCTGCAGTCGAGAGGTTATCCTCAGTTATATTAGAGATACCTTATTATTATTCATTTAATGTTCATATCTAAAGTATTGTTTAGTGCTGCTTTTTTGCATTGCAAACCTCAATCATTGAAAATCAGGTGCCTTATAAAAAGCAAATAAATGAATCCATGAAAATAAAAAAATCCTTTACGGCTTGCCTACCGAGAAAATATTCCAGATGCGTTTTTACGTGTATTTACTTTTACTATTTTCTTCGTTTGCTGCCGCTGCTGCCCTGACATTCTGTTGCTCAATATTTCCATTTTATGTTGTTTGCCTTAACTTTCACAAACCTATGTTTGTTCATTTGTGTACAGAAAGAGAACAAACACAATATGAAATACATTACCAACACACATCAATTCAAAATGTTTAATTGCATGTATTGTATGTATAATGTATTTCGTTTTTTTACCCACATGTCATTTTTCTTTTTTCAGTCTAAGAAGAACATTGACATGTTTAATCTCCCACGGTGGACATGTTCTTGGTTTTACTCAGTGTAGTTCCTGCTTTGTGAAACAGGACTCAGCTTTCATCTAAACTGGTACTTCTGTTACCAAATGGCAAATGGTGTGTGCAAGCATTTATTATTTCAGCACTTAATAACAGACAAGCCTAATAGGTCCCTGATGAATGCTATGTCTGTGTGTGTGCAAGTGGGTGGGTGGGGAAGGGAATGGGTAACCGACAACAGTAAAAGAGGGAGAAAAAAATTGAAAAGGGGTTAATTTGGTTTGGCTCAGGTGAGGTAATTATTCCTTTCCCCCACTTCACTGCACACCCATAATGATTATTAACAAGCTTAAAGTACTTGAGGAGCACTGGGAGCTGGTGGCTAACAACACAAGGCCCAGGAACGGAGGGAGGGAAGGAGGGATGGATGGCGGGATGGAGGAAAAGAATAGGGAAATCATTATGCTAATGAGGCTGGCCTTAATCACACAGTGCCCATGATAATCTGCTGGGAGGAACCCAGGTTACTTGGGTCACTGGTTTGTTCCACGGCAGGCTCTCATTTTTGCGTTTTCTCTCTCACTCTTCTTCTCTTTATCCTATTCTGCATTTTTCTCACTTATTCTCTCGTCTTAAATGTCTACTCTTGTGTGTATGTGGTGTTGGATTTGGGGTCACAGGGGTGAATACTCCAAGTATATGGCATAAACCTGCAATATGCATGTATTTAAGAATGTGGATAATAGCAGTTTAGCCAATGGTTTCGGATCACTACACATTTTATATTATTGGCTTTGAAACTGTTTAACCACAATACTGGACCAATAGGACTAACTATGTGTAATAGTGTAAATAGTCACCTGAATTTTTTTTTTTTTTAATTCACAGTAGTTTACCAGTGAAGCTAATTAATACAACAGCTCAAAGTATAATTAGCAATACTTAAACTGATATATGCGGTAGTCAGCTTAAGAGAAAGTGGGAGTTTTTGTTATGCAGCTACTTCTTTGAGCTACTTTAGTGAAAGTTTAACCAGCCATTCTTTTTTTTTCTACGTAATGTTAAACTAAAAACAACTAGAAAGGGGTTGGGTGTGGACACTCATATGTGGAGGATTGGAAAGTGTGTCTGCCATACTGTGCTCAATCATTGCAAGGTGGCATTTCAAATTAAACAAATCCATTCATCTTGGTTTTAAATTCACATCTTTCTTGTCTGTTGATTTTTGGACATTTGTGGAGTAGGGCAAATCATAACACCAAGGTGTATGTGGCACAAGAGAATGTCAATGTAAAATTGTGAGGTAACAAAAGTTGTGGGCTGTCCGCCTGGTCAATAAATATTTCTGATTATTTAATAAGGAGCATACATTTAAATATGTGCACAGGTTCATGCAGTTTCCCAGTGCTGAACAATTCCCTAACCAACAGGGGAATGCTCCCTGACTGGCATCCCACCAATGAAAACAATGAAAAATCCCAAAAAGTAAAATTCTAACATGTTTGTTTTTGGTATTTAAGACTAAAGGGCAACTTTTAGATTTTAACCTTTTTGATTTAAGACTTTGAATGTACAAACATTATAATAATAATCCCAAATGTTGTAGGAACACAACAACCATAAGCTTAGCAACACAGGTTTTCAGATCTCTGAATGAATTCCCACATTTCCAGACGGCACCGGCAGATCCTACGGTTCACCTAATCTGCCTCCATGTGCTTCCTCTCTCATTCTCTTCCCCTCTCTCTCTCACTCCTTTTCTCTCACTGGGCTGGTATTTCTTGGACATCTGTTCTTGGCAAGCACAGCAGCAGCACTAGTAGTGCACCCGCTCCCTGGAGGACAAGGAGGGATGTAGGCATGGTGGTTGAAGGGGAGGGAGGGAGAACAGAAAACAAGAGAGTGAAAAGAAAAATCTCACACCACACACAGAACCACACAGCAGTGGAAACAGTGAAAGACAGCAATATGGAAGTGGTGAGGCAGGTTTTTGTAAGTCTGTAAGCGGTAATTGGGAGAAGGGGGACCACCACTGGGGACCAGCCCTCTGGGTCACACTACAGCACTGGGCAGGCTGTCTGGGCCCAGCTCAGGATTTACAGGGTTTGCGATGTTTGAGATTAGTGCAGTTTTCCAGATAATCTGTTGCTGGTAATATGGTGGAGAGCAAATTAACATTCAAAGCATTACGCTAAATGTACCACACAGTATGGTCAAACACTCTATGCTAATAAAACCTGCTAAATATGTTGCAGTATTGTTCTATGTCTGTCTATATTATAGGGTAATCATTTTGAGAGTTTATCAAAATGAGAAAACATTGCTTCTGTTTGGTAGTTCTGACCACATACAAATGTAGCTTTTTTTTCTTTCTCCTATCTTGAATTTCCTGAAAAGGTTTTGGTCGAACAAGATCATTTCCTTCACACCTACTTCCTTAAAAGCAATCCGAAGCTTGGTAAAACAGTCGGCATTCAAGAATGTTGAACTGTGGAAGGTTCAAAGTAAATGTTTAAACAATTACAGATGGCAGTTTGGAGAGAGAGTGTGAGAGAGCCTAAAAGACGGACTGAAAAAGGTTGTCGAATTGTCTGGACATATAATTGACAAGGAAATCAGCAAAGGGAGGGTGACAGAGTGAGCGATATCTTGACAGGCTTCATGTTAAAATGATTAATTACCTGCAAGGCTTCTGTGGGCCTGGCAACTTCCTCAGGTTGCTGCTGCGTTTTAGGCTGCAGGGGCCCGGGGCCCAGAGCCTAAGGTGTTGCTGTCAGAGTTGCCTCTCTTTTTTCCAATCGTAGTGCAAAATCTGTCTGTATTTGCTTTCTCACCTCCAATTTCTCTATTTCTCTTTTACCTTTTTTTCACTTTTCACTCATGTTATTTGAGGTTGTAATGGGATGTTACGAAACTGAGTCACATTAATGTAGCTTAAAAAAACATGATGTATTTGTTCAAACCCAAAACAAGGGTTTCACAATGCTAAACTCAGGGGATTGCGCGTTTCTGTAATCGAGATAAGAGCTTAATGGACTTTTTTGTTTTTGTTGTTTGGCATAAAATGTACAAGGCCAACTTTTTTTCTGACAAATGGTTAGATCCAATAATAAAATATGGTAAATGAATTTGGCCAATATTGAACAATTGACCATTCATTGTTCTAAGAACCATCTAAAATTCTCACTTATGTTTCCGTCAATAGGATCATTTTCAATAAAGCATCCAAAATCATGAATCCTAGAAGTGTTGCCTTGAAAAGAAGAGCCAAATGATTTCCAACAAACTACGTCTAGAACCAAGCCATTGCTTGTTGAAGAAACCCATAACCTTTGTATTTACAGCACAACATAGTATTTAACATATCCATCAGCTTGCGACATCAAGAGAGAAACAATTATTGATAGAGACAAGAAAAGGAAAAGGGGAAGTTGTTAAGGAGGGCAAACACGGGGGCAGAGAGAAAGGAACAAGAAAAAGGAATAGGCAGCAAAAAGAATACAGCATGAACGAGTATCAATACTTGTTGTCATTTGTTCTTGTTTCATTCTGTGTCTTTATTCATTTTTTTGTACTTATTAAACCATGTTTTAACAACGGGGTCTTTCTTACCCTCTCTATCTTTTTCTATCTTCCCTCTACCCCTCTTTTATCACCCTAACCCCCCTTTCTTTTTTACGTCGGCTCACTACCGTTTTCCTCGTGTACCCTCATACCTTCCTCCTATTTTTCCTTGAAGAATTTTAGGTTTGTAATTTATTATTTGCAAGAGAAACTGTTATCAGAGTCAGTTTGCTATCGTGGGCCACTTCATTAATCACCCTGCCCTCTCTCTTCATTTGTTCCCAGATAGGCTGTGGTTCGCTGGGTTCCAGGCACTGATATAAATATGGAGGTAAGAGCACTCCCCTCCTCTGTTTATCACCAAATAGGAAAAAAAATACAGAAAGTTCAGAGCTATACAGAAGGAAAGTACTTGTTTTTACCAACCAAGAAAAATCATTGTCCCAAAATACAATTTCTGTTAAGGTGTCAACTACATTCGATTTGTTTTGTAGACTTGTTTTCATTACCAAAAGACTACATTGTGGGCTAAAGCATGTTTAGGCGTGAACTCAGCATATGGGACTAATCAGGATGGTGAGGGTTGTCCACAAAGAAATAGAACCAACAGAACAGAGATCTTGTTTCAAGTCAGGCTTTTTGAGTTATGTCAAGAAAAAAAAGAAACAACATGTCATGAAGACTAGTTTCAAGGAGAGATATGTTACCAGCCCGTTAAATATGTTGGTACCTGTTTGATTCTATGTTTTTGAGACCAAATAAACATCCTTTACTACAGTCAAATGACCAAATTTCTTCCAAATAGTTAATATAAAGCTAAAAACAAGGTGAAATTACATTTTAAGTTCACATTGCTGAAGATTTTTATTCCAACGAAATGTCTGTGCACTTCCATGAGTTGAGACGTCCGCTTCGATCTAACCAATCTAATTCTATGTTTGTGTCTATCCATTGACCCACAAAGGATTATGGGAGAGTGAGTGAAAGGTGGCCTTGAATTGTAAGGGGATAATCCTATTTTGATACCTCAAAACGAAACCAAACCCAATTTACCATCCCAACAACTAGCAGCCAGGCTATTCAGATGGTATAGGTGAACTTGTATTGAAGGGTTCTTTCTCTCTCTGTCAGTCTCTGTTGTCTTTTCTCTGCTGCTTTGTTTTGGTCTGTTTTACTTTTTTTTTCTTGCTCTCTCATGTGTCACAGTCTTTTGTTCTTCTTTTTACTTCTCTTTCTGTCTTTGCATGATGTGACCATATTGGGAAAGGTTGGTGGGTTACAGGTATCTTAGCAACAGTAAGTCAACTGAAAGATTGGGTTGGTTTGATAACAGTTTTCGGCAATGTTTTATTAGGGACAGTTTGAAGCCTTTTTGCAGTTATGAAGTTATCAGAAGGAGGAAGCCGGTAGAATGCAAGTATTTGGAAAGTGGGATGTGATTTTAAGGTCTACTGCAAGAATAAGGTAAACAATTTGGTATCTGTGAGTTACCTAAAAATGTAGCATTCTTTATGGGTTGAAAAGGACTTGTAAATACAATATTGTCCGTCCCCCCCAAGTTGTATGTCCATGAAGCTAAATTTGAAGGCAGTATTTTTGTCTGTTGTTGAAAAAGTTCAGACTGACGATTCAACAATTATTATTATATTATTTGAAAGCAGTTTGCTATACACTGAAGCGCAACACTGCCAAGCATAAACCTATATTGTTTTACAAGTAAAACAGGCAGACAAATACTTTGAATAATACAGCCATTTAAATGACTCAAAAGTATAGAAAAAAATACTTTTTTTCAGATAAGTAAAGAAATGCAAACACAGTGGGAGACTAATGACAAACAAATTAAATAACCTCTTCTTTGATACCTGCATGTTCATTATTTTTAAGCCAACGCATTCGTAAACTCTGCCATCAACTCCATGCTGTTCAGCTCAAGTAAAGCTGTGGCGTGTCACACACAGGCTGTGATAGTAAACATGATTTTAGTGATAAGATTAAATATGATGTTAATGTCACCCTCGTGTTTGTTTTTTCTTCCTTTGTGTGAGGGCTTAAACTCCGCCTGGGAGTTCGGAGGGCTCAGTTTGTTTACATCGTTGGCTTTCAACTTCAATGCTTCGGCAATATGGCGATTTCCCTTTGAAGGCGGCATTTTGATTAATAATGGGAACCACCTCCGTCTTTTGTTCTACACGAGATATCATCATATCTTTTCAACACTCTGACCTATTTCACGATTTAAAAAACCCTATTTAATTATTAGAAAATACAATGTTATTTATACAAGCAACTCACCCTTGTATGTACATTTGAACTGTGGGCTTCTGAACCGCCCCCAAAACACACAAACAAGCACAAACACAAAAACAAGCACAAACCCACACACACACACACGCACGCACGCACGCACGCACGCACGCACGCACGCACGCACGCACGCACACACACACACACACACACACACACACACACACACACACACACACACACACACACACACACACACACACACACACACACACACACACACACACACACACACACACACTACCACCTCCAGGAGCTTGAAATATCAGCAATAATTCTTCTTCTCAAATCCTTTTATTCTCTGGCTGTATCAAATATGAGCTTTGGTAATGAATGGTTTCCTCTGGGTATTTGTGGTTATGGTGCTGTGTTGTTTTCCAACGCGTCTTTCTCAAAATGCACTAATTTACTTAGCATCAACACTGGCTTTGTATTGAGCATGGGTGTTGTATTATGGTGGGGGTGTGTTGGGGGGATTCCCCAGATGTGAGCTCAAGCACACAATTAGACACAGATAGACTTGCTCCCTTGGGTGGGTTAGTGCTTATTGTCTGTTGTTGGGGGAAAAAATGGAGACGGGGTAAAAATGCAGATGAGATTGACAGTGTGCGGAGTAGAGTAGAAAATGAACATTATTAGAAAAATAAACAAAGGAGAGAGTTGGTTTAGCGAGTAAGGGAGGATCATTAAATACATTTAAGAAGGTGCTTTTTTAGCATGCCGGTAATAAGACTGGACAGGTTTGTAAAACTTGCCACTTGTTGTTGAAGGGGTTGTAAATTGACTCCGTAGCCGAGCAAGGCAAAGCATGTTTAACTTTAAGGTACCATTCTAATGACAGGGATTATTGTGCTACTTTAATTCCCCTGGCTAAATCAATCTGTATGCTTCGTTGTGCACTCGTTAAAAACGACGGATGGTAGTGAGTAGAAGCAAAAACTGAGAGTGGGGGGGCAGAGTTGGTGGTGGATAAGGGGGTTCATAGCGATTCCCAGGGCACTCAGCGGCTGTGATTATATGGTGAAAAAAAATCTCTGTTGCTTTCAGTTTGCAAAGGTAATGAGAATCTAATGAGGCTTGACTTTTTTTCCCCCCTTTAGCGCTCACAGCCATTCGACTCACTACTTCACAACAGGTTCCCTGAGGAAAAACGCGCAGGAAGGAAGAAAAATGGTTAGGCCCTTTCTACACAGGATGTGTTGATGGAGGGATGAATGGGTTGAGGGTGAGAGGAAGAAGAGGGAATGGAAGGGATGTCGGGACAGGGTAAGAGGGTTTCATATGGAATGAAGGATGTGGACATAATGGTGGAAAGGAAGGGTACAGTTAGAGGATTGAGGGAGAGAGGAGCAGGAGCCAGGTTTACAGAAGTGTGGATAACCCCTTTTCACAGATAGGGGAGCTGGGAAGTTGACGCAGAACGTGTGAATGTGAATTAATTTTGTGGTTGGGCAGCAGTGAAGAAAGAGGCAGGTGAAGAAGGTGGGAGGAGGGGCCGAACTAAACAGTTATATTTACATAGTCACAATAATTTTGACCATGAACAGTTGGTCAGAGGATGTTGTCCTTTATTAAGGTCCAGCCCCATCACTTGTCACACTATATCAGCAAACATATTGTAAACAGATTTTATGTTAAAATTACATCTAGCGTCAGGTTGAGCTAAAAGCACATTTGAAGCTGAATTGTGGCATGTGTTATTCTAAACTCTTAATTTATGTTGGACAGTTAAAGAAGTTTGTAAAGTTGGTTAAGAGTTCAAAGCATCACCCACACAGATTGAGAACTTGTGTCCATATTGTTTCCTTAATGCTGATATTCTGAACAATCTGTGCTGTTGTATTAGCTGTAAAGTGTCTCTACTGTAGGCTATTTTTATTATATGTACAGCACTTTGGCTCAACCAAAAATCGTTTATAAATGTGCTATATAAATCAAACTTGATTTGATTTGATTTGATTAATGAGGATGCAGAGCTCATCAACAGTTTAGGTATTTTATTAGGAGTTTTTCGGAAATGCAATCACGTCACATATAATCCTGGATTGGTCCCTCACTGCTGATAGGGCTTGTACGGGCACTGAATTCTCCCCTAATAGTATAAGTAATGACGTGGGTCCCATTGTAGTGCCTATTTGATTACTGAAGCATTATTATACTGCATCTTTTAACATATTTTTTCATGCTTTCATAAATAATATAAGACTGTCTTGGACACACATCGGTTTTTTCCTCTTATTTGCTTTCTCAGATCTTTTTTTTGATTGCTTGAAAACTACGGTTAACAAATCGGACCATTTGGGGTAATTTCAAAAATAATGGCATGATGCACTAACCCAGCATTTTATTGGTTGGCAGTATAGCTGGAACTTCCAATTCCTTGACAAAAATAAAGGATGCTCAACCAGAGCCTGAACAATTCACATTCAGCGGTCAGCCCAGAAAAGATCAAAAATAATATCCAATAATACAGAGTGATTTTATGATGGCTTATTTAAATAGTTTAGTAGTAAAAAGTGACACCACTATAAAGGTCTGATTATCCTTACTAGCTAAAAACATTTGAATCTATTAATGCATAGTGATCATAGTGATTTCAGTCTTATTGCTTAGACAGGTCATGGCTCACCACCTATAGGTGTTAACTGGCAACATGTTTCTTTTAGGATTTGGTGATGAAAATACCTTCCAAGAATGTCATGTTTGAATCCTCTGTCTTCAGGATTAGGCCGATTTTAAAGTTAATTGTATATGAATTTATTTAATTGTTGGACTGGTCTACTGGTATTGAAGTCTACTAAACTCCAACAAATTGGTTTTAAGTCAACTTGTTAACAGTGGATACCAACAACTGTTTCACTCTCCTTTAAACTCTGCTGATACCACTAGTCTCTGAATTAATCTGGAAAATTGGCCTGATGAAAAGATCCGAGAAGGACTATTCCTGTCGTTGACCTTGCGTTACTGCTAGGCCAGGATGACTCTTCTCCCTATTCCCCCCCCACCACCTGCTCCTCCTTTACTTTGACTTTAAAAGTCAGAGGTACACTCATGCTTTCAGGCTGCCTTAATGAGTCCTTGTATAGTCCACTGGTGATAGAACTGTTAATGAGAGAGACATCTGAAAGAGTGGAGACATCGGTGGTGGTAGTGGAACACGGGAGGAATGGTTGTAAAAGGGGGAGGTGGGGGAGATGAGTGATGAGGAGAAAAACAAAGAGTCGAAAGCTGTAGCAGGTAGCATGGACACTGCTTTAGAACTTGAGTGTAATTTAAGTAAAGGCTTTTTTTCACACGCTGTTTGAGTAGCTGGATTGCTGTGTGTGTGTGCGTGTGTGTGTGTGTGTGTGTGTGTGTGTGTGTGTGTGTGTGTGTGTGTGTATGTGTGTGTGTGTGTGTGTGTGTGTGTGTGTGTGTGTGTGTGTGTGTGTGTGCATGTGTAAGATACCTTGGGCCCTTTTAAGAGCATTTTGCTGGCGTCCTCATTGAGAATTGATTGTCTTTGTTGTGGTAATCTGAAATTAATTTGCACTTGAACCCATCTTTCTTCTGGGCTCAATTTTGAAACGCTGTTATAATTACGTGCCCCCCACATGAAAACCAAGAACTAAGACACTGATATGATGAGCCGGAATATTTTAATTCCCCAGGTACTTAAGAGCCCCCTTTCTTTCTTTTCCCCCCCCCTCTCCCTCCCCACCCCTCCCTCTGTCTTCACTCACGACTTATCTTGCAAGGTAATAAAACAAAATGTTCCCATGCGTGGGGCTTAAGCAAAAGGTATTTGCCTGAGGGGGAACAGTAATAAGCGCTGTATTGCTACACATTTACTCATGTACTTGCTCAGTAGGTCATCTCGTGCTCTTGAATGATGTTAAACTTTGGTTAATGCAAGCTGATGCGCTGCTGAGAGCTGTCAATGCCAAGCTGCTCTGTGATGATGAGCAGAGCACAGGTACCCTATACTTCATAAAATGCACAGATTATTATTAAACACACATGCAAACCCAATGGTATTGAGGGATTTAAGCAGTCGCTAAACTTCTCTTTATTTTATTTCATTTATTGTGGTTGTATCGGGTTTCGGTAAATTCCCCAGTAGTGGCTCAAACACATGCAAGCACACACATGCACGCACGCGCACACACACACACACACACACACACACACACACACACACACACACACACACACACACACACACACACACACACACACACACACACACACACACACACACACACACACACACACACACACACACACACACACACACACACACACACACACACACACACACACAAACACACACACACACATCTTGGGGTTGTCAACCAGATTTGTTTTGCATTAGTCTGTTCTGACAGGGGGTATTTGTAATATAAAACTATTTAAGACTACCTGCTAACATCTGCTATTGATCTAAGCTGTGTGCCTCCCCCTTTGTTCTCAGCATGAGCTGCTAATAACCTTATCAGCCATCTTTTAGTTTTAGCTCAGTCTGCTGTTTGTTGTTAGGGATTTTTTTTTTAACTGGAGGGGGAGAGAAGGGCGGCAGGAACCATCTTCAGTGATTTCCTGCGGTGCTGCCTTGTGCTAAAAGGGCCTCAGAGGTCACTGGCCTTGGGCAGAAATTCTTTCAGTTTGACACCTCATGTGGTACCCGGAGGGACAAGCAAATAGAGATCTAGACCCACTGCTGAACATAATTAGTGAAAACAAACATCCCTCAAACAGCTATTTTATCGTCTAAACTGATTTGGAGAAGCTGGATAAAATTGACTTTGACTGTTGACATAATTATCTCAAGTAATTGAGTACATTTACACATTGTATTTCATCTTTTTATTGCAAAAAAGTAACACTGACAATGCTGAACAAGATTAATTCTATCTAAGCATTTAAAATAAAATATTTGTAATGAATAATGTTGTTGTCTTTTTTATGGTCTTATTTTCTTCCCTCTTCTTTTTATAAGGTTATACTTGATATACTATTCAGTGTATTTAGTTGAATTTTTAATTGTTTTAACCGTGTTATGTTAAACTCTATATCCATATTGTTTTCTGATAATATTCTGTGTCATTTAATAGCAAAAGTTTTTATTTTGGCAAAATATGTGCATTATTTTATTTTTAAGCATGCTCATCATAGCCTGTTCACTCTTCAGGGAGTCATCCTCCCTGTCTTTGTTTCTCGCTTTTTCACCTGTCTTGTGTTTTCTCTGTAAACAATCTAATGAAGCAACACTGCTGTGCATATGGAAAGCTCTGCTAATTGTCTGTCTTCCCATTGATTGAAGGCTAAGTGTGTGTGTACGGAGTCTCCCCTACAGCGAGAGCTGCTGTCTGCTGACAGACATGGCCTGCTGCTAAAGCCATTGCAATAATCATAAAGATTAGGTTAACAGTGGGAAACGACCGGGGAAGACAAGTGTTCACAGTGGGCTGTTATTTTTGCAATGGTACTCACAGAAAAATAACAACCTGCAACCGTAGGCCTGCATGCTGGTTTAAACATAACCCTGGAGCATGTGTGCATTCTAAGTTCATATCATATCACCGAGTATCATTATTTGCATGGATTATATCAACAAATAAGGGTATTCATGCAAAACAGTATGTGTATGGACAGTTTTAGAGTTGTTAATCTGAAATGTGCAATAACAGTTTTAAAATATTTCACCGATACAGGATTACAATTCCCGGGTCTTTATATAATACAAATAATAAAAATCTAACTAAATATATATTTTTAAAACTTTGTAAAATGTCTAATTTAAAACGTTCAAAACTAATAAATGATCATTAGTGAATAATCTAATTATTGCATTGATTGCACTCTAAATGAAATGTTGTAAAGGATGTAATTACATTTAGGAGAAATAACCACAATGTGTTTTTTTATACAGAGCAAGTATACTCATACAGTTACTGCAGTACCTGTGGCAGGCTACACACAATCAAAGGACACATGTATACTGTTGTAGCAAACTGCTCTCAAAGCACTACACTGAGAAACTTGTCATGCAAATGTGTGTGACAGATCTCTTCATAGCGAGAGAAGAACAAAGTAACAAACAAAACAATGCTTACCAGAAACAAAACTTGTGAAGATGATATTCTGTCACTAATTGAATCTGATGGTGGGACAGAAATAGAGAAATGTTGTTCATTTGTTATACAAAAACAATTTTTATTATACATAATTCACTTTACTCACATTTTGTTATTGCAATTCACACTGCATTACTATCGGAATTATCATTCTGAATATGCAAGAGCTTTTAATAATTTAACATGTCAGTGTTTATTTTCGACACGCCACAGTTGAAATGAATTTGTTTGAATTTTGTTTCAGTTTTGTTTATTTCCTCTTTTGATATTGCGTGTTTTCTTCCCCTTCTAGAAAGTATGCCATTCAAAGAAACTGTTTTTTCCGATCCTCAAATAAACCGACAATCCTCTCGAGTTAGAATCAGAACACATTTGGCTCACAAATGTTAGGGATCTCCTTTCATTATTAACAAATACATTTCACTTCCTTCAAGGCTTTACATTAGCTACACAATATCTGCTTTGAATGTGGCTACATGATGTTGCCTCATCTAAAGACTTGCTCATATCTTTTCAATCACTCTCCACATATTTTCTGGAAACTTTATCTCTTGATTCCTGCCTGTTACGTGCTTTAGGTCAGGCATGTGGTCAGCAGCTTTTTGACTGTTTTTTGTATCTGACACAAAAACCTCAGCGAGTCAAACAACAGAAGCCATATTATTCCTACTGTTTACACTGGCTGCTTTTAGTGATAACATCTATAGCGCTCATAGCATTTGACTTGTTCGTTACAGACACCAACCTCAAAAGGGGCTTGCCACATTTTACACACTCATATGTATTGCAGTCTCTCCTTTCTATCACTCTCTTTTTCTTTCAAATGAAAAAAAGCAAACACACACTTGATAGCGTCTACCAGCCACAGCTGGGCTTTGCTCATGTAAGCAATAGGCCACATTTGTTTCCTGAGAAGGCTGGAGCCGAGAGTATGTGAAGAACCACAATGCCGATCCTGGACTGTGTGTAGGTGCACGTGTACATTATAGTTTATTGGATGTGTTTGTGTGTGCTTCACTGTTAGGCCAATGTGGGCTTTTTCTAAAATACTAAATAAACTAAAATAAAGAAGCAACGTTCTTAATCTTCAGTCTTATCTCATTTCATAAAGCAATTTTCCATTCCCACTACTGATTATTATCACCAACCCTACATAACAGATTACTTCTCCAAAACTGAAGCTATGTGTTCATCCTTGCAGGTTTTTCAGTAATAAACAAGAGTATGAAAAATACAACAGCACCAACATAAATGGCCAGTGTTATTGTCAAAAAATGTACAATAAACTATAGCAAAATGTATTTGGGTAAGAACTTTGAGGTTCAACACAGACGGTTTATTTTATATCTAAATGCAACAATAAGTTTAGGCAATATTGTAGATTGTGCGGGTTACTTTGAAATATTAATCTGGTAACACTTACGTGTAAACACAACTGTGTTCAATATTAAATATGAAAAAATGTTTTACTTACAAAACATCTTATTTTTTTAAGTAGCTCATTAAATGGTCAGCCTATTACTTATAAACAGGTGTTTGTGTGACAGCTACAGTCCGACTGAATAACAGCGGAGGCCAGACGCGCTGCTCTTTTACACCTGCCATGATATTACAGGCCATGGAACTACAGTGTGGTGAAATAGTCATGATGGTAGATCGTGTGAGTTAGTATGGATTTGCTGTCAGTTGGCCGTGCACTTCTCCTGGCTGAGACTGACTGATGGGTTGAGGCCTCAGGTAGGAAGCAGGAAGACAGGCTGCAGTTAAGCACTACTTACTGTTTGGCTTTTGGGATATAGCCAAACCACCACCCCACTGTGTACTCGCAGATGGATGGACACACATGCACACATGGGAAGATATCAAACATCTCATGCATTCCTCAGACCCCAGTGCAAACACACACACACACACACACACACACACACACACACACACACACACACACACACACACACACACACACACACACACACACACACACACACACACACACACACACACACACACACACACACACACACACACACACACACACATACACACACACACACACACACACACACACACACACAATGACATAGACACACACAGAAGCTTCGGCGGGGGCTGATGACATGATGGATTGCTCGTGTCAGTGTCAGAACAGTCAGAATCAGTCTGGTGCTGATAAGGTGCACTAGACCAGACCTACCTCACCTACTACCAATCCAGCCTAATAGCTCTCTTCCTTTTTGTAACCTGTGCACAACCTGTGTGTGAGAAAGTGTGTGTTTGTGTGACTGGTTTTTCATTTATTTATGTGTCTGAATCTGTCTAAAAGAGAGGTTACTTTGAACATACAGTTTTTGTGACTTTGTTGCATGTTGCCGCAGGTAAAGTAAATACACATGTGGGTACCGGTATTACTTTCAGCAGCAGGCTGGATTGAGTACCTGCTGCAGCTTGCCACCTGTCATTTGTTATCCATCACATAAAGCGACAGCGCGGCTTCAGTTATTGATGATGTGTATGGTAATTCCACTTCTATCACTTTAGCGATAGGAAGCTGATACTGAGAGTGAGAAAATGTGGACGGCGTCAAATCTGCTCAATTACTTTTATGAATAGTTTCTTCAAACTGTCCTGAATTGACCATCTATCTTTCCTGATGGGCTTGACAAAGTAGTCATATCGCATCCATGGCTGTATAGTAACTCACATGGTGGAGTGACGGCATTTCAAAATTATTATGATGGTGAAGGCAGGCTGATCCCATACATGTTACATATCTGAACAAACAAATACAATTGCAATTTATATACTATAAACAAATAAAACATTATGATTTTTTCAAATGTATTGTAAACAAGGTAGCATAAAAAGCTCCAAAGTTTATGGGTGGGTCCAAAATCACCAAACAGGAGAATGCAGTTTGTGTCCCGCATGAAACATAAATACATTTGTAATACGTTCTTCACTTAAAGAGCAACTTCCAGGTTAAAGACACCTGTGAATAAATGTGTAGGAAATGATGAATACACTAGATTTTCAAAAAAATATACAGAAATATACACTACAGTGACATCTGGCGTAGTTTTTGTAAGAAATGTTCACTTTCGCATAAAAGAGCCTCGACACGTGACCTCCCGCCTGTGACGTAACATGGGGGAAACAAGGGGGAGAGCGGCCGGTGTAACGTATTAATAAACATGGATCCCAATGCTAGTTTCGACACAGAAGACACAGAAGAAGTTGAACATGAATATTCAAATGCATATGACGGACCACAACCTTATAATTATGAGCCTGCTAGGCGTCCAAGAGACCAGGAGCAGCCAAGGATTAGAAGAAATAACGGCCATCGGAGAGAAATTGAGCTGTGGTGTGAGGAGAACCAGTGGAGAACTGGGCAGCTATCTTGGTGAGGGACCGGCGTTAGCTACATAATGTTAGCTAGTAACGTTACTGGCAGGACTGTTGATACTGATCCATAACAGAAACTAATGCGCAAGTATCAGCCGTATCTCGCGTTACCTAATGCAACTCTACACTACGGTGCTGTGTACCGGAGGAGAGACGCGAGATACGGCTGATACTTGACGATCTGACGGAGAAAGGTTGTCAAGCCTCCGTTGATATGCCGTTGTAAATGGCTTGATGGAAAGCAGGTGTGTAGTCGGGGAGGGTGCACAGCTGATTGCAGCAGGTGAGTGGAGGTTGAGCCGGGAGCCGGGAGTGACAGCCACCACGCACACACAAACAACACAGACAGGGGGAAACAAACAAACACAAAGGAGACGGCTGGAGCAGTACAGCCACCGCAGCGTTACCTAATGCAAGTCCACACTACGTCTTACGGTGCCGTGTACCGGAGGGGAGAGAGAGAGAACAGCGAAGGGGGGGGAGAGAGAAGTAATACGGTTTCCTGATAAAGCTGTGGAGAGTATGTGCTGCAGGGAGGTGGATGCACAACGCACCCAGGAACGAACGCGAGCTCCGGTCCTTTTTTACTGTGGACTCGATGTCCTGACAGGCTGGTATTTGTGCAACCTGCACAAACACAATACTGCACCATGATTACAAATGGTGAAATACAATGTAAAACTACCGAAAAATACCAGCTCACTAAAACACAACCGCTCAACTCAACGCAACTACTAACTATACCCACGGTCAGAGAGCGGAGATGTTTACCCTTTGTTATGTAATATGAAGCGTTTGACGTATGACCTTAAAAAAAAGCCGTTTTTAAGAGCAGAGCTCAAAATTGCTCCTTTCCCTCTGAATTCCTGCCCTTATGTCTCGTAAAACATATCAAATCCTACATTCACTTTTTTAATTGTAATTTTCAAGCAAGTTTAAGCATAAATGTAGAGAAAAAAACAACCTGCAAGATGCTCTTTAAGCCCCTGTCACACTGCCCCGAAATTGACACCAGATGGATACACGATAAAGGAAATGTTCAAATTCGGCTCTGATCGTAACAACATCGGGCCATTCGTGAGGGCATCTTAAGCCATCGTATGACCGCCGATGGAGTTTCTCAGGCTCCGGCAGCAACTTCGTGAGTGGTGGAAAAATCTTTGGCTAGCCAAAGAATTGCTGAAGGACCTTTTGAAGGTTCATTTTCATGTTGAATTTGTGTGTCCATTTTGCCCTTCGTAAGGCCAGCATGAGGGCATCTTGTCAAATCGTGTCATCTTTGTGTGATCATCGGTGCCATCGGGCATTTTTCGCCTCACGAATACAATACGAAGGAAACAAGAAGCTGCCCGATTGTCTTAGGAAGGCAACATGACTACGTGAAGCCCTCGCAATGCCTTCATGTAGCCATCGTATTATAGTACGATGATATCGAGATTGCATTTATTGCACGACAAAATAATGTAAACATATTATGTCAATAACCCAATTTGTGTTCTGTGAAACTGAAAAGGATATTACATTGTTTTTGTTACTTTCGTTGGAGTTGTATGTCTTTATGTAATTTAGGTTAACTTCCTGTTTTATTTAGATGCTTTTATTTTGAAGTCGAGTTTACGCTGTTGGCAGGAAGTTTTTGTTGCTATGGAAACAACATGACGGAGATAAATAATATCTTCTAATCTACATATAAAGACGGAGAAAGTAAAGAATAAAATGTATTTTTAAATGTTAGCACCCCCCCCCAAAGAGGCACAAGCTCTTACCTTGAGTCTGGATACATTCTAACTCATCAGTAAAGTCTACGACCATATTTTCGTGTGTGGTTCGGGTGCCATCGTGTGGCCTTCTGTAGGCATCGTACTTGCTTCGGCTGTTGCTTTGCTGTTGACCAAGTTCGGGGCCATCTTCGTGTGAAATTCACAATTCCATATTCGTGTTTCCATCTGGTGCCAATTTCGGGACAGTGTGACAGGGGCTTTAAAGGGCAAGTGTGTTTGGCTCCTAGCATTGACATTGCAAACAAGTGAGTAAAAGTCTTAATTTCCAGCCTGTTAGAGGAAAACAACTGTGCAAGATGTAGTACTCAAAGAGGAACCGCTTCCAATGGTGATATCAAATGCTCATTCTGAATGAATAAGACCACAATGTGTCTTAGGTTCAGATTATTATACACCAATAAAAACATAGTTCTGAATACTACAATCCTTTACTGGTCCCTTAAGTTCCTGCACTTCCATAGTTATTATGGCTCTTCTTTTTCTAATCCTTACCGAGAAGTTGCCTACATCCAATCAAATGTAATGTTGAAAATACTGTAAAGACTGTAAATTGTCATATTTTGCTGGACGCACAAAAAAGTGAAATAACTTTTCCTAAAACATAATACGGACCCTTGTAGGAGGATTCATTGCCTGAGCATTGTTAGCGATATACAACTGGATAGTTAAAACAAATACAAATAAGAATAACTTCCAGTATTCTCAGCTGTGCCACTTGAGTTCAAATGGGGACACCTCTGTAAACAAAGTAAGTGAGCTTGTTTGGTATTGTGTTCTCATTTGCCCAATTAGACCAGCAACACTGTGCTCTCCCTAGGTGCTAACTCGCTAAATGGGAAATTACACCATAAAGATAAGAGAGTGTCTGAGAATGTTTAGGGTCTCAGAGTATTGCTTTCAGCAAGACTGCTCAACACAGCCTTAGAGGAATTAATGAACCCTCTGTGGCGGGTTCCTGATGCATTTTTAAACAGCTCCTTTTCATTCCTGCAATGACATTTTGATTGCATTTGTTTCAGCGATATCTGTATGAGAGCGAGTGAGGAAGACAGACACAGAGAGAGAGAACATCCCCTAAAAATAAATACATCACTGTTCCGGCAAAGTGACTCTGACATGGGTTGTACAGACAGATATCATATGAGGACAGAAATAATGGGTTTTTCAGCAAAATGTAATTTGATAGCAACAGATTCCTAATATAGTAAGCGTGGTGTTGTGAATTCTAAAAGCTCATGCATTTAATATATTATCCACACAATGGGTAAGTCCTATAATTTATAGGAATTCTAATGCAAACATATAGTGTGGAGATTGAACTGTTGGTTTGAGTGTGTCTTTAGAGGGTTGCCATGATCAATTTAATAGTGTGTATGAACTGATGTGTCACTTTGTACATCTCAAGCTGTATTAATAATATAGAGAAGGTTTAGAGGAGAGGAGCGGGGCAACTGGACAGTTTAATGACTCATATAATTAGTAGCCTAAGCAAAAGTACATTTCCAGAATAATATCGTACTCTGTGAAAGGGTTGCCCTGGTATTTTAAGATGAGTGCCCTGAGAGAGAGATGGAGAAAGAGAGCGGTAAAAAAAAGGAGATAAGGTCACTGATATTGCAAGGCACCATAGGATAATAAGCACCACAATCTCTGGTTACACATTGTTTTTAAATTATTTTAATTGCATCTTCTTGGCTCTCATCAGGGGTGGCGACCCCAGAAGTGGGGTACGAGGTCATTCTCTAGCAGCAGCCTTTGAAGCCCAGGCGCCTACCTCTCTCTCCTTCTCCCCACCACTTTGTGTGGCCTTGAATTGCAAATTGTTTTAAAATACGCATAATGAGCGCGGTGGCAAAATGTTGAGGCTCTTTGTCTTTCCCTCACTCAGCCTTTAGCACAACTAAATGAGTTAAGATTGCTCTATTGAATTACAAACGATTATTTTACTAACTCCTACCCAGCGCATGTATAATGAAAGAGGGAAGAAGAAGAAGAAGCAGCAGCTCCAGTGATTGTGACTGTGTGGACTGTGAACCAGGGACACGTTCCTTGAGATACAAATGATGATTTTAATGATGCTACCTGAGGTTATTGTTAAGTAAACTGTCAGCAAGTGTGTGTAATTAAACGCAGGCCACAAGGAAAGTTTTCATATTGGCAGATGATGTTCTGTATATTCCTTTGATAGTCAGCTCCCATGCATACACATCCTTTGTCTTTGTTCTTACAATACAGCCAGATTGGCTATCTCGGGTTCTGTGGTTTAATGAGAAATAATAGGTTTTACAAGCATTTTTAGGCTTGTTTGGAAAGAAATCTGCTCCTATGTTCAGTGTTCCATCATATGCCACCAAAACAATAACATAAATACACATTCTTGATTATATTGCCATCAAATGATTGCTTCTAAGGCTGTAAGCAGCTACTGAAAGCATTTTTCACAAGATTGCATTACTATATCTGCACATGCACAACAATTCCATAAAAAAAAAAAGTTGCAGTGGATCAACAGGTCACCATTAATACTATGTTGTACATTGAGATCGATTCCATCATACAAACGTTTAGGTCATCTAGGCTTTCGCTCTATATGGATTGGATTGCGCTCTATGATTTTATATTCTGGTATTGCAGAACAACAGAGCAGAGTGTTTCATTGTTGGCTGATGGTCAAATTATAGGTTAACAAGCTGTAAGTAATTTTGTAAATTAAAGCAGTTTGATAAGTGAATCCTGAAACGTGAGATGTTGTGCAAAAGTTTAATTAATCATCAGATTATGTTTGCTTCTAATCCAAACTGAAACACAAACCTTAACTTTAAATACTACAGGGTTCGGCTCGTAAACATTTACAAGAGTTCAACTATAATGTAATATGGTTGGGTCTCCGGGAGTTTAACCAAACATAATCTTGTAGTCAAAACACCTAAAAAGACTGTAGCCAACACTCTTACAGAAACATGCAATGCTCTGCCCTGGATGCATTTTGCTCTGTGATCACTTTATCAGGCTATCTGGGAAATGTGTATACCAGCAGCCCCGCTGTGCAGTACGAAAATCCAATAAGAGATGCCTTCAGTGCTAAACCCAACATTTCAATTCACCCAAACAAATCATTTGAGTAATCACTCATTTACGAAGCTTGCAGATTTATCAATAACACTTTAATACTGCTACTCAAGCCAAGGGGTCAAACCTCTGTCACTGCAAGCTTATTGTCTCCCCTCCGATTTTCTAAATCTAGAGTCATATTGTTCTGCCGCTATCAATAACTGACTAGGGTCCTCCCTTTGACACCTACACAGTGGACAAGATGGCTACACGCCATTCTGTGAAGCGATTAAGCTCTTCTTTGGGAGAGCCGCGGTGACATCATTGGCGGTTCAAAAGCCACCTCCAAACTCAAAAAGGGCATTAGAATGCATTTCATGCTTGGCTCACTGAAAAGTGCAGAGCTGAAATTTACACCTTATTTGATGTCCGTCTCCCTGCTGTTAATTGGTAAAAGGATCCCTGACCCTTTTGATCTCCTCCACAATCCCCTAAATGCCCAAGTCTGCTAAACTGTTCGGCAGGAGATATACCCTGCAGTTGCCCGGTAATGTAAAGACTCTCTCTCTTTCACTCATCCACTGCCCCCACTGGCTTTTTTTTCTTCTTCTTACTCCATCCTTTTCGGCTTTCTTGCCTTTGGTTTACATCCAGGCTGTGGAGAAATAAGAGATGACAGTTGTTACAGATATGCCAGTTTAATTACTTGTCAGCTTATAGCCCATATCTCTGCTGCCCAACGCTGAAGCTTAACTTTTTCTAGTAGCTTAAAGCATGACCAGCCTCCAGTGCTTTAGTATTTAGCCATAAAACCCAGGAAATCTGAAAGATAAAAAAACCACGAACAGCTTTTCTAATTTTATGGGAGAAGAGTGGGCAGTTTTCTGTCACTGTTGGAATTGGCTTTCTCTCTCTGTTCCCCTCTGTGCAATAGTGACAGAAGAAGAGGGGCAAAAAGAGAGAATCTTGTAGAGAATGAAATTACATCACATGAAGGGGTGCATTGGTGTAGGATAAGCAGAACGCTTCGTATGGCTTGTGTGCCACTGTTGACACTTTTAAGTCGGTTTGCAAATTGATAGATGTGCTCGAGCCTCCTTTTTTTTCTTCTTTCTTTTGGAGAAGGGCCATCCCAGACTTTAAAATCCAGTTAAGGGTAGTTGGAAAACACAGCTGTTTCTTTTGAAGCTTCAGCCATGCTGACTGAGGGGGTTGGGATATGAAGGTGTATACAGAGCGTACTTATGAAATGTAACACCTCATGGGTTATTGAATATGGGGATTTAAACATGTTACAATAACGCCAGTAGATTTTGAAAAGGGAGGAATCAAACTCACATTATGGCGTTGAAGATGCTTTGGTAGGAGTATGACCTTTATGAACATAGTTGATATCGTCATATATAATTATCTTACTAATAACATCAATCCAGTGTTGAATCCAAGTTATGAAACATGTGCTGGAAAGAAAAGCCAATTGACTGAGTAAAACATGCTCTCTTGAAAGCCTTTTTCATGTGTGCAGCTTCATCATTTATCTCCAGACCTCAAGAAAAAAGTGTGTATTCTTGACTTATTCATTCCACATCCCTTAATACCTAAGCAGTTAACCCTTTAAGTGCATCATCTTTTCTCTTTTTCCCTGTCATTGCAGAAAAAACAACTAACTGTTCCATGCCTCAAACCATTTTAGAAATGTATTAAATACCTCCAAACAAAGCCAATTTGTATTTGTATGGCTAAGAATTATATTGTAACAATAATGTCATACATTTGCTTTGGATTTTGTGACACATTAAGGAAGCACAGCCACTATAGTTTGAGGATATTTTTGTAGGAAATGGAAAACAATTTTACAGAGCCACACGGGGACAGGGATGGATGGCAGCGAGCAAAAAGAGCAGCAGAGTTTTGGACACACGCCTGCTTAGGGCCCATTGTTCAGGGTTCCCTCAGTGTTTATCCCTGGCTTTGTCTCCCACCATGATACATACTTTTCATTGAAGCGAAACAGATTATTTGTTACCATAGTTTCACCATTGCTTAGTTCAACAGCAAAGCATAATAGGTTTAAAGCGGGGGGATATAAAAGCCTCCTTTTGGAATAGAAAAAAAATGAAAAATACAGATTACCTGTTCTTTTCATCATTGATGATCACATTGTTAATGCCTGGCAGAAGCTTTGTGTTTATAGTGTATATTGTCAATACATCAGGAATCTGAGAAATGTTGGCCATGTTAATGCAGTGTTTTTAGAGAACAAGTGTTTAAAATAAATGTGTTTCGGACAAAGGTTTATGTTTGGTGCAGAGGATTTGAAGCAACACTTTGTAAATTGTGTCATACTGTATTTTACATTGGACTGTTTGTTATAATGGTCATACTTGAATTTATTGTAATTTTAAAGTACATGAGATATCCGCATTTTCTTATTTTATTTATATAGCTATGCTGCATTTTTCCAACAACAGAAAATTGGAATGTATATGTATATCCTGCAATAAACATTAAATACAAATATGAAATCTAAATAATGAAATGCATATTGGACAATATTTCTGGCCAGAATCCACAGAGCATAATCCCGTCCACTGTCCGACAAACATCCCTGTCATACTGTATGTATTACATTGTCACATAAAGTCGTATTGTCACATTACCCCAATACTTCATTCTACCTCCACTGTGCTGTAGCTACTCCAATGTTAGTCTACAAATCGTGCTGATGATCATCTTGCATCGCTGAGCAGTAAGGTTTTTGTACATAGTAGTAATGGCATTATTTTATAGCCATCATTTCAATGGGTTTTAGAATGGATCATAAAGCAAAACAGTTTGCAGTTCTCTCACAGACCCTTCGACCGCCTCATAATGAAAAGCCAAGATCAGCTGACTGCTAACTCTATTTACAAGCTCACATAATTCCATTGTGGCAGCGCTATCAGAGTAAATACGCTTAGCCCAGTGATGCATACCCCCGTAGAAAATGAAAGCAAGATGAGATAGAGGTCACATGACTGCAGAAACACCTTTTAAAACACTTAATGTGCCTTAGCTGATGTCCGAAGCATGTAGGTTATTACCACAGTTGTGTGAAAGCTAATTAATGGATAATTTGAATGATATCCAGGATGCCTGGCTCACACAGTCGGTGGCTTTGACCTTCGCAAACCTGATCGTTTCTCACCCTGAGCCCTTTCCTCTTTCTTTTTTTCTTCCTTCGCCAAGGCGGGCCATCATCAGTATGATGTCTGCTTATTTTGTGTGATCGGACTTAAATTGAAATTCTGCCTTGAAGGGCAATATTAAAAGAGGTAGTCATGTGTGAAGATTGGTAAACTATACGTCTTATATTACAATTGAATGTTAGGGCTTTATCATCCCTCATACTTCTCATAAAAATGAAGATGCTCCAATGAAAAATAGGGATATTACCTTCAAATACTGACAACTGGGTTGAGCCAATGCATTAATTGAATTATACATCTATGAGGTAAAGTACTCTTTTTAAAAATTGCTATTTCTAAAACAATGTGGTGTTATGTCTAATGCGCATCAGTATAAACAAACTACATCATGTTTTAATAAATCGAATGGAAATATAGGAAAGAATGTGAGAGTGGAGCACACATTGAAGGGATTTTCTTTCTCTTTCCAGCGAGTGAGTGAGTGAGGAGGGGGGGCGCTGGTAAGGGAATATCTTTTAATATCGCTCCAAGCTAAGATATCCCATTTAGACATCGTTCAAACAGTTATTAACAGTATTGATTTATGTTTGAGTGATTGGAAGCCAGGGGAGGGAGATGAAGTCAACCGTCATGACCCCTCGCCCGGGGACGGAAACTGCCTGACACAGATCACAGCTGTCTCACATGTGAAACTGCTCCTGCCTGTGACATCTTAGATTACTGGATACAGGCTACAGTGTGATAACTGTGTGTATGATATTGAACTCGTCTTTACACCGCTTTCAAAACACATTGCTCTTTGTTGAAATATATCTGCTGTCACGGCATTCACACAGGCATTTTGAGACAAAGAAGATGGGGGAAAATGTCCTATAACCAGAACTAAGACATTTTCAGTATTATTGCCTTGTATTTTATGAAGATTTTGACTAAAGATTTTTTGACACAGTTGGATTTGTACTATTGAAAGTTTCAAATTGGTAGAATTATTTGTTTTGGGTCCAACAATTTGAGAGATACTATGTTTAGAAAGACAATCTGTGCTGGCTGAACATGATAATCTCCTCTAATGTATATAGTGATGACAACATTATGCAGTACTGTAAACAGATACCATGTGAAAACGGTTTTGGATATCAGCTTATTGTTTTTCTCTTTACTTAAATAGCTGAAACAGACAGCTGACAGTATGCTTATTTAACAGCATATTCAATATCTTTTTGGCATTTCCCCCATCTTTCTTTTTTGGTCTACATCCCATTAACACAACTGCAGGAGCTTAGCATACCAAATCTGTCCTTAATTATTTCTTATAAATTCCTCAGAACCTCCCCCGGATTTGTAGTCTTGCCCACCCAAAATATGTATGGAGTTGGCTAAAAACAGCACAATAGACAATCATCTATTTCAAAGGCGGAACAGAGCTGTTGGAGATCATAAAACATTAGTGCGGCATGTCATTAGGTTATTACAGGCTTATCCAGTAATTATATTAAATACATTACCATGCAACCATTTAAAGAAAGGACCAGTTTCCAGAAATAAGATTTTACAGGGCCTCTCATGACTTGCCCTGAGCAACCAGCCGCAGGACATAATGTCAATTAAGGGGCTGCCGAACTAGATTACATTTTTGACCAAAGGATTCAAAAAGGGTATCCTTGTCTGGAGAACAGGAGCTTTGGAAAATATATTGACCTCACTGTGAACCCCTAACACATTTTTTTTTTTTTAATCTTTAAACTATCCAAAATCAATTCTGCTTTCAAGAGTTCAACAAAACCCTTATACAGGTAAGTCATTTTTGATGGATTTAACAATGGACTTCACCAGTATAATCAGTTGTTTTGGTATATATAAAAAAAAAAATCTACACTCTACTTCTCTGGATTCGTCTTTCATTTGCGTCATTTACCTAAGTGAGCACAACGGTAAATTACTTCACATCTGTAACAGGACTCTACATGCAGAGCTATTTAGAAGGTGTTGTTTCAGACTGAAATAGCTTGTTCCTTTCCATCTCCAAACAAGTGGCAGCAGTCTGCGCCCTCCACAAGTTATTGAGCTTGCCGATTGAACAAAAACTTTCTTTTAAGAAATCAAACCCAGCAACGTAATTCTCCACGGTCGAAAGGTTAAGCTTTTGATCCACGCACAGAGATGCTTTGAGGGAGGGAAAAAAAAAATATTGTTAAATGAATTTATGTTTGCATTCAACCTTACCTTTCTGCAGAGCACACACCCTTTGAAGTCTTGTTTGTTCGGAAACACTCCCATCTTATTGAGTCCAGGAAATTCCCCCACCGTATGAGCGCCTAGATAAGACGAAGTAATCCAAACTAACCCCAGAAATTCAAAGAACAGGCTCACAACTAATATTTGAGCTCATGTCTCACAAGTGAGCCTATTGTTAGTTTGTGACTCATAAAAAGTGTACCGTCATCTGGATTCTGCTTATGATAGGTAGAGTGATTTAAGCATAACTGCTGATCTTTTGCAAACAGGGCGAACGTTGCCTCAAAAGAAGTCTCGTATAATGCTCCACAACACTGCGGCTGTGTCTTTTGGCCAGTGCTAATGCTTGGTGCATGATTTAATAATGCACTTGTTTAACACCAGATGAACAATACACACATACATTCGGTATATGTGTGCTCTCAGACCACACAGTTCTTCCTGTGTGTGTGTCATATGGCTGGCCTCACTTTCAGGGTCGGGGAGTAGAGCATTCGCCGGAGCCCACAGAATATGATTCCAGATGATTCCTCGGCATGCCGCTGTCAAAAGGGGCCATGATGAATGAAAGGGCTCCGGTGGGCCTCTCTGTTTATTTAGACCTCTTGTTTCTGACACAGTTCCCGCACGAAGAACCGGCGCTGAAGTGTCTCAGTATTAAAACATAACCACAGCAGACTACAATCAGCCGCCAGGGGCTTTTACTCCCCCCTTTTCCTAATCCAACAGAAAAGCCTGATTGTTCTCCATTGTGGAATTTGGGACTGAGACCTGTTCAGGACCAGCAGTGAAGGGCAGCCGACTGTGCAAGGCTTTCCAGTACATTAGGAGTATATGAAAGAGCAACTGACCAGGCTTAGATTGATATGGCTGTGTCTGCACAGGACAACATATGGGAAAGCAGTAATCCTCTCTCTGAGCTGGAACTGTGGGTATTTTTCTTGGGGATTTGAAAATAGGAGAGACAAATATGGATGGCCCCGCAGCCCTGGAAATGGTGCAGACAGCTGCTGCTACTTTGTGGATGTGTGTCCTGATAAATAATTGTTTCCTATCTGTCATAGCCTCCTTTCACATCCTTGCTAGCTGAGAAGTGTATGAAAAATCCTCCCTTTCAAAAATGATAGTGCCCTTGTAACACTTGTGCTGTGTATGGAGCCAGCATGTAAAACATTGCTTCTTTCTCTAAAGGCATAATATATTGCTGTTTTGCTCTTTGTAAGCGGTATGCACATTTATAGCAGTCTTATTTTTCTAGTGTGCCATTGAGGTTCATCTTGTTATGGCATGTCAAACCTTACATGTTTTATTGTCTGCTGAGATCATGACAAATCAACATTTTGGAGTAGTATACCGGAATCATGCACAAAGTAAACAACACTTCTATTCAACATCACCGGCATGCTGAAAAGGACTTAATGTGATATACACACGCTGTGCCTTAAGATACTGAGTTTTCGCTTTGTTTTCACTCCAAAATCACAAATGCGATGCAGATAGATGGGAGGACTGCCGATCCTGTGTGCGAGAAACACAACTGAATAGGATGTGATGCAACACCGTGTGTTTAAACGCCTCAAAGAAGCCTTTCATTGAAAAAGGTTTTGTTGACAAGCTCCATTCTCTTTCAGAATAAATGATGAGGAATGGAAAAAAAATACGATCAACTATGAATATGCATATTCAAACAGACAGAATATGACTCCAATTCTCTTTTCATGGGGGGGGCCGGGGGGGAGGCGGGGATACGCACATTTCTCTCCCATTTATTAATTCCAGATCCTTTTTCATGGCAAAAGAATGGAGGTGAGGATAATTGTGTATTTTGTCAAATGTGATCAAATTAAACTGGAAGCAGAATGGATTCGGTGTATTTGTATGCTAGTTTTTCAGAAGTGGTGTCCTGGTTTTAAATCCCCAAGTCTCAAGTGGGCACATCACAAAACCAACACAGTTTGGCAGCAAGCTGGCAGTCTTTGCTCGTATGAGGCCCAGAATTTAATGAGCATGAATAATGAATACTACTCAACATGCTGGTGACTGAGTAGGCTGCCAGTTATTAGGTCAATGAAGGCGTTGTTGAGCAGGGAACACTCACTGTCTCGCTGAATGACGGACTCCCACCATCTACCGATCCTACTTACTGGATATAACTTTTTCTAATTTGGCAAATCAGCAGATGGCGACAGACACGTCGCACCACATTTTAACTGAATCCTCTCCATGATGTCTGTTAAGATGTTACGTTCCTAATGGTATGCACTGTGGATTGAAATTCCGATAGTATTTTAAATCTGTAACAAGCTGAATCGAATAAGGAATAATCCCCTAACAAGCTGTACAGATGCCTACACTTTACATTACTCCTCTTAAAGTCTGCTGGCTCTTTTCCAGCGCTGCTTTTTAAATGAATACCTCATTCTGCTCATCTTCATGGATTACACTGTCGGACCCTTGCAGGACACCATGATTTATTTCAGTCCTGTTAAGTACCAAATCAACTTTATCTGGCCACACTAGAAAAACATTAGTCCACCCTCTGTCTGTTACTACAGTGATAAGTGTGTTATATGAGTTGTAAAATACGCGTTCCCTAGAACAACCTGATAAATAGCGAATTCCAAAGCAGGGAGGTAGTTTTATTGCCCTGCAGCTACAACTCCCATGCAATGGATGCTCTGCTACTTGCCGTGGATTGAAAAGAGTGGGGTGAGAGCAGAAGAGAAATACATTCGAGGGAGAGCCAGCAGTAGCAGAGTGGCACTAGCATGCAGATCAAATGCTCCAGATCTGTCAATCAAAACAGCTGTCATTTCAACAACCGCTGCATCGAACAATCTGATGATTAATTATTGACAATCTCCGTCTTTGTTGCCTTCTCACACCTTCTCTCCCTCTGTCTGTCTCCCTGTCTCCCCCTTCCCTCACTCCTTTTCTTTCCCAAAGATTAGACACAGGCTCCAACATGAAAGCTGCCGACCTGTGTTTGGGTCTGTCACAAGTGATTTCGCTGCTGGTGCCATGCACCCCCCCCCCCCCCCCCCCTCCACACTCTTTATCTGGATATCCTCTCTCTCTCTCCATGTCTGTCCTTCCTATCTTCCCACCCTCTGTTGCTATGGCACCTGCCAGGTCGCCACAGGGACCCTCATATCTCCACTCATCCGCCTGCTCAACCCCAGTGTCGATTCTATCCAACCCAGCTTCATGTCAGAGAAAAGCAGGAGTAAGACCCCTCGCTGTTTAACACTCTAGAAGTTAACCGGGGTCTCTCTCTCCTCCCTCCTTTTCTCTCTCTTCCTCCACTAGAAACACCTTATTTTCTCAGAGGAAAATACAAATATGACATTCCTGACACATTGCAAGAAAAGGTAGATATTTTGGAACTACATTAAGTGACCACATTTTTTTTATATTAATAATAAAGGTGATGGTAGACTTTGTGTAGATGATATGTATGTGCTACTGTAAAAGGCCTCAACTTAAAATATCAGCTGCCAAAATAATAAACAAATATGACATAATTTCTGAACATAATCATTTCCCATCTTAAAAGGTCATCAATGTCAAGGGAAGGAATTACACTTGTGTAATGACTACACTTGTGTAATGATACTCAATAAGTATCAACTATGCAAGTGCAATTGCATTTATTTCACAGCTTTGGTTACCAACTATATCAACACAATATAGGGATATGTTTCGCCGTACAAATTCAACTACAAAACAGCCAGAAAATACGTTAAAATGTATATTCTGACCCAACCTTCTAAAATATAAGTAACACATTCAATTGTCAGCTATAATAATACATTAAATAAATAACAGTGACAGGGACAACCATTTCTGGAAATGAGCCATTTCACTTTTGATACTTTAATTACATTTATTTAAATTACTTCCTTTACACATAGTGCTTAAAATTTGAATGCATGAGCTTTAGTTTAGCGGTATTTTATTTTGAAGCTACTTTTTACCTAAGTGAAGGATCTGGACGCTTACATCACCAGAACTATTTCATGATGACCTGGGAATAATTAACACAAACATTACATTACATTACTTGTTAGACGCTTTTATCCAAAACGACTTACATTCTCAATACTGTGGGAAATCCCCACAGGAGCAATTTGGGGTGAAGTGTCTTGCCCAGGGACACAACATGCTGACTGCAGTGGGGTTTGAACCTGCGCCACAGCCGCCCTACAAACAATCATACATTCTTACTGATGTCAATAATGTTTTCCCCCTGAAAATAAAGAGGGACTTTGCATCGTGTAATATGCTAAAAATGAGGATTGTTTTTCTGTTGGTCTTTATAAAAAAGAAAGTAATCTGCATATAGCTGGGGTTGTCTCTACTGTCACACGACATCCTGTCACAAACACAACGCTACGGGCCACGGTGCAGCACCATCCAGGTATCAGCCCCTTTTCCTGTCTCAGGCCATATGTTTCTGCTCTTTCTGTCAGTAAAATCCCTTTTACAACAACCACTGCTGGTTGTTTACAGAAGTTTAAGCTCCTCTGATACATTCCTGCTTATGTTTGCATGCTTTTTAGCCCCATAGATAATACATGAGCTTGCTTGCTTGTTTTTTAACGAAGGGGAGATGCTGCCATATGCATGGAAGAATAAACGAAGACCTAAACTGACAGCACCATCTGCCAAACACAGTTGACGTCAAGAGAATGGCCCCCGCTCAACATTTTGCCCGACTCTCAGGAGGATGCCACATTGTCATCAGTGCTAATACTAAATATTAATAATTTGTTGACCCCAAAGTGTTTAGAAATCACTGATGCAGACACATATTGCCCTTCTGAATGGCATATGCAGATGTCAGGTGAGCACCACCGGACTGTGCTGCTCACTGTGTGTGTGTGTGTGTGTGTGTGTGTGTGTGTGTGTGTGTGTGTCTGTGTGTGTGTGTGTGTGTGTGTGTGTGTGTGTGTGTGTGTGTGTGTGTGTGTGTGTGTGTGTGTGTATGAGAGCGTGGTATTTTCCAGTAGCTCAGAGACTAGACAACTTCCACCAAGATTGTCATGAATATTACATCGTCCCAAATACCCACCTAGCTCCTCCTCTAACTTTTCTCGCACGCACGCACGCACGCACGCACGCACGCACGCACGCACGCACGCACGCACGCACGCACACACACACACACACACACACACACACACACACACACACACACACACACACACACACACACACACACACACACAGACTGCACACATACATACATACAGTATGTACACAAACACGCATGTCAAAGACAGAAGCTTAAGGTGCCACAATAAACCGTTTATTGTAGCTAAATTAGTCACTCACAACAACAACAAACGTACATTCATTCTAATGCTAGTGAGCAAGTCATACAAATGATTACAAAACAATATAGACATTTGCATAATATAATGTAAGAATATACTTATATCCCACTGATACTATGCAATTGTCTCAGTCAATACAAAGTTAAACCTACATGGGTAATGTTTAGGCCTTATGTATGAATGGTGCACAATAAAAACAAAACAAAAATGTAACCCTTTTGTTGTGTCCGGGTCTCCCGTGACCCGTTTCAAGTTAAAATTATATAATAACTACGCTCTAGTTTTTCTCTAGGCTTCATGACATCCTCCTCAACAGCTATATAAACACTACAAAAAAGATTTTGACAATTTTAGCCAAGTCTGAAGGTCTCTTAAAAAAAAAAGTGCATAATTTGGAGTGCGTGTCTGGGAAGACCCAGCAGCATTGTTGTGGGTGACTGGGGGTCAAATTTGGCCCAATCAAGATTCATCTTTGACTTTAGACAGCCCACCCCCACCCCCAACCCCTTCATCCACTGTAACAATTTTTTTTGCAACATGCACCTGGTCTCCCATCCCTTTGGCCCCCCTCCCCCCCACAGGAACTCCACCTTTCTCAAATAATATGTACAATAAAACTTCATCCTGAACACACACATATGTGGTGTAATGTGTTTTGGGGCCATACAATAAAATTACAACAGGATTGTACAGTTATGAATGTATTGTAAGTTAGTTTTGATGTAGTTAAACAATACTGGATGATAGTCTTTTTTTTTTTGTGTTTTGGACTGAGATAAATCATGGGTCAAAAACAGCTTTCGAACACAACACAAGGGTTAAAAACCTTTGTTTTTCTAGCTTTAAATTTGACTTTATTGGGGAGGACACTGTAATACATGATAAACACAATAGTCATAGTGTAGGTGAATGACAATAAAATATTGCCTTATCATTGATTAATAACCATATTGCTTTCTAAAGAGTGCGTAATTTGTAATTTGTGGTTGTTTGTAATTTTGATAAAGAAGAATCTGCACATCAATCTGGTGGCAAGGTACATTTCTCCTAATTAATTAAAATGATTGTAAATTAAAACGCTTTTCTGCTTTATCAGCCCTAGATTGTGAAAAAACACAAAGACATTGGTTAAAATCCCCGATGGACTTCTCAGACCTGACATGTCTCTCGAGTCCAGACACTAGATGCATTTCACCTTGGCATCTACTGTGATCGCTTCTGTTTTCCTCCCATACGTCTTTATTAGTTTGTAACTGATGGGCACACCGCGGGATGTCACTTGATGAGAGGCACCGTGTCACTGAGACTGATTTATTCCCAGCATTTGTTCTGCGGCCGTGCCAACTGACCCAGTACAGCCTGCTCCACACCGGCACTCAGACCCTAACATCTTGCAGATCTCTGCTTCCCCTCAGAATAGGACCCCACCCCACCCAGGTGCAGTAACTTTATATGCAAAACATTCCCCCGAGTCATTTCACAGATAGGCCCACCCGATTGAATTTCGCCTGAGATGCGAGTTGATGATGCAATGATTGGTTGGGCATGCCGTCAGCATAAGGCGTTTTTTCTGCTGACGTATTGGCCATGAGTTATAGCAGTACGAACAACCCTACACTTTTGCCTTAATCCTCAGATCACAAGACGGTTCATATGGACAGCGAGTTTCAGATGTTTGACAGAATATAGAGAATATCACGGCAACCATCTGAGGGATAATGTGGAGTGGACGGCTAGCTTAGATCATGTTGCTAAAATCTGTTGAGAGCTGTTTTCACCTTTAAGTGGAGACAGTAAACTGGGCTAGTAAAACAGCACAGCAGATACCATTTTTGATTGACAGAGGGCACTGGATTAAATATCACTCCTTGTTTTATTCTTTATTTGTACATAATTTTGATGTTTTTAACTAAATAACCAGTATGTAGAAATGTACTGGGCAACCACACAAGCTTCACTGTCATTTTCATATTAGAATGTAATTTCTTATTTATTCATAGCTAATCATGCATATGAATAGGAATATTGTAAATCCCACAATCAACTGTTATACACGTTAAGTTTATATTATAACCATTTCAACATGTGCTTTTTCAAATGTTTTGTCAGACAATAGTTTTCTTTAGTTTCATTTCAATGAGGATATCAGTGCCATACAGTCCCTGGTAGATGAGTTTTGTTTGGCAGGGACCCTTGGCTGTCACCGTTGAGGAAACAACAGCTCTATTACCCAGCTAACATAAGAGTTCTGGGCGTTTATACAGTCCCCCCATTGATTGCAGCGAGTCACACGGCTGAAATGCATTCGTTGGCAGGCGGCAGTGGCAGACACAAAAGCATGGGTGGGTGTCAGCTTTTAATTGTAACTGTCTTGCAGAATGGGTGTTGTTTTAATATCCTGTATAGATTTGTATGTAATACACTTACTTGTGCAAGGCAGCCCGGAGCAAGAATCAATTCAGCCCAAAGGATCCCGCCCCCCTACCCTTTTGTTAAAAGCCAATCTTGTTTTAATGATGCATGAAGAAATATTCAAGCATTGACATTTCACTGTCAGGTTTCTTTAGAAAAATCAATTAAGATAATACAGCTTTGACCCAGTTATCCAGTTAATGCTTATTAGGGATGTAATATGATTTACTGTCAGCATTTATAATTCTTTGCATCTCATCCCATTAGCCCTGTGACTGTTTCATAGAGCGCCGTACAACGGTCACTTCTAGGAAACTACAGTTGCTAGGAGCTGATAAAATGGAGTGGAAAGGAGTAATGACATTGATTGGGATTGGTGGGCAGGTTAAATGCACGCCCCTGAGGCACTCTCTCTCTAGCTTTCACTCTGTCTGTCTCCTGTCTCCTTCGTTTTTTTTTCTTCCACCAACCGTAACGTGATGGAATGCCCAATTCTGTCCTGTTGCAAAAAACATACATTAGTCAGTATCATAGGAATCCAATAGGGACATTTGTTGTCATTTATCTGAGTTACCTTAATTATCTGTGTTGGCTACCTGTCATGCAAAGATATTTAGCTACGGGAATGTATTAGTTTCAGTATCTTTCCCTACTGTCCCCGTCTCTATGAAGCAGAGTCATGATTGTAAAAATCATAAAAATGACGGTCATCTTAAGATTTAAAGTATGGTTCTTTGAGCTTTATTTCTTTCATCTAAAGGTTCAAATAGTTGAAAAGAAAATGAATGATAAGTACATATAGTACATTTGCATCACCTTAAATATTTACTTCACTACATATCACAGGGACATATTGTAGTTTTTACTAATCTGCATGTATTGTATTCGATATAATTAGCTACCATACTTTGCAGACTCTGATTAATTATACAAGTACAACTGTGTCACCTGGGGAGCAAATGCACATGCTACCTAGCAAATGAACATGCTACCTAGCAAATAAATTATATTAAGTTGGTAAAATAAGGCCCACATTAACAGGCTTCATCCTTAAAGTGAAATTAAAGTAAATATAAATGCATCAATAATTATGAGCCAATGCTATATGCATAGATATATAGACAGGAGTATGTCGAATGTTGGAACCTTTATACCAATGCCTTTGTACTATTATTTAAGTAACATTTTGAAACCTGGTATTCACACTGCTATTTTCACTGAAAATCTTAGTTTTTTTTTCCCCCACTGTCAAAGAGTTACATTTAGCTTCAGGGTTTGATTCCACATTCAAATAATTTATGCCAAACTAAAACAGGATAATAACAATCCTCCAGCAACTGAACAAAAACGTCCATCCAAACATGAAACTATGCTGATAAAGAAATAAAGAAGTGAAAATAAATAAATCAGTAGCCTACCGCTGTGCACAGTGGGAACACAAAGCTTGGGGTCCCGAGGGGCACTGTCGAAGATCACTGATGTCTCCATAACAGAAAATGTTAAACCTGTTTTACATTGTTAAATGCTTTTTTCCACGCTTGATGTGCCGACATTCTGCGTGTAACAACTAATTGTCGTGTTGGAAGGAGGAAGTCAGGCTCTGAGTCACTGTCTCTGAACTGTGCTCAACTTCGTGGCATTTCAAAGCTGTCAACAGAAACCGTAAGAGCTGCAACGTCACTGCTCTCAACATTAAAGGATGACATTCTTCTGACATCTAGGGCTGCAGAACAGGAAATGTTTAGAGTGCATTGGAATTCATCCACAAGGCTTCTCTACATTGCCTACTATTTATTTTTTCAATAAATAAAACATTTAAAAATGAATATATTGTAGATGCATGCTTATGTCATGTGTTTACATGCAATACACAAGTGTGCATTAGTACATGGTGCAACATTTAAATGCTTAATCTACTAAACCTAAATGTTTAGGCGCCACAGTGTGTTTTTTGTGCTTTTTAATTCAGTGCAGCTTTTGCCTGTGCTGTCTGGTGCTTTCTATCATCCGTCTTAAGGTCATGGGTTAAGTGTCAGAAAAAATGACACTGTCTAACTCTGCCCTTTAAAATATTCTGAGCAAAGGAGGAAACACTAAATGAGGGCTGATTCCTGGCAGCTTAGAATTAAAACAAGCCTCAGTGGAATTTTAATATAATCCTATTTTGTGACAGAGATGGTTCAGTGAAAAAAGAACGATCACTGTGTTAGCTTTTATAACATGTGTTTAAACCTTTATATAACTAGAAAATTGGTAGTGCATGTCACAAAGCAAATGTATTGTGTAAATATGAAGGACATATACAGTAGAGGATTGCATAGCCTACAAAGCTGCCACTAATTGTGGTGTTTTAGAGACAAAACAAAACCAAAAAATCTGTGGCAAAGTGCACAAAGGGTGCCTGTTGTTTTCATTTAAGATAGACAAACTCAATTACAATGCTAACAACCAAGGAATATGAAACTTGCATATTTTATCCAACCTGTGCGAGCGGCTTTAAACCAACTCCTGTTTCCCTGCTGCTTTGTCTTTTGGTTTACTTCTGCAGTCATAAGCCAATAAAAAAAGAAAGCCCACTCTTCTCCCTACCTACCTAAATGCATATCGGCAATCCACTGACACAAAGGCATCATCTGCCTGTGTGTACAGAGCAGCAGCAGCCACTTTGGATCCTGAATCTCAATGGGCTCATGGTGCCTCCGACGCCCATCTGTTCCAAGGCAGCCAGCGAGCCACTAAGCAGCAAACTTTGATCCCCATGTAGATTTTTTCCAAACCCTTCCGGATTTTCCTGCCCCTTAAGAGGCATTGTGAGGCTGCCCCCGAGTACACATTCTAGATTCATTATGAGTGTGGGCGGCAACCTTTGTATTCCCCAAAGCACAGATGTATGCAGACAACATATTGCTATTTGGTAGCATAAAAGCCTAAGCCCATTGTTCATTGTTGGTTCATATATCACAAGTAGCTCTCGAATGCAGAAAGAGCAGAGCACTTGCCAGGAAATACTTGTCGTTGACATTAACCATTAAAGATGTACTTTTCTATTCAGCATCACTCATACTTGACCTTAACATTTATTTGTTTTACCTTTTCATGTTGGTTTGTCGGATATAGCTTTAATTAGACTGTTGTTTAATCCACAGATGAATAGATGCTTGTGGTGCACTTTACATTTGATCTTTAATTATTGTTCATTGTGCTTGCTCATTTTTCTTAAAATCCGAAGGGGTACACAGGTGATCATTTGAGAATATATATATATTAATAAGTAACTGCTGGAAATCAGATGTTTTTCTTTTTCTTTCAAAATGATATGATGATTAGGTATATGATGTATATAAAATCCTTTAAATGTAGAAAATATCCAAATTAAAAATGTTTAAATCAATTACATCTACAAACAAAAACAAACAAAACTGCCTGTGCTGGCTTTACTTTATAAGATTATTTAAAATATATTTTTTCTATTTTCTATCTGGTTTAAGCTGGCTCTGTGTGGGGAGGTGTTACCCTCCTTTGCAAAAATAGAAAAAAGTGGTCAACATTATCATATAGGAAATGTGGGTGGTCAATAGGTGACAGGCAGGAATTAATTCTAAAAAAACATAATTAGGAAGAAAAATGTTGACTGATGAAAAAAAAAAAAGACTTGCACGGTGACACTTCCACATTTTTGTTCTCTTTCCGTTTTTAGAGACATGGCAGCGACATTAGCATTGGTCATTAGTGGCAGACACATCCGTGGAGTGTCGAATACAGAGGCTCATACGCAGACCCTTGGTTACCTGTGTGACAGGCTTGTTCAGGACACCAGAAACAGCTGTCCTGGCCTGTGTGAGCCAAAATAATTAGGCCTGTCATCTCACTGCTCTGATTTCCCCTTCAGCCCGCTCCACAAAATGCTAATATTTTGCTTTCATTGTCACATTCACCTTGACACGGATATTGCCTTGGCGCATAACTGGATGAGATGACTCTAAATTTGCATTGTTCGTTCTAATAAATTTGCTTCCTCTGTACCTCATGGCAGGACCCATCAGATAAAGTCTCCCTGAGTGTCATCAATCATGGCCCAGGCTGACAGACGGCTTTCGCCTTCATTTGTTACATAGAGGAACATGCTTAATTATTTGTACTGTAATTAGTTGGGAAAATGTCAGGAAATGTCAACTCTCTGTTCACTGTGGAAGGGCTCTGCTTGAAAGCCACAATGACTGAAGTGTCATTAATGCCACGTAACAAGACGAGGATCAGCTGGGGGAAGAGAGAAGGGGGTGTGTGGGGGGGGGGGGGGGGGGGGGCTTCTTAGAATGTAATCATGGAGGGAGTTAGAGGGAGACACAAATCAGCAGTGCTAGCTAGCATGATGGGCATCTTATTAGCCAAGCAGCCAGCCAGCTGCATTTTTCAACCACATCTTGTTCCCCTCCGCTTTTCTCACACTGGCACGAAATAAAGGCAGCAAGTGGGGAAAAGAAATGAAGTCAAGTAAACAATTCCAGCTTCCCACTCGCTGTCAAACCGGCCGTACTTTCCTATGTTATATTGCCTGTCATAAACAGGCATAATGCCAAATACAAAAACAATGGAGATGCTTCTCGCTTGAGCCCTCCTTGCTAAAGTAGAACTTTTACAATGCAATTAATTGAAAGTCAAACTGTAGCCACATAAATGTTATCTCTTGGGTAGTTAACAGGAGGATTATCTGTCAAAACAGCTTTGGTCTTTTCCCCCTGAAGCCAGGCCCATCATGTCATCACATTTCTCTCCTTTAATTAAACAAAATAATTATTTATTGCAAAATTAGAGGACAAAGTCATTAAATAACCTTCACAGCATATTATATCATCACTAATTATTGTATTCTGCTGCTAGCATGTGTGAAATACATATTTTAGTGGCTATTTGTTTTAGCGACAATTGGCTAATGTCTGTGAACAGGCCACTTGAATGCTTATCCAAAAGGCAAGGTAATTTACCCTTGCTTGAAAAGGGGGGAGGGGACAGAGGGGAAAAAGGGAAATAGGAATCCCATAAGGGACATCTTTTGTTTTGGAGGAAAATATGTAGTATTATGAGGTCTCGAGAGGGTTTCAGTGGCCATTCGTCTTTTCAAGGCCTCGCAGTGGGAGTGTGGCGGAGCAAGGCTCAGTCCGCTACCTTGCCCACCGACAGGCACTGATGGTCATCCAAGAAGCTCCTTAATTAGCCTGCAATCTGGCAACGACCCGTGTTCCTGAGATGTGGCAGCCCTGTTTAAATATGATGCCAGATGCAGTCCCACCTTCAGCATGTCATCTCATTGTCCTAGGAAGCCACGGGGAGAGAGAGAAAAGGAGAGAGAGACCACAACATCCCACAACTCAGCATGTGGTGTGGGATATTGTGCTCATTGTGTTGTGCTCATTCTCCTCTCGCTTGTTTCTATTTTGCTTTTCTGTCTCTCAGCAAGCACCCTCTCTCTTGCTCTGACACACCCAACTGAGAGGGAGATCTCACAGGAGACCTCAACCTTGAGAAGTGTTGCAATTTAGGATTGAATTCAGTATTCTACAGCCTAATAAGAAGATAATGCAGTAAATCATATTTAATCTTCTTGTGGTTAATCAACCACATCATCTATGAAGTTTCTGTACTTGACAAACTTAAGATAAATACTGTTACATGTGCACATACAAGCTGTTTACATAAACCACCCATATCCTACTCTGTAGCTTAGGAACATTTTCCCCACACAGATGGCTTTGTAGGGCTGACACCATGCGAAAAAAGAATCTTAAACTTGAAAACCATACTCCGAAAACCCATTAAACCAACTGCGTTTGACCTCCTTTTATACAGACACACTGTAATACTTGATATTAGACTAATCTGCGATTCAATATGTAGAGCAAGGGAAGGCATTATCTAAAATGGTGTAAACATGTCCCAGAGCCGTCTAAGATTCCCTTCTTATAATAGTTTTATTTCAGGACATATAAATACTGGATATGCTGTAATACTAACAGCAGCCTCTGATCAGCTTGTTTGCTCATGTGCTTCCTCTAGGATTTAGGCCGTCACAGCACACAACTTTGTGTTGCTGCGCTCATAGTAAATGTGGATAAGCTCTGAGGAGCGAGGACTTTTTATAGACCAGTCAGTACAGCTCTTTCATGCCATATAAGCTTTTCCTCTAATACAGTGGCATCACTGAAGTCCACTCACACTGCATCTGCTTTACAGATCTGAGCTTTAAAAATAATTTATTTTAGATATTAAGGGTAGGATTTAAAATAAGGATACAATTGTTTAATGTCATGGTAATTAATCAGCTGCAGAGTGACATTTTGAATATGTATCCTTTCATTTACCAAAGGATGTTGAATATCACTTTATTTAGACGTTTTATTAGATATCTATGTTAATCACCCATCAATCAACATGTGTATCTTGCCGCTCATTCATTTGGTGCAGCCTGTATGGAGAGGGGAGATAATCTTATCAATTTTCAGAGAGAAAAAGATGTAAAAACAAAAAGAAAGGTGGGGGATCTCATATAACATTAAGGAACATTGAAAAATGTCCAATTGTCTGAACAAATGTAAAATGCCAAAGCCTCTTAGAACATTGTAAGTCTTTATTCAGTAATACATTATCATGCATATTTCATATGGGGAGATTACTAAAAAGGAATTAGTGCGTCTTTCTGTTGTATGTCTTTATAATTACACCTTGAAGCCATAGCTGCATTTTTTCCTCCCTTTTTCCTCCATATTCATGAAAAGCAGACTTGTAATTTGATAAAGAGACGCTTGTGTTCTCAACTTCATTCAAACAGCATCATGGCGCCGTATTAAAGTGGGCATCTGTGTTCTCGCGGCATTAATCTCTTCAAGCACATTCCAGCTGCTGTGATGTGCGAGAGGGAGATAAGTCTTAAACAGTCTAAAGCTAAGCAAACCAGACAACTCTATTATTGGCTTCATAATTGCTTAATTAAACTTTTGTCACTAATCATTATGAGGGCGATAGAGCTGTTATACAGGCTTTCTGTCGAGCAGGAAGAAAATCAATAAACTGTGTTGGGGAGCTGATCCCCCCATGTCTCTCTCTCTCCTCTCTCTCTCTCTCACTCTCTCTCTCCCTCCCTCTTCTCCCCCTCCCCTCCCTCTTTTTGTCCTCCGCAAATGAAATTCATTGCTGCCGGTTAGTGATCTGTAGGTCTGGAGCTCGACTGATATGAGCTGCCATCCCCATTTGAATTGAGGGGTATTCAGTAGCACATGAATATGAACAAATGGCAAACATAAATCTCTTGCATGAAGTACACCTTCTATCCCTTTATTATGGAACAATTGACCCATCTAAAAGGAATTCTAATGCCAGGGAAAGCATTTAGATTTAAATTACACCGTGGGTCCTCTGGACCTGAGAAATGACGGCATAAAAAAGATTAATATGCTAATTATTTTCCTCCTCCCCTCTCTTTATTCCTCTTTTCGACATTTGCGTGGGGTTATTGTGAGCCTTGTACATAAGATGACTGTTTTGTCAAGGAATGACTGTAAGGTTCCCTTCCGTAAAGTATGCTTTAGATCACTGACATGCATCTAGCCATGGCATTATCTTTATTGTTTTTTTATTAGCCAGTTTTTTCACCTTCTTGAAGCACTTCATAAAACGTGTGTTCAGATGTGTGTACTCAATATGCAAATAATAATTCTGTCGCTGCTGACCCAGAAAGTCCATCAGATGGAAACAGAACATGATGCAGATTGCAGGTTCCCTCTCTCCCGCCCTCTGTTTAGTGTCCCTCCAGAGCAGTCACAAGCACCCTTAGATGGGCCATTACAGGGGCCACTGTTCATTCCAAGGTTCTGCCAAACGATCACAGTTTAAATGATGTTGTGTTTCATATCCTTTAATTGGCCTGGCTTTGAAATACCAACTTTTAGCTTTGAATGTGTTGCCATAGGCAGCCAATTGGCAAGAGTGCAATAGGGGCAAAAGCCTCATTTCATAATTTGTAGGCACTTTAAAGTTGGCTAAGCCTCTGCAGCAAATTGAAAAGTGTCCAAAATGTAAAAAGGGGAAAAAGGCTTTTTGACTGCATCGCCATGAGAGTACTTTACGAGTACGACACAGTGCAATATGCGCCTTATCTCGCAATTATTGCAAACATTATGTATTGGGGAAACCTCAAGTGAATAATACGGCGTTATCATGCTTTTCATATGATACAGGCCCTGTATTGAACTGACTTGTAAGTTTGTGAGCAAAGTTAAAACATAGAACTTCTATTAGTGTTGGCAACAGTGGCAGTCCCTTGTCTACTCATCTAAACATCACTATAGCTGTAATTAATGCATAGGTCCCTGACTGGTTTCATAGCCAAACACAGCAAAAGTACAGTAGCTGTTCTAATGTTTCAGAAATACAAATTTGGGCTAGAAGTGAGTAAAATAACTTGAATTAAACAAAGAATGGAAAATAGATGTTGGGGCACTACATATAAAATAAAAATGTTGGTGAAAGAAACACTTTTTCATCCAAGAATCATCAGCAAGACCTCCTCTTGGCATCTGTCTAAATTCAAACATGATCCGTTTACATTGTACAAGAAGAACTACTGTTCCAATCAGGCAGGCAGACAGCCTGCCATCTACAGTGATAGCCTTCATTGAAGACCCAATACTTGCTACAGAGCCTTCACAATGCTGCTCCACCCCTAATACAAGTTGTATGCAAAACCCTGCAAATCCCTGTACATTTGTATAATTAAATACATTAAGTTAAATAAAGAATGGGGGAAATATTCTTTCACAACTTTATGTGTAGTCTCTGCAGTGCAAACAATGATAGAGTTTTTCTCAAAGATAAAAAATGGACCAAGTATCAAAAATGTATGAAAACATTCACAAACTGATGCTAAAAAAAATCATGTAGCTTTTAAAGACTTTACTCTGGAACACCAATTATTGAATAACTCATAATGAGAAATATTAATTTCAACAAACCGGAGGGAAAAAGTTATCCTTGGTTAGTCAAAAACGTAAAAATACCAATTTAATAAATTAACTTCCGCTGTGTAATGAATGGCATTGCTTTCTGCATCTCAGCTGAGAGTGAGCGAGTGTGCTAATGAATTGCTTCGAAAGCATCTGAAGACAGACTTAATTACAGAGCCCACAGTTCTTGCATTATTATGCCATATATCCCCAGCTGAATACAATTCAGCAGCTAGATAAACACATTTCATGGCAGCCTTTATGGCACTACTTTCTGGCCAACCATTGATACCAGTGTTTATTCGCGGGGCTGCGTGAAGCGTGGCAGGCATGAGAATGTGGCATTAAAAGTGAAATCCTTCATTTTCATCTCATTAAAATAAAAATAAAATTGTGAGTAGAATGCAAATACAAAACCATGAGCGAGAACGATACTTACAAGTCTTCCATATTCACGCCAACATTTCATTATGTGCTGAAGTGTACGGATGTGGAAAGATATGTGTAGTGATAGTGCACTGTACAGACTGATTTAAATTGTTCCTGGAGTCAATGAACTAGAAAATGCAGATTTACACAATAATGTTAAGACTGAGTTCCACAAGAAATATTGGGATCAGTTTTTGCATTTTCTCTGTTTCATGTAAATCATTTGAAAAAACACAGGTTATCTTAAATATTTACAGAAACATGTACTTTTCTTGGTGCCTTGTATCCTGGATAAACACATAGGGCATTGTGTGTTATGTGTGTGTGCTTGTTCTCAGCTGTGATCCTTTGTGTGCAGAGTGTGCTAGCCTTTACGTTCACACACATAAACACACGCACAAGACAAGACACTTCCTTTCCATGTTGTGTGTTTATATTTACTCATGGTAGCAGTGGCGACAGTGCCCACGCCCTGGGGCCCCGCCATGCCTCCTTACACCTCTCATTTTCCGTCTGGGGACTTCAGCCTTCGTGCAAATATGTGTTTTTGACTCAAATAATACAACGAGTGTGTGGACAGCTGTATTTTACACAAATTCTATAAAATTATAGGGGAATAAAGGTCGGGAGGAAGGACGGAAGTCTTTTCTTCTTTTTTAAACTCCTGAACTGCATACTATCCTGCAACAACTTATTTGTTTATTAACTAAGAAAAATAAGTATGCTTAATCTAAAAAAATATAAACATTAATTGATATATTTTGCCTACATTTTGAATATAGTAATTATTTCTTTCACATACTACATTTTGACAAGCTCTGTGATTTGATTCACAACACACTCAAAGCAGATTCTAACTTTTTTTACATTAAATGCATCTGAAGTAAAACACGGCATTTGTAAAGGAAAGCAGTGAAGCACCCCTTTAAAGTACTATACACACAAGCGGAAATCGTTTGATTGCACGTTTGTTACTCCCCTAATCCTAAGCATTCTCCAAAATAAAAATGCTCACTCCTTAGTGAAACATATAATTGCTAGCTTTCCAGCTCACAAAGGTATACCCAGGTTCTCGGCTCGATAGAAGTAGCCCGGTCAATTAAAATAATTATAGTATTTCTGTGATAACTGCAAGGTCTGGGTATTTTAGAACATTTAGGGATTCGCAGTTGCACATAATTGAACCTGTGAAGTCCAACTCCTAGTTTTCTTATAAAGAGAATGATTATATAGAAGTGCACACAGTCATTTGGTAAGGGTTAGCTTTAATACACTGTTTCTTAGTCTGTGGGTGGGGACCAAACATGGATCGCAGGTCTGCATGCATGTGGTGGTCCCAACAAGTCACGTGGACATGTTTCAGGATGACAATGCATTAAGATTGTTTAACGGTTTAAAGTCACTGGGCAGTTTCCGTATATACATAAAAAGGCAAAAAAGGTTGTTTATTTTGGCAAAGGTTTGGAAAAAAAAAATCCAATTTGGGTAAATAAAGCATTGGTAAAATAATACATGTTTATTTCATCTATTGTCATGTAATTATCAATGAAATGTGTTCCGTACAGTGTTTTTTGTGACCGATACTGATTTATTCATTTGTCATTATCATCATCATGGTCATCATTATTCTCATTAAATCCATTATCACACGACCCCTGTGATTCTCATCAATCGTCATTTAGTTTATGTTAATGATCACCAACCGAGCAGACTTTTACCGCCTCAGCTTTTTTTTGACTTCACATTCCTGGACTACCGACACGAGCCTACAGCAGCCGCATCACAACCAGCTCGGTCCAAGGCCTGGCTCACTGTTGAGCTATTAGCGCCAGCGGCAAGCCAACCATAACACTAGCCATAGTTGGAGCGATAGCCCCATTTCAGTGTGGGGTCAGCGACTCAGCCATATTGTTAAGATAATTGTTCTGCCAGCCTTCTGTCATGGCTGATGTGGCTGGAGCGCTTGGCTTGGTAGCGGCTGCCTGGCTCCTCGCTGCCTGGAAAGCGGCTTTGCTGTAGGCCGCTCCGAGGCTTTAAAACCCTTATTGTCTATCTGTCCCCCGGCTAGCCCTTTTTCTCCCTCTGCTCCCTCCGTAGGACGGTCTGAAGTCCTGGGGAGAAAAAGAGAGGGAGGCAGGGAGGGAAGGAATGAGGATGGAGCCAAGCACATTCAAGGGCCTGGTCCAAAGTATCATGATCAGCATAGGCTTTCACGGCAGCTAGTGCTTGCATCCCGCAGCATTGTTCAGCCCCTTTCTCCCTGGCAGCACTTTCGTTTGAACAGAATTTTGACACTGCAGTGGGGAATTCTGCAGATTAAAGGGGACATATTTGGTACACTTCCTTCTTGGCACTTTATAGCATTGGGGGAAGGTGCACATTTTTAATGAATGCATTAAGTAGGAATGGGCAGCAGGGATTATATGTTTCCAGTTTATTCTTTGAAAAAACAATTCTACTATCCACCACTCAATCCGTTCATCAATATATGTATATTAAGAACATGAAAAAAGCTATATGGGCACACGTAACATACAACTATGGTGCCGAACCTCTTCTTAGTCAGACGAAACAATTAGGAACAGAATGACAACATTAGCAGAGTTACAGCGAAAGGACTTTGTATGAGCAGCTCGTTTCATCATCATCTAGCGTAACATGCCTATTGTTCAGCTCTCCATCCCTCTCCAACCTCTTCTGTCCTTGCCCTGGGTATGAACACACACCTCCTTCTGTCAGAGCATCCTTCTCATCCAGGTGTAGTTAACCCTTTCACATTCCTCAGATTGAGCACACCCCTGGTACCTCCTCTTTGTGCTCAATCGAGCAAGCAGGACTAGCAACGAGGCTCAAAACGGTTTTCATTGCCCAAATATTTGTATGCCACCGTGTGTATGAGTATTATAAATGTGTGTGTGTGCTTAGATTCTTGGAGAGAGTGATTCATTTAGGGGCCCCTCTCCTCTCCTCAGCTGCTCCCTGCCTTCCCCAGTAATTAGCCTAGCGTGGCAGCCACCTCTCGCTGCTCAGTCTGGGAGAGACACTTGACACGGCAGACATCAGAGAGATTTTTCAGGAGGCTCTCCCGGCGCCCCAACAGCTCTTAATTAACCACTTAGGTATCCCCACTCGTTCCCCCGGCCGGCACTTTCCAAATGGTAAGGAGGTTCTGTGCCACGGATCTAAACACCGGGGGAAGCGCGCTATCAAAAGATCTGGGTAAATGAAGGCTTGTGTAAATTATTTTTAATGATTCCCTCCTGGCACATCATTATGTTTGTAGTTACACACAGGCACTTCTGAGACGGCTCATCTTCGCTAAGGTCATCAGCAGGACCAACTGTAACTAGCTGCTAGTCTGTAAATGGCTTATTAATTAGTGCTGTGGTTTTACATAGCTGTGAGCTCTGATATATAGTGCAGGGACCGTAATTGTGCGGAATCGAAAATGATGATGATGATGACGACGATAACCCATCTCCAGGCTATTTATGCAAATTGCCTCCTCATATTAGAAAATCATTACCTATCCAAACACTGCAACACTCAGCCCGTGTGAATTACAATGATGGATTTTATGATAATTGCGATTTAATTTTCTCCCCTTCCCTCTCTCCCTTTTGTCTGTCTGGAGTTTGAAAATAATTCTGTCATTGTGAGTGCTATTAATTCCGTATTAGTTAGAGCTGAATGGATGGGTTTATTCAATTTGAATTGAGATTTGTAAATCCTCATTTTGTCAAACATAAAATCACTTGTTCTTTCTTTTTTTTTGGCTAGATACCATCAGGAATATTTAAATAGACTGTTCCGCCATCAGGAGATTTTCATGTCCGCTGGTTATAAAGCTCTAATAGCAGCTAATTAAAATCTGTACCAACACCTTATATTCTCAATTTGAATATGTATGAGAATGTAAATATTGTGTATAAAGTAAATACAAGATAATGGATTTGATTGATTTTTCTGGAAATAAAATAAATGTCATGTTTAAAAGTAAATGCATGCAAGCATTCTCACAAAAATATGCAATATTATCATAAATCACCATGAAAAATGAAAAAAAATAGTGGAAAATGAAAAATCAACTCAAATGTACCAATGCATCTTTTGAATCATAAAAACAAGGCAGAACCGAACAACACAACAGAGAAACTCAACAATACGATTGATCAACAAGTTCTGGAAGGCAGCAATTAATTTTTAGGACATTTCAGCTTTCCTGTCCAGCGCTGAAGGATACTGGGAGGGTTTGAATATAATTATCTGCCAAGCTCTGCTCTAACAAGTACTTTGTAGTTCAGCATTCAAATCTCACTGAAAGTCTTCAGAGAGGCAAAGCCAACTTTGCATTCATGAGGGGAGCAAATACTACAGCAACCCTCCATAACCTTGATGAAATGTGCATTTCACCTAAGGCTAATGGGGAACATAAAAACCCGGATTCATTACATTGAAACAGGTTCCCCCGCTGATAACCCTGGAACAGCGGCTTGGCTCATCAAAAACAGTTGATTCTTTAGTATTTAATTTAAATTTAAATAACATCTACATTTTAGAAGTTTACATGGACAGGTCAGTCAGGGGACAAACATAACATGAAATATAAAATGCATATTTGTAGTTGTGCTTTTACACGCTTTCCCTGGCACCTAATACAGATTCTCCCCATAGCCAAGCCGCCTGCCTGTGTCTCTCTGAGCGCCTGTTGGTATGCTGGCAGTATCCGGCTGCAATCAACATCTGCTAATTTCCGTCTATTAACCGTATTGTCGTAACACACGATCATGATGTTTTGTTTGTACGGCTGAACTGAGACTTATGACCCTAATCCATCATCTGCTTGTCATATTTTTATGTGTTGTCTGTTCAGTTCCCTGCAGTCCAAAGCAAGCATATTACAAGGCCCTGTTTAAGTTATTGGCCAGCTGCTAGAGCCGTGCCCAGCAGAAGAGGTCATTGTGTTTCGCTTTTTTTTTTAACTTTCCTCTCAGAATATCACACTGTAGCACAGTCAATGCCAAGCATAACACAAACCTCATGTCCTGAGAAGCTATTGCATCCACTGTGGCTGAATATTCTAGCAGGCCCCATATATTCCTCACAAACACAAGAGGAACATATCACAAAATATCATCAAATCATAACACAGTTATTTCACGTCTTCACTCCACAGTCATTTCATATTTACAAGCGGCTCCTGACAAACTTAGAATAGCATGGGACTCATTTTCCAATATCGTGTTATGCCGCCAGTGCAAACAAAGAAGGCAAATGTTCTACCTATAATTTGTGAAGATTTATGTTATGCAGCTGCTCGGATTTCAATGTCATAAAATGCTCAATGGTTTCCCAATAAACATATCTTTATTAGAATCCAAATGTTCTGCTTGTCATGATGCAATGTCACGCACTTTGCGGAAACAGCCAGGAAACAACTGTCATTTAAGATATAGACAAAGATAGCTTATTAATTAATTCTGCATCATATTTGGAGACGGATACCTTACAGCTATAAAGGGTTGTAAACATATATAAAATAAAAACTGTTATGTGTTTTTGCTCATTCTTAAATTGTAGTTTAATAGCAGTATTACTTTACAACGTAACAAAGAAGTAAATTGGTACCTAATTTTACACATTAATATTATTTTACCGTCTCATTATATTTTCCCTATCATTTATTACTGTCATCAGTCACCAATGATGTTCATGTAAAGGGTTCATATCATTCTCCATGATGACAAATTGCTCAATATATTATCCATTGTATGTTGAAATTGTGAATGTATAAGCGAAAGCCACATTGTATCATCTGTGATAAATGTTATTGTTCTGGGTATTCGGCTCATTGTGAGATGAGCGGGCTAAGAGCCTTCTTCCATTGTGAAAATACGGCTTCAGAGTAAATGTCCTCTTGAGGACAGTCGATCCATATCGCTGCAGACTGGAGAGCTTTTCCTTTCCCCTGCTCAACACTGTGTTGATAGACACGTGCAGTATTTTTCCTTGTTAAGAAAGGGCCTTGTTTATTCTGCAGGTAACGATCCAAATCCTGCAGACATTTGCCCCACAGGAAGGGGTGCGCTCACTCAAGTTTGTCATTTCATTTCTACTGTGAAATCCATTAAGTCCACACACTCAGGGTCTGTTTTTTCATGTTTGTACAGCATTTGTCTTTTTTTTTTTGGATGAGTAGAGTTTTAGTCCAAGAACTAAAGTTTACACAAGTGCTGAAAGGCATTTTAAAACCACTTGATGAGATAATCCGTAAGAAAAACTGGATCAGAATATGTTCTCTCTTGTTCCATCAATATACAGCAGATATTTGAAACATGGCAGTGTGTCTGGATTAGAGATTGTTGATGTTATATCCACAAGTTTTCCTCTTGATACCATTTGCTTCTCTAAGTAGGAATGGGAGCAAGATACTCACACATTTGCTCCCAGTTGGAGTGTTGTTTTTTGTTTGTTTTGTGTCTGTTTCCCCCTTTCTATAGCAGATTTCTGGTCAGCCATGTGAAATTAATCTGAGAGAAAATAAACAGCGGAGCCCAACAACTAATACAGTTAATTGTCTTAGTGCTTTTCTGGCTGGCCGCACGCTAACAGCTGGTCGTACTGGCTCATGGCACCACTTCAGCCAGCCTTTGAGATAATAACTTTTGCATCTGCCAAAGAAGTGGCTGTTACTGCCCACAGAATTTACAACTCACAAGTGGAAACACAGACTCCAACAGAATTTTCTATGCACGGGTCTTTGAATTTTATTAATGTAATGCAAACACAGTCCCTCCAACACATTAAATTGTTGATGTTATGCGAATACACTCTGGAATTGCCGATCCTCATTAACATTATTTGCATGTTAATCTGCATCTTTTTAATTAGTGATATTATTTATGCACATAATTTTAACCCGGTGATGCCAAGTCGCAGGCACATTAATTAATCTACAGAGATGCCAAACTGTTTTTCCTCCACTTTTATTTGTTTACACCGTGTACTGGATTTAGAAGGAAGTTAGAGGGGAAAAAAAAACTAAAATGCCTAAAGATGAATAAAAGTAGAAAGACAAGATTAACTAAAAATCCTTTTTGTTTTCACAATTCACATTGTAATATTAGCCAAATGTCACGTGTGTACTTGTTTCCCCTCTTCCTCCCCTCTGAGATCGGTTATTCAGTTACACTACCTTGATGTATTATTAAAATCCATAATGGACTCCTGAGGCTTCCCAAGCTTCTCTTCTTCATTTACAGAATATAGTCAGTGTTATTCTAATCTCCCTACAACACTGTCATGCATAGGCAATGAGCCCCCAGCCCCACCACCTACCCAGCAGCCCCCGTGAGATCATCCACCTCTGCACACAGCCACCAGATAAACACTCCAACATGGCTCACTAAAAAGTCTTAAGATGAAACTTGGTGAAGACTTTATGCAAAGCAGAGAGTCAGTGCTTCTACCGCTACATTACTACAGACTGTTTTATCAAAGAGTCTAAATCTTCTCGAGATATGCAAACCACCTATCTAAAATGTGCTGTAATTAAAATATATATTAATTTTGCTCAGTCTTTGGTTGTACGTGTTTGTACATATTTGCTGAGATGGTTTGCAAAAAAGCTTTAACATGCAAATAAGCACACTGCACTTTATGTTAATGTCTGCAACTTGGTTCCATATTGTCCGCGTTTTCAAAATGTTTTTCAAGCATTCAAACATTGGGTACAAGCCAATGTGTTTAAGAGTTGCTTAGATCTTAAGGGTCAAACAGTTATTATAATACTACACACAGTTATATGCTAAGTGATGCAATGTGCAGCAAACGGAAGAGTGCCATAAATTAAAGCTTAACAAAGCACACCTTAGAGAGAGTAGAATTCTAAAATGCATCCTAGCTGTAAATATTAGCGTGTGTCTCTGTTTATTTAACGTCTAGTACAGTATGTTGTGACATGAAGCCAAAATGTGGCCATTTCCCCATTGCAAACGGCTTTACGTTCTTGGATGAGGAATAGGAAAAGGGTTGAAAACATTTTGCTTGATAAACTCAAAGCTCTTAATTTCAATTGTGGTACAATAAATATGGATATTAGTTTTTGCTGATGTTCACAATTAGGACAACATCATGTGGCATTATCATGTTTGTAGTTACAAGCCTTTATTCCTAGTGTATTAGTTGTTTACATTGTTTCATATTCTGTCCATATTCACCATTAGTGAATTTGGTTTATTTCTTTCTTTCTTTTTATATGTGTAATATTTCAGTTACATTTTTGCACCAAACATGAGTCACAGCTGTAGCACAATGTGAGGTCCTGGAATATGTGCCAATATAAATTCAGCAAAGCCTTAAGTTAGTTTTTTAAACAATGTTAAATAAATGTGTGAGTGATATTTGACTGTAACAAAGAGTGTGTGTTACTTCTCAGTATCCATTTGAAATCATTATAGTACTCGTTGTGACCTATATTCATTTATATTAGAAATAAAGACTAATTAAGACTTAATTTCCTTAAGTGTTTCATCATGGGAGTAGTGTTAAGCAGCTTTGTGTACTGATATTGTAAAGGATATTAGCCTCATCCATTGTGGAACATAAATGCTGAATAGTAACACCAGGGTGCAATTACATAATGCAGACCCCCAGTCTTCTGCTTTGTTAGCCTGTTATGGAGACTATCCTGAAAGGAACAATCCATCTAACCCTAATAAACTGAAAGCACAACCACGATTAATGAGGCATCCAACAGGGACAACTCCATTCGGAGAACAAAGTCCTAACATAATTATGCACGGTGTTTTACATACTTTAACTTTACTATATTAATAAACTGAAGGAGATCTGAGAAAACCAGGGACACACATTCTGAAATTCAGGGTTTAAGCTTTAGTTTAAAACCATTTGTTACCCATTTTTAACACAAATGTGGTAACTGACACAGCAAGCTATTTCAAATAATACAAATTAAGTAGTCATCCCTTTGTCGGACATTGCTTTTGAATTAATATCAAAACTGAATTTTCTTAACTAATGTATTTTTGGAAAATTATGAATGTGCAGGAGCTTAGCAGCAAAGGTGTTGCAAAAAGCACAGCTTTCACAGTGGCTTTATATGAGCGGGCAACAAAGGGTGCAGTAAGATGGCTCCTAACATACAGTATGGTGACCCGGGAACAATGATTCATTGGGTTATAGCATCTGTAAGCAGACACTGTCAAAACATGATCTCCACAGTTGGATCAGTTTCATGATGACCATAATGTTCTGAGCTGCATGGATTTACTATTAAAATGCAGTGTTTTAAATGTGAGTTCCCTGCAATGTTAACATGCTGTTTTTACTGTCATAAACTACTGTATCCATGGTTTAAGAAACGTGAAAATGTTAACCTTTGTAACAGCCTAGTAAAATGACAAGTTTGGATCATAGACATGAATAATTACCCTGATCAAATCTCATCTGAGACTCTCAATTTGTAACAGCTCCTCATCTTGCCAGTGCACATAGTTGTTCTGTTATGATAATACCAGGCCTAAGCTCTCAACTTCAGAAGGCGCCTCTTTTGTACCGCCACTTTCCGAAGACAATGAAGTTAGTAACAGTGGTGAGGTAAAATACTTCAGAGGGGTTTGTGTGGAATTTACAAGCTTACAATGCATTGCTAGTGGCACAACTGATACGGCAGGTAATTTGGCATATCATGTCCAGGAACCAGATCCTTTGGAGGGAATGATGAAGATATAAAAAAAGACAGCCAGAAAGAAAGAAACCTGGTGGGAAAAAGCCAGACTAAAATCTTGGCATTCCAGTGGCCATTCACATGAAACCGATAAGTCTGAAAAGCCAAAAGCCTCCCATTTTTCTTCCCCTTGTCTCCACCTCCGGGAGGCTGATGAGAGTGCCTTTTGTTTCTTAAACGTCTTTCTGTTGTGCTAAATTTTGGAATAATTGATATGTGGTGAGGATGTCTCCTACTTTACTATGATCTGAACATAGATTACGCATCAACACAGGAGTTGTGAGACAACTGTGCACAGGTGCATGACTCCCACACTGTAGGCATGCAACATATGTGTGAGAAAAAGTGTTCCTTTTTAAATGCGGGTTGCTGCACATTTGTCACTCACTTTGTCACATTCTTCTCAAAATTAGTTTCATATACAATCACATACAAATCCTCTAAAGTTAAATCATAGCTATTTAAATAGCAATAATGGAGATAACATTCCACAGACCTCACTTTGTCCAGTCCTAGGGCGACTCAAAAGACAATTTGTAATTATTGCAGACAATTATGTGAGGAAGCGATATCTCCCCCTTTGAGCCTAGCAAGGTGGTTTAAGATGTCTTCGCCCAGTCTTGCTGCAGTCATTATGGCACTGCACATCAAGATGTCCCCTTGACCCCAGTGACAGACTGAGGACTAGCCCCACGGTTATAATCTTCAGGCTTGATTTCCCATGTCAGGGGAGGATCCTAAATGGATTTTAATTCTAAAATAACCATGCTGCACATTGCACATAGTGTTCAGTTGAAAAGTTCTCTCCGCCACCCTATTATGCAGGGCAAGTTGGGTCTGTAACCTGAATCACTGGAAAAATAATGCGCTAAGCCCCCAGTACTGTATAGGCGTTACACCGCAACAATGTGTTTCTTTCTTTCTGTTGATGCCACGGACTCCTCTTTGATGCGGCTCTGAAATGACTGAGCGCCATAGGCTATTTTCTCCCTGTTCAGGCAACTCAATAGCCAGTCTGTCTGGCCTGTTTGTTTTCGGCTAATTGCCTCAAGATCTAATAAGTTAGTGATGATGTACGTCGAGTCACCCGTGACCCCTGCCAAAAGAAATATTGTGTCGCACTAAAACTCGCCCTGCAGGGAAGAAGTAGGGTCCCCCTTTATCAGTCTAAATATTTCTAACCTCCCAAACCCCCGGTCTCAAATGTTTGGGTCAGTATGTGTTAGAGTAAGGTCACGAGAGCCCTGTAATTACGATATTATGCAAGGCATTTAGGACAAGAAAGGGGAACTCAGGACCTGCCTAGCTCAGGACAGAGGCGGGGATAATAAGTGCAGTTTGCAGTTCAGGAAAAAAAAGAGAAAACTGTGATAAGGGATATTTAAAAAATGGTCAAACAAATATGTATGGAAATGTTTTGATGATGTAATTGGCTCAACATGCATTTTCTTTTTTTATATTCACTTTCTTAGTCGTGCTTGAAATGTGCCCATTGGTACCAAGCCTTCCCATGTATCTACTAATGTTTGTTGCTGAACATTTATGGATTTAGTTTATTTTCAGACAATTTAGGAAGTGATAGACTGGATGTTGAACTTTGGGAGCTGTGGAGAATAATGCATAACTGACAAACCTTGACACACTCAGAAATATCCCCTTAAAATAATCCTTTATGATTAAAGTATCAGTAAGTGGAAACAGCATAACATTATTGAGCACCAAATTATTAATTACACGTCTTTTTCCAGTAAGCCTGAAAAACTGTTGGCATAAGGTTAAGTTTGATTTTGTTTTTTTCTCGTTAACATTTTGCTTGAATGTTTAGTAAAATACCATGAACCTGATCTCTGTAGTTTTTATATATTAGAGTAAGTCCTATTGTATGGTCCCCAAGCCGTCCCATCACATCTTTGTGACCAAAAAAACGGGACTACAATATACAGTTTATGCAGTATACCTATGCAAGTCAAAAAAAGTTAAAACATCTTCATGAGATATTGTTTATGAAACGACAAATGCTGGAAAAAGGATATCACTAAGGTTGCTGCACTGACCATGCGTGGCTCATGCATTTTGATTGCATATATTTCTGTGGGGTATTTATTTTTTCCCCGCCGAAGTATCTATGATACCCCACCTTCTCCTCTTTTATTTTCTGAATGACAGACACTAGTCCAAGCCAAAAAGCCATTTCACCTGCATTAATACACAATGAATAATTTATAAATCCCAATTATTTGGTATCATTTATGCAAAGAGTGTCACACAAGGCATACATAAAGCATTAAGGATGGTTAACCCATAAAGGAATGGGAGACTAGGGGAAGAGTGGAAGGTCACACCTGAAAGTCAGGTTGCTTTATGTGTTGTTTTTTCTTCCTCTACAGTATCTCACTCACTGTCTCTGTTCATGTTATTTCACACGGGAAAACTATCTCACTGACCTGCGTTCTCACACATATATGGATAATTGTGGCACAACAACAGAGTTAATTCATTGTTGCATGATGTGAATGAATCAGTATTTTGTATGATACACAATTACAGCAAGCAAATAAACATGATTTTCAATGGCTAAAGCTAGAATGGAAACAAACAGTACAATAAGATGTCAAACATCTTGTATATAGACTTATGCGTTCTATATATTGTGCTGCTGTGAATTCAAAATCATATTGCATTGCTGGACCCACATAGTACTCAATTTTGCTGTGATCTCCTTATCTAAACAAATGCAATTATGGATGGGTTAGCGATGGTGCTTCCCAGGAGATGGACCGTCCCCCCTTGTCGCTGACTATCTCCCCCACTAATCCTGTCTTAGAAGGGTCTCTGTTAACAGGGATAAGGCATTGGCCTGGTATCCTAGGCTAGTAAGCTAAAGCTTATGTACAAAATGCTATTCAAGAGGCGCTGCCTGCAGCTATTGGAACCGCGTAGATGTCCATATTATTCAGCCAGCCCAAATACGTAGGAATTTAGCCGTGGCTAAATCTTCGAGACTGACGTGGACATGTTCGCTGATAAGGAACGGGGGCCTAGGCGGGAGTCTTATTTGGAATCAAATTGATGCGTTATAGAGTCTGGAACATGAAGATCTGGTCTATTCCAATGACAAATCCATAAACTCTCCAGCAAACATGGCCCTACTGTTGAAATCTCTGCTGCTTGCCCATTCTTTACTGCGCTACCAATCTACCAAACTATAGAAGCCACTGCATCAACTGTGCTTACAGCAGTAATTGTTCAATACTGTATGTCCACAAACATTTTCCCGTTGACAGTTGAGCATTTTTTCAGTTTATTTCATGTCTGTCATGCATATAGTTATCGAACAGTGTCCATTGTTTCCAGTCTCAAATGGTAGTCTAAGGTGCTGTTTACACGAGAACGCAAACGGTTGTATCCGCTACTTTTCTCTTTCGTATAGCCCATTCGTTCACACAAGGCCGTAACTTCCTGATAACGATGAAGCCATAGCCCCACCTCTCCCCACCTCTGCTGCTCACTGCTGTAGCATGGTCAGTAACTACTGCTCCTATTACTGTTCATGCTACAGATGTTAGTGCAAAATCTACAGCTCCTCTCCCACAACCATCAGCAACAAGTGGACATGGAGAATTACATGAACTACATGTTGCTAAATCCACCGTGGGGCATAAACAGAAGGGCAACCATGGCAACCATGCTCGAGGGTCTTCTTCGCTGCTTTTGGTGTATTTTGTGGCGGAAGTACAGCGCCACTTAAAGGCCCGGCATATGTACTACAGCGTCTCCAGCGCTTTCGAGCGGTCTCGTGTGAACGGACAACTCAGTCTCACGGCATTTCGTGTTATAGTCAGGACATTTAATCTATTGATTCGTGTTCACCAACACGATTTTCCCCTTTTTTTCGTGTCACACAGAACGATTTTAAAAGCAATGTATTTCTATTGGTAGTGTGTTTCGTGCCTGCACCACGTCTTTTTGTCCGGTCGGGTCTTGGAAGATCGGAAGCTGTGTGGTTCATAAGAAACATGTTCTTACTCGATATCAAGCCACGGTTATTGTTTTTATTTTAAATCGTATAATGTGGGACTTTTTTTGTTGTCCGTGAGGAAAATAAATGGGGCTCAGAGCCTCAGAATACTGAAATCTGTATTTTTTTAATATTTTGTCCTTCTATATTGTTATTCTTTTCTAAATAACACACTGTTATTTACTCAACAATAACACACAATTATCCTTTTTTTTATTTATTTGTTTAATTCTATAATCTCAGGCTGTTTTGGCATCCGTCAGAAACTGAATTTCAAAATAAATTAACCGGAAACAGACGTAGGCCTATATGGGAAATTTCTAGCATCATTGCGATGCACACCCACTGAACTGATTACCCAAGATCCTCAGCTATGGTTTAAACTTGGTGATTGGATGTTTTAGCCGCAAAGCACGTTGGGATATGGTGTTAATGCGATATGAAATCCGAAAAACATTTCGGAGTTTAAATGTCGTGACTATAACACAAAATGCCGTGAGACTGGGTTGGAACGGAATACTTTTTTGAGAAAGTATTCGGTTCGTTTGCGTTTCGTTTGCGTCTGCGTGTGTATTTGCGCGTAAATGGGGTCTAATACATCCTTTCAGTGGTTAACAGTATATGGGTCTCTCTTAAACAGTTGGCTGAAAGTTAAATCATTATAGAAGGTCATATTATTGACCCCAACCTCTTATGGCAAAGCGAAGTGCTTGACACCAAACCTCAGTCAATTTACTCCTTCTGGTGTGAACAAAATACTTCTCAGTTTCACACATTTGGGTGGATTAAGCTTTTAACACTTGGTGAAATCCAGCACTTATCCTACAAACACTTGTGAAGTGTATGTGACAGTGGATCTATATTAAGTGTGACTGGGCAAGCTCCACAAGACCGGAAAAGCCAGCACATCTGTTCCCTAGCATGATAACTTTGAACAATACTCACACACTCTGGTTTTCAATGACAAAGGGCCAGTGAGCAGGCTGGTTTCAAATGTATAAGGATGGCTTCTTGCAACAGTCCCCAACAGAAGTGCATTTCTGGTAGAGAAATAAATCAGCACATTACTTACATCTAAGTGTTGGGAATTCAGCTCTTCACTTATTTAATCCCGGAGACTATTTATTATTTCAAAGTCATGTAAACTGATATTTCGAGCTCATATCCCATGTTGAAAGCCGTTTTAATGTACCACAACAATCAGGGGCAGCTTTGTATGTTTGTCACTCACATTCCTGCATATTTTATCACACGCTCTGAGCCACATTAATATCACACCCCCTTTGATGAGGGGTGATGCTCAAACATTAGTGATACAGAGAGATACGGTGCATATGACATGCTGGCTGCATTTGTAGATATGTGACCTTCGTTTGGGAAGGTTGATAAATATTAACAGCAAGGGTTAATGGATTTGATATGCTCCTCAGTCTCACTGCTGCCGTCACCTGATGCAACAGTACATGCAACCTTGCCCTCGAGGAAATGGGAAAAGTCTGTCAATCAACCAAAGTCTCCTGCTGTTAGGTTTAGATACATATAGACACACATACATGCATACATATGCACACATTTGAATATACTGCTTCCACCAACCATGCAATCCAACCAGAACCTTCTGACATTTTCTTGATTGGTTGGGTGAAGATCCTTAAGATGTTCAACAGAGTCTAAAAAATTCATCATTGCAGATGTTTATTTGTCCGCTGAGGCTGAGAGGCTGTTATTTAAAATCTTCCAACAGAGACGCTAATTGAATAAACAGCCCTCCCATCGGGGGATCATTTTTATTGCAGGTGCATACTTGTTACATTAGGGCTATCATCAGTTTTAGTGCTGTTGAGTATTTATTGTTTGTTACGTGATGTGCAACAGAGCTGTGGCTCACAGCCTTGCACTGCTTGCTACTGGCTGCATGTTGCATTAGTAATTTATGAATTGACAATTACTTACTGCTGTACAGTTTAGTCACAGATGATAATGAAGATCCATTGTGCAAATGATTCATGGACTGCTTGAAGCTAATTTTATTTTAATTTAGCCTTTGCCATGAAACGGTAATATGAGCATATTGAATTACATTAGCAGTAATAGTAGTAGTTGTGTTAATAGTAATAGTAGTAGTAAAAGTAGAAGAAGTAGTTATCTGTTTCCTAATTAAAGCCTTTACAGGGTGCTAACAAATAAGAATGTATATTATGTATGCCAGGTGGGTGAGGAAGAGCAGTTTATATGTGTGATATTTGTATAATCAAGAGGCTCTTGGTATTGTTGCCGTTTTGTACCATATTTGAAACTGTACTACAACTAAGAACCGTCCGGGCTGCACTCTTCAGGTCAGCGTCTCGTCTCGTCCTTTCTCGCCACAACAAAACTAACCTGTTCTAATTTATTGACATTTAATATGTCATAGTGGTACAGTGCTGTATATTTTGAGGACCAAATATACATACAGGCTCTCTCAACTCTTGTCTCTGTTCTATTCAACAACATAACCCAACCTAACCAATCATAGGTCTATGTCTTCCTCAAAACATACAAAGTTGAGCGCTTAAATGAACCTACAGTACATGTCACCAGATTATTAGGAACTACAGGAAGGAATACACAAAGTTCAAACAGGAATAAAGATGGAAAGCTGCACTCAGCAATATTTTCATATGGTATTAAACTCAAGAGGTTCTCTGCCAAAACAGAACCACTTTTCCAGTATGCTCAATTAGAAAGTCCCCAATCCATACTTCCAAGCATCCTTGCCACCAAACCATACATATCATCTAAAATTCATATGGTAGAGTTCAACAATCATACATTGTATTTCATGGGGTTCCTGAAGGAAGACGGATGACCAGGAAGCCATCCACTGTAAGCAACTTAATTCAAAGAGTCACTGAGGACTGCAATTTGTCTTCTATGTGCTAACTGCTCCAGATGTCTGTCCCAGGCCAAAAGCCTTTAGCCTTTGTATGTCCTCCTTACATCTCTCCATCTCCATCTCTCACTGTCTCTGTCCTCTGTGCTATAAGAGTATTCCACATCTGACTGAATTATTTCCTAGCTATTAGTCTTTTGGCTGCCGTTCCTATTTGTGCAACAAAAAGACATGAGATTTGCATTACACTCATTTCAGGCGCTTGCCAAAATATTTCACATTAGTTTCAGCTGGATGTGTGAGTTATTGTTCAAATTTGATGAGCTTAGTAATGCAAATAAAGGTCACATCAGAATTTCCAGATGTGCCTGTGTCAATGGACGTGAGCGAATTTGGAAAACAAGGATACCATTCAAACGGCAATGTGTTATGAGTCTGTCATACTAAACTCATCCGTCAAAGTGCATGTTTTCAAATGGCTAGCGAGAGATGCCGGGGTTTGAATTGGAAAAGCCTCTGTCAAACTGTAGTTTATCCCTTGTGTTTACAACCCACAAAAAAAAGTCATGATATGAAAAAGCAAACCACTCGAACCTGCTCAGAGCGGGGCCTTTTCTTTATCTCACCCCAGCATTCCAGCAGCGCTTGAGGGGTGTAGCAGGCAGCAAACAAGCAAGCAAGACACCAAGAGGAAAGAGAGGGAGGCAGGCATAAAATCTGCATGCTGGAAGAAACAAGATGGACATAAAAGATGGACTAAATTGCAGAGAGGCCTTTTCTTGTCAAAGGCTAATGGAAACATTTCCACACAACACAGAGAGGGGAATGGAGGCTCCATTATCACAGCCGAGCAGACGGAGCTGGCAGCCATTCCAGAGAAGCGCTGAGATGTGCACACTGGCCCGGCTTAGCGCCCTCAGCCAGCCCCTCAGGCCTCCACCTGAATAATCTGTGTCAACAGGTTCCAAAATGCCCAGAAGAATCACATAAACAGAGACAGAGAAAAACACTTACAAAATAATTGTCCCTATGTTTTTTTTTTGTTAAGCCCGTTCATTTTTTGCCTTTACTTGAACCTTCTAATTAAGTAACAGCAGCCCAACACCCCTAAAAATTATGCTGTACCTTAAGCATTGAGGACTTGTGTGTATGTTTGCTGGAGTTTAGCAACTTTTTATTGTGCCACTACTTAGAGTTTGTAGAAATATTGCCTTATATCACCACACAAAAACTGAAGAAACCAAGCTAATATTTTATAGTGCTAATATCAAAACGATTTTAGTGAAATGTATGCTCCAACTTGCACCAAACCCAGGCAGAACTTGTATTCTGCCATATATATCTTCTGCCGTGTTTGTTTATTCTCTCACCCAAACCCATGTCACATGAGGTCCATGAGAGATTGATTTGGTGGTAGCATTTTCACTGACAATTCCTCAAGGCAGGGGGGCATTTGCATGCTCCCTGTCACCCTACATGCCCCAAGGACAGCACCAAGCTTACAGTCTGCTAGGGCCAAATCTGGATTTGTCGGTTGCTGATAAGTAAACACACAAAAAAATTGAGATAAAAGCAGACGATGAAGGACAGGATGACTTTTCGAATCTCTCGCTGCCATTTCATGATGTCAGAAAGCACCAAATCGACCTCACCCATTGAACTGGATGCAGTTTAATAAGACAAAAACCAGTAGATTATATGGGACTCCATAATCAAAAACAATCTGCATGCAAAACGGTTAACAACCAAGTTGAATGGGAGAGATGGAGAAGAAACCAATCTGATGACTTGTTCATCTCATATGCCTGTCTTCCACTGGAAGTCATCCATTTATAATAAGCCAAACTGATAAATGTTTTAATAAACTTATTGCATAATTCATTTTTGGCAGGCCTAGTTTTAATTGACTTATCGCAGAATTGTACTGAAGATCAAAAGCCTGATTAAAGCAATGTATATATTAGTGTCCCGTGGTTTTCCCACAACACCATGTTTCAAAAAACATCACAGAAGAAGTGTGTTGTGAAATGTGATCAATTATTCACCAAAATAACTAATTAAGTGATTGATTAGTAGATTACTTTTGACAATGTTGATGTCAGAAATACTTTATGTTGACTGATGATGCACAGCAGAACATATGAAGGCTAAATAAAATGTGATTCAGTACTTAGCAGCTTATAATATAAGCCCCTGTTAGCTTTCGCCAAATCTTTATATAACTTTAGTTTTCAGGTGAACAGGGGGTGGTTTCAAACAAAGGTGGTTTCTAAATTAATTTGTCTTCCAAAAAATGTAATTCCCCTTTTCTTTTAAGAAGCAGCGCAGTTGACAGATAAGACAGCATTCACACATCACGGCTATTTGACACCTAATTACACAGCTCTTAATAAGGGGTTTTCTCTCTGTGTGCCCTGAGTTCACACTGTCTCAAAGCCATAATTATCTCGTCTCAGTATTTGACAGTGTATTGTTTAACCTATATACAGTAGGGATTCTATATGCCTTCCGCCAGCTTTAGTAAAAACCAGTAGCTGTGCCTTTCTTATTAATCTTACAAAAGACCTGACATTACCTCCATGGTTCAGGTTTAACAGCTTTTCTTTATGTCAAATATGACCCTGTGTCCTGAACCCGTATGGAATTGTTCTAAAGTGTTTGTTTTGCTGAGTGCTACCGAGTGTATTACAGAGATTTGTTGGAGTATGTTTTGGGGGGGAAATTGAGTTTCAATTGAGAATTATTTCTGATATTTCCATCAGATTTCTTTTTTTTTTTACCTGCCTTTCGAAAGTGATACATGTTAGTGTTTATGAAGCCTAGTGCCTGCTACAAAAAACATGTACAAGTTACATGGGTCATGATACACAATTCCTGCCTGTGTTGATGAGGTGAATCCAGGCAAATACTTGTTGATGACTCCTTGAACATGTGTTTGAAGAGAAGCTGTCGTGTTGGAGAAATATATCCAGACTAAGAGACAGTTGAGATGCTAATTGCTCCAAAAGGGGTGGGGCAAACTCATTGTCAGAGTATTACAAATGTTTGATCAGTTCTAGAGGAATCACATTGATTTTGTTCACAGTTGGAAGGTCTGTAAGCGGAGACAGGATTTCAGGAGTGATGTGTGCTGTCACCAAAGCTAAGTTAGCTGTTGATGTTCAATTAATATCTCCAACCTGACTAGCTGCTTGTCAAACCTCAACGACTTAAAATACACTTTGTGGTTAACTGTAATGACTTTAGTAAACCTACCCAACCTTATGTATTTATGTTCAACTGAATCATAACGTTATGGTTATAAATGTGCCTACACAGTTATTTTTCATTTAACTTGAGTATAAATAAAAAATTATAATCATCTAAAATATTATGCAAATAAAGCATTGCGCAGAATGGCACATTTCTAAATACAGTAGAGCTAAAAGGATAATTAAATATTGATGTTTTAATGTGTAAATCACATAAGTCACATAAACTTTAATCACTTCACAGATCGATAAACATTTCTCAAGTTTAGGGACAAAGAGCTCAAAATTGTGTACAGTAAAATTATTTGCTACCATACAAAGAAAACATGAACTAAAGCTGCCAAGAACACAAACTAGGACTACTGCAGAACAAGGTCAGTTTACAGCTCCTAAACACAACTGTTAATCCAGGCTTCATAGCTGTATCAGAAAATGCAGAATGTACAGTATGTTGGCTTCCCTGTTGACATTTGGGTTTCCTTTTTCTCTACACCTGCACACAACATCATCAGCATGACACATCAAAGTGTGGGTTCCACCATCAAAGAGCTGTGAGATTGCCACTTCTCCATGTCAGTGTTTGAGCAGCTATTATACAACTTGTGTTTATCATTGAGTGATAGCATTAAGTTAAACACAATAACAAGTGTATCAGACCTGAACGCTCACTCCTGTCTTATCCCGACACTCCCTGCTTATCTTTAATAAATATCATAGAGAGGTCATTGCTGGGCCACTCTACTCCAGCTCACAGCTTGTCAACAGACTGCTCAGTTCCATTCACACATATAGAAGAAAAAGAAACAGGCACACAGTGCAATAGGGAGAGACATGAAGATGCTCTGAATCTCCTGTAGGATTAAATTCCAGATCCAAAACATCTGGAAATGAGGCACAAACGGCCAGAGGTAGAGCGTTCCCAGGACTAAGCAGGCTCACTAATCACCTGTCAAACTTGATTTAAACTCCTATTTTACTACGTAAATCAGCAGAGGGTATTTTCATAGGGCCCTCTGTATAAAGCAGGTTAGGACAGCACGCAGAAAAAATGCACATAACAAGACCTACTGGACAGTTCAGTGATAAAAGGCTAATCTAAATCTCATCAATAACCTTTTGGGTAAAAGTCCAGAGAATGCCACGTCATCTTTTTGGCAAAAATTCAGCTTAGAGTTTCATTTGTGATCCCTGACTGCTTCATCATAAATGTATGGATTGTGTGCCTGGATTCCATCAAAAATAAGTATAATATAGACTATACTGTAGAGTCACATGAAAATCAAGGAGGGAAAATGGCGTCATTTTAAATAAAACGGTCTACATTCCATGTCATCTTGAAGTGAATGCATCAGATCCACATTATGTGTCACATTCCTTCTTGTGCCATGTAGCTTGCATATTATGATATTGATGTTTCCCTAACTTATCAAGTTTAAGTATCAAATTAGGACACAAGGCTACATAATTCAAAATAATTCAAAATAATAGTTTGACCCTCCACAAAGAGCACAGCTAAACAGTGAGGAGAGACTGCACATTCCTCTTTTGTCACTTGCAGCTATTACCATGTAATGAAGTTAATTTTTTGTATAATTTACAACCTTGTATTTATGGACATGGTCTTTCTAATCGTTATTTCAGTTTCCTCCTCTTTTTGCTTTTATATTGTATTTTAACTTGCCATTATTTTGTTCTTCCAAAGCACAAAGGAGACAATGTATAAGGGGTCATTAATTTCCTTTCTCTTTGTCTGTTTTGTTTTTCACCCTTTTTTCTGGCTTGGTCTTTGTCCTCACTCACTCTTAAAGCAGCAGTACACTACATTAAGAAAACAAAACTCACTCAACCAGGCATGGCATTACATACAATTACAGTATATAAACATACTGACTTTGGATCTCTTCGGTTGATGAAACTTTACAGCAGATAAATAGGCCCTGCATGACAAGCTAAAGATAAGAGGAATATTTACAGTCTCTTCTTGTATGGGTGCACACAACTTTAAAGAACTATTTTAAAGTGTGTAGAAAACATATAAACATAATCACAAAGTCATGACCAATGAGTTTAAAGGATCAATGCAACAGCTATTGCCAAATCAGACACCAAGATCCTATTTCTGTTTTCTTTGCCTCCTTTATTTTACAATGTCTCTTTTCTTCCCTGTCTCTACCTCTTTCAACTCTGACTTTCTCCGTCTTTTTCTCACTCCTTTTTCTTCCTGCAACCTTTTTCTCAGCAGTAAGATGAGAGTGTCAACTTTAAGCCCTGACCATAAACCCACAAGTGCCAAGTAAATTGAGAGTAGCAACTGCTGCAAACAAACATGACTCAGCTCATACCGCTCACTGGGTAGAGTAACACTCACATCCCCACCGATACATACACAAACAAAACACAAACCCACAAAGTACCTAGAAGTGTGTGGTCATAACATTAGGTTTAGAATTGTTGTCAATCAAACCCATGTTTTACCGTTCTTCATTAGTGGGTAGTTTTGTTTTTTTGTAATGTTACCAATATGTCAAATTGTCTTGGCTTGATGCTTAATACAAATAAAAAGGGCACTTCAAATAGATACTTATTTTTATAGTTTGCTCTTTTTAGGCTCTGTTGATTGGTATACAAATGCTGGAATAAGGACACATTTATATTATAATATTATCAGATATTAAAGGGCCCATGTCATGGCAATTTCTACTGATCATAATTCCATTGTTGAGGTATACTAAAATAGATTTATACTGTGCAATTTTCCAAACTCACATTGGTTTCTCATACAGCATCTCTGTATAGTATGTGTATTCACTCTCTGTCCTAAATGGCTTGTTGGAGCTCCTGTCCCCCCCTCCCTGTGAGCCCAGTGTGCTCTGATTGTTCGGGACGTTTGCGAGGCTCGTTGCGGCGATCTGCTGCGAGGAGCGGACAGGCTTCCGGGTCGGCGATACAGCGAGAACAAGCTAAACTCATCCTGAGCACACACAAACACTCACAGCCGAAGTAAAAACAATAAGTTTGGCTTGATATTGAGTAAGAAAAAAGGTTTATAACGCTGAGAGCATGGGTCTGCGGAGAGCATTTCTCCGCGATCCCAACTTAGCAGCCCGAAAAACGTTTACCCATTTAAACAGTCGTGGTAGATACCTTGTTTGTTTTAAACATCATAAATACACAAACAACAATGAATACTTACAGGTTGTGTACCCGAATCTCCCGCTGGTCCAAACAAAGTAGGAACAGCATCGTTCTTCAGTGCCCTACGCTGTGCATATCCGGCATGAATCGCTGAAAGGTTTGGGAAGCTTTGTCTTGTGAAAGGCTGGCAGAGGGTGTGGCCTCTGGGTATCCCCACGTCAGAGTACCCAGGAAACAAACAATGGAAAGTGAGAAATCTCCAACGAGGCGTTCTGGGTAAGCATAGACTGTGTTAGAGTTTTACTCGCTACAGGATGTACTTTGAGGGTTTTTAACTCTGCAGACCGTTTACATGCATAAAAACCTTCATGACACACAAGGGGACGGGTAATAACCAGAAAAGCATGACATGGGACCTTTAAGGTACTAGTGAGAAGGTAGTTCTGCACAAATATTACTTAATGAACACAAACACACACAAACACACACACACACACACACACACACACACACACACACACACACACACACACACACACACACACACACACACACACACACACACACACACACACACACACACACACACACACACACACACACACACACACACACACACACACACACACACACACACACACACACACACACATACACACACACACACACTCTTCTGGTGTATTGTTCTGAACTTGGGCCATCCTTCTCACACTGTGACTGACCTTTTAGAGATGAAAGAAAAACACAGCCTGTGCACCAAATGGCTCTACTACAACCTGCACAATACAAACACACACACATTTACACACAAATACACACACTTTCCTAAACACACACCGGCATGTGCATGTACACACCTGCTCACACACACAAACACTGACTTAAAGGCTACCTCTGGGTGCAAGAGGTCACAAGGGGTGAAATCGATGGCTGTAAAACCAAAGGTGATAAATTATGAGGTCTGGGGCCCAAAGACAAATTGCAAGACAGGAAAAATGGAAGGGAACAAAAAAAAGTTGTATCCCCTCTCCCCTGCACTGCAGTGTTTTTCTTATCTTTAATCTTAATACAGTTTCATTTATGCGTGCAGGAACTGGAGTTACTGCAAGATACCAGAGCCGCTGTTAAGTGGAGCGGCACATTTCATCATAACTTTAATAGCTGTCATTGTTTTTATTTTAAATGTGAGATGAGAACACAATAGATGGGGATAAACTGTTTGTGCTTGGTGCTTTAATGCCAGGTGTTGGAATTGTTTTGATGCAATTAAGATGATAATCACTAATCAATTTGTGGGATATGAGAAGGTGTACTTCCCACTCTCGATGAAACTGCAGATCCCAGCCTCTCTCTTTCAGTCTGTGTGTCTTGTCTCCGTGTGTGTGTGTGTGTGTGTGTGTGTGTGTGTGTGTGTGTGTATGTGTGTGTGTGTGTGTGTGTGTGTGTATGTGTGTGTGTGTGTGTGTGTGTGTGTGTGTGTGTACATATAGATCTATGAGCCATGGGCTTAGTTGTGGTCAGGAGGTGATCCCATAATGAAGACTGGCTTTACTGTATGTCAAAACCTTTCACCTACACCAGGGGTGTCAAACTCAATTTCATCGGGGGCCACATTAGAATTATGGTTGCACTCAAAGGGCCGGTTATAACTATATACATATACAGATATACATATATAAATACATAATATGAAATAATGTATTATATTATATTATTGCCTCTGCATTGGATTTTTATTGGATAGGGTAATAACTTCATAATTAACTACGTCTGAAAGAAGAAGTCTAGGGCAAATAATTGCAAGTCTCTTCAGTGGCATATCACAAAATGAGATGCATTGTGGGAAATGTAGTTTATGGGCAACATACTTCTGCAAAATAAGATAAGATAAGATGGACCTTTATTAATCCCCGTGGGGAAATGCAGTAGTTTAACAGTAACACGGTAAGATTGAAAAACAGGACAGCACAGATTCACACAGATTAAAATAAAAAAAAAGATAAATAACTATAAAATAAGAAATTAATTAAAATGAACACATATAGATATACTGTAAAGTATATGTAACCATATAATAAACTTATTATATTCTTTGCAAGCTCTTGTGGGCCACATAAAATGAAGTTGCGGGCCGGATTTGGCCCCCGGGCCTTGAGTTTGACACCCCTGACCTACAAACAGACATATCTATCTCACCGTCCTCCTCGCTCTCTATATTTTACTCACTTTTTTCCTTTCTTTCCAGGCAAAAAAAAGAAACTGCTGCCGCCTATGTCTCTCTCTTCACCACAGCAGATAACTAACTGGCTTCCTCACTCAAACAAACTGCTTGATAATGGAATCATCTCTATTCAATTAGTGGTCTAACAGTCTTCCGTCTCAGCAGCCGGGAACACACACACACACACACACACACACACACACACACACACACACACACACACACACACACACACACACACACACACACACACACACACACACACACACACACACACACACACACACACACACACACACACACACACACACACACACACACACACACACACACACACACACACACACACACACACACACACACACACACACACACACACACACACACACACACGCTCCCCAGCCTATTCTCTCGCCTAGCCTTAATGCAGCCAGACACCAGTAATGTTGATGATGGCATTGGATGCTGATTGCTCCTCTTTCCTTTCCTCTTATTCTCTTTCTGCCATTAATCAGTGGTGAAGGAGAGAGAGGGAGACTGAGCAGTACAGAGTGCAGAAGAGAGAGAGAGCGGCAGAGTTTGGTCGGTCAGCCGCACCGGAGTGAGTAATTAACTGGCATTAACTCATTAAACTGTCCCAGATGTGGCCATGAATATCTGAGTGGTGGGGAGACACAGAAGAGAAGAGAGAGTGTAAGAAAAAAGAGGGAAAGAAAGAGTCCAGGCCTCCCTGTAAGAAATAAAATGCATGAGTTGAGGCGTGTGTGTGTACACTGTATGTGTTCTATCTGTGTATGCTTTGGGTAAGAGTACCAGCATCAGAGAGTATGAGGAAAGAGAGGACGTGTGTGTCTGTGTGTGAGTTCTTCGTAGGAAACCCAGGCCCCACACAGTGGATCATCCTGATTTACCCTGGGTGATTTATATGCTATTTCAAGCTGATTAAGACTTATTATAAACATGCCCGAGTCTAATCACTCAGTGTGCCATCCTAATGAAAACAAAATACTGTCACACATTTTATAGCTTTGGTTGCTTCATTGTGATGAGTGAAATGACAGTTTTTTGTATTACATGTACACTGTGATTTATAAAAAAATGTATTGTACCTTTAACTGTCTCATTTAACCTGCCCCTATACTTCAAAACGTTCCCTTGTGAAGATTGAATTTGAAAGATGATGTATGAAAAAATATACAATTATTTGGCAGGGTCTTCTAAAAATGATGTTCCCACTAAACAACAATGCAAAATGTATTGTATGTTGTATTAATTCACAGAAAACTTCTACTGAAAAGCGCTCTGGATTCACAATGAAGGACAAATGCGTGTTGTCACAAGTAACGACCCAATAATCCCGGGTATTTCAGCCAAAGGAAGGCCTCTTCATTATCACTACCCCACCCTGCTGACGTAGAAGGGAAACAAAGACAACCATACAAGAGTCAATTATACAGTTGCAGGTTGAAACCGAAGTTTGGATTTTGGGAATGGCTGTTTGCGTTTCTTTTGGTTTGAAGTATTTTAGCTGAGTCAGCCTTCTTTAAACAAGTGTTTATACTGAACTCAATGGTTTCATCATGATAAATTGTGGTTTTGAGATTAGTTTGGATGACTCACTGATTTGACGGCTTTATAGATATCAGCTGCAAGGGAGAAAGAAAACGTCTAGCATAATACTGTTTGCCTGACTTTCCTCAGTAAGTGTTTGTGTGTTCTTTTAGTCGTTAGCATGTTTTCATTTGATGTGTTTCGGTGTGTCTATCCCTCTGGGGTAAATATTTAAACTTCTTGATTCAGCCGTTGAAGTCTCATCGAAGCCTAGTGAGTGAAGACGAGGCTTGCTTGATAAGATAAGAAAGTTCTGGTATTTTTGCCAACATTAGTGATACATACTTCTGGTTTTATGTTCATAAGTTTCCAACGAAATAAAATGTGTGTTACTCACTTCAGCAGGCAAGAGATACGGCACTTGTTTGAACCACATGTCTCTTTGCCCCTGTCAACTATGCTATGTGTAAAAGTGATTGAATTAAAATGACACACATTAACATTACAAATCGAACAACTGGTTGTTAGGTAAGGTACAATATGTAAAACATGTGCTGGTGTAGGCGAAGGAACACCTTTGAAATCTGAGATGGCTGCTTGATAAATTGTCTTGCACAGTAATTGCTGGGGAGGTTTTTTTTTCAGTGAAAATGTTTCTTTTTCCCTTTGTTTACAGAGGTACTGGTTGTTAGCTGTGCATTCACACATGTAGTCCCTTTCAGCAATACATGTAAGAATGGGCCAACTAATACTGCAAATACATCCCATGGTATGTTTATACTCAGCAAAAAAAACAGTGAGTGCAAACTAAGAACTGAGGAAAATGATTAATGTTATCTTTACTCTTGATGAGGAACGACTTTACATTCCGTTTATTTGCAGCTACTTCCCTGAAAGTAATTATTTCTTCCTTTTACCATCATTACTCGGTCAGTGCATTTGATTCAAACTGCTTGTGCAGACGACCTTTGCTCCTCGGTAGAAAGAAAAGCGGTTAAGTAGCTCAAGTCGACTGCTGCTTAATTCATCAAGATAGTGGAACACACGGAATTAAATCACCTTGCTTAAAGTTGAATCTCTGTAGTGTAGGCCATGGTCTCAGAAAATAAAACAAAGAGACATTATTCATGTTGCTGCATGAGATCTGCTCAACAACAACTTCATTTGCATTTATCCAGTGTCAGGCCGTGAAAGAAAGAGAGAGAAAGGAGCGTTCATCTGAAATGATGCATGGCTGACACACTGTGAGTGATAAAAGTAATCACTCTAGATGCCATCTTTTGAGTGTGTGTGTATGTGTATGTGTGTGTGTGTGTGTGTGTGTGTGTGTGTATGTGTGTGTGCGTGCATGTGTGTGTGTGTTTGCAATCATGCATGCAAAAGTGTATAAAGTCTGTATGCTTTGGCTGCAATATCTTTTATTTAATGTGTTTTTGCGGCACTGTGTGCATGCATTATTGTGTATGCATTCCTCAATGTGTGTGTGTGTGTGTGTGTGTGTGTGTGTGTGTGTGTGTGTGTGTGTGTGTGTGTGTGTGTGTGTGTGTGTGTGTCGTTTGGATACCAGTGATCCTGCACGAGCGTGTGCCTACATGTGTGCCTGTACCTTTTGTGTGTTTGACGGCGTCTTATTAAAGTGTCATTTAGACAGACACTTCTCAGAGTCTGGCCCCAGGCAGCCTGATAGATTGTAATCATGGACTAAATTACTACTTTCCCAAGCTGTAATCACAGGCTATGTGTTTGTGTGCTTGTGTGTAGGATTGTGTGTTTGTGTGAGGCAGACAGAGAACCTCATCATTGTTTGGCATGTGTCTGTTATGATTCAGGTGAATGTAACAATCTGCCTGATTGATTTACTGCACACTTTGTAACTCATCCGCGCCCCCACGCAGCCTTCACACTCCCAGGATTATACTCTACATCTTACAGGGGGCATTCTGCTCAATCACAGGTGTGTGTGACTGTTGGAAAGTATTTAAGTTATTGCTCCTTTCGTTTGTTTTGTCATTGCGTTAGTGGTTATTAATAATGAGATCATACGCTACCTGGATATCGCCTAAAGGCAGGTTACAATGCTTTCATTGTTTTTTGTCAGTTTTACTACACTGGAGTTCAAATTGTGCCAAAGATCACTTTAAGAGAGCATTTAAAGGAAAAGGAAATACCAATGTGTTGGATTTGTGCTGCAGGTGTTAAACCTGAGTTAACACTTGATCTGTAAACCGTAAAGGTATCATGGGGTTTATCATACAACATTCATCAACGAGGGCAAAGAGAAGTCACTGCTTTTAGAAAAACTCCATTGCTTTGATGTGACAGCGATGATGGCGCTGTCTTGCAACACTCAGCCTTGTTGAACTGTGACTTGAAACTGCTCAAGGTCTCTATCTGTGTCGAGCTTCCATCACTTGACTATTTTTAAGATACCAAGAAAGGCTGAGGACGCACACACAGACACAGGACAATTATAAGCTTACATGTCCACCGGTCCTCACACACATACACAGACATGCCACACATCACTTGCCCTTGAGCAAAGCATGCTTTACGAGCACTATCTTTGCTTTTAACCTTCTCGCCCCACTCTTATGTGGTTATCGCTTCCCTCTCAGGCTTCACCCAAATGATGTGTCTTCACAGTTCGGCCACTCAGAGCAGGGATGTTTGCTAAAGGAAAGAAACTAAATGAAGCAACAGGACACGTCATGTAATATTCCTGAGTTGTGACTCATGGCAATTAAGATCACACGCCTGAGTAATGAGTTGTTGAGGACTTAAAATGTGATATGAAAAAAGGACGCAGATACTGGCTATTAGTAATCTGATAGTTTTGTATTACACTTAACACTTTTAGAGTCATTACTCTTGCCTACTGTTGAGCTGTAATGCTCGAGGATGACTTAGTACCTTATTCCAAGTATTACTGATGAGCAAACACATTAACACACGAGCATTCCCTCCCGTGTGCTTTTAAACCGACAGTATTTAATTTCCTCTGGCCTTGTCTCTTTGGCCAGCGAGGTGGTAACGTGATTGGTCAGCTGATGGATTTTGCTCTCAAGTGTCCGGAGCACACCGGGATGAAGCAGATTAACGAGATGTTCTGTTTTCCAATGCTCCCTCTCTCTCCATCACTGGCACTGCTATTGGAAGAAAGTGATAATTCCCCTGCACTTCAAACACAGCCCCCTAACTAAGACTGCGCTTAAGTCTCCTCCAAGGAAAAGCTGCCTGCCTGCACACAGATGTCTCTGATTAAATTGTATCTCAGAGAGAGAAAAAGAGAGAGTCCTCCTCACAGCTCTCCCCCTCCTTCATGCTCCCTCTCTCCCTCTCATCCGTCCTCATGTCTCTCTATCTGTCTTTCTGTTAGCTTGCTCAACTGGCTGTTGCCAAAAAAGCCTAGGGCGACGAATAAATTGCTTTGGTTTCAGCAGACAGAGAAGTTGGCCGAGACAAGCTGAATCAGTGCATTAGATGCGAAGGCCCCCTCATAGACTGGAAGTTAGCCTTTAGCGCAATCATTGACCGTGAGTGATGATTATGTCTAATTGAAGGAGACTTTCGCTACCTGTAACACAGCTGGGGGGCCTTGGGCATATTGGACTCAGGAAAACAGTCAGGGAGAAAAGAACAGTGTGTGTGTTACAGGAGATGGAGGACGGGGAGGAGATCGGTTTCAGAGGGATGGAGGAAAATAGGCGTGGGAAGTGGAGGAATGAAGGAAAAGTGGGTGATAGATAAAAGTCTAAGAAGTACAGTTAAAGAAGTAAGCATGAGTGAGAAAAGGATATTGTTTCAATACAATTAGTAGGATATCATAGTGTCTAATGGTGGGAATGGTAGGGCATACTAATAAAGTCATGGTGGCCTACTAATGTAGCTTAACCAACACTTCTCTTTTATCGCCTTTTGAGGCCTCTGGATGTTTGGCTTCCAGCAATTGGGTAGTTGAACACATTTGGTTTCTAAATATACATCCGTTTGAAATCTGCATTTAACTAGGGAAATGCATGCACTAACAAATATATCTCATAGCTTCTCAAAAAACATAAAAACAGTACACACAATGTGGACTTGACCAGCGCTCAATATACAATATGCAAAAGCTTCCAAGCAATTTAGAGGGAAAAAATGCAATATGCTCATTGTGCATCAGTGGGAGAAAAAAACACATTCTCTCCAAATTTGAACACTGGAAATAATAGGATATTGTGCCATTTTCTTCAGGCTTCATTACAGCCAGAGTGCCACTGTTTTTGGAAGTGTGTGTATGTGCACGAGAGCTTGTGCACATGAAGTCGTCCCCTTTTGTTTGTGTGTATAAGATGTGTGTAGGTGAGTGTAGATACATGCATGCTTTTGTTTGCTTGTAGGCCCTTGTGTGTGTGTGTGTGTGTGTGTGTGTGTGTGTGTGTGTGTGTGTGTGTGTGTGTGTGTGTGTGTGTGTGTGTGTGTGTGTGTGTGTGTGTGTGTGTAGGAATGAACGGTTGAGCTGAGCAGACAGATGCCAAAGACAAAAACAGCCACAGTGCAACCCCCCCCCCTCCATTTGCACATGGCACTGGGTTCCCTGGCATGAATGGTGGCCACGGGAGTCGCTTCAGATCATCTAGGAGGGTATTGGATGGCCGTGGCTGCCTTTTGCAATAACCTGGCAAGGTCCAAATTCATTAGGGTAAAATTTGGCCCTGGCTGCAGCTCTGTAGTGCCCACAGCATTTGGCCCCACTGCCCTGTGCTACGGTAGGCCGAGCCGCGGAGCGTTTTTGCTGGATCCAGAGAGAGCCATTAGCGGATGCTTGTGATGATGGTTATGCTCCCCAGTGTCACACACAGATAGTTGCCTTTGAATGATTTGAGCGATTACCCTTTTCACACAAGCTATGCAATAATGGGTTAGGTGAGAGAGCGGAGAGGAGAGTGAGTGGGCGGAGGGACGGTAGAAAGGGGGCCGTGGAGGGAGGAGAGGGAGAAAATTGAGAGGAGAGATTTCGATGAAAAGGGGTTCATGTGTCATTTTAATTCACTAAGTTATTTTATTTTATTTTATTTTAACAGTGTCCTTTCATTCACCTCATATATTTGCAGTCTGTGGAAATGGCAATAAAAACAGAATTATAAAAGTAAAAAAAAAAGCTCATCAGCACACAGCACTGTATAATTATAGTTAAAAAATATGAATTGTGCTTTATAACTATAAAAACAAATTGTAAAGCATTCTATTTGACTTATAAGGTAACGTATCATAATACTTCCTAATTGCAAGGATCATTGTGAATTATGATTGTCTTTGTTGTAATCAATTATAATGATTTTTGCCTAATTATTGTATGAGGTTTTTGGGTGCTTTAAGTGATTAAAAGAATATAATGTGGTATTTTGTAAGATGATACATTGTATATCACTAAGTAGTCATTGATTGCTTTAAGTCACACATATATATGAATCCATTCAAGCACAATATAGTGAGCATCAATTATGAAGAATTATGCAGATTATAATCCAAGTTAACCACATAATGTATTATATAAATGATGGTCATAGGAAGTTCAAATATGTTAAATAAAAAAAAAACATTTGTTTGTTTTTGATTTTTAGAGGATATACTGTTGTAGAAGCCTTCTGTTTGCCAAAAAAAAAAAAAAAAAGGGACAATACATGAAAAACATAAACAGCAACAAAAAAAAAGCATGTTGTGTATAAAGTTTCAGAACTGCTCTATAAAATCATGATGCATTTTTTATAAATTCCTTAAAGCTGGAGTAATTGCCCTATTCCACCTGACCTTTGACTCCCACACCCACTGTAACCTATCACACCAGAGGTGCTTGTATCTGACTTCAGAAAGCAAAGTTGAATCAATACTTTTTTCAGAGAAAGCAAACAGAGGGGTGAAGTGCTGACGAGAAGCGGCCCTCCGATCAGAGTTCACACCGTGCAGTTTTTCTGCTTCTTTCAGATTTCACTCCTCTGGGGTTTTCTTGCTCAGTTGAAGTTAACATCAGTGTGATTTCAAACCTACAGACTTTGCTTTAATCTTTCAGTGTGCTTTACAATGTGAAATGCAGTTAGTTTGTTACAATTGTCTTTGTTAATGTCTTTGTTTCACACTTTTGTTTTAAATCTCTCATTGCTTTACCTGCATTGCTTCTAAGGCATTTTCTTACTGACTGTTCTGCTCGCTTTTTCAGTGACTCTTAGCGTTCACAGCAAACTCAACGTTTACATACACCATTTTTGGTACATATTTCTGGCAAACCGTCAACTTTTGAATCAAGCTGCAGAATGATTTAAGTGTTCTTGTTCCAAAAATGCAATTATGCCCTTAAAACTATAAATGCCTCTCCTCGAAAATGTCAGAATGTATACTTGTGCAATTTGTTGAAAGGCTTGCTATTTTAGTGAATTTAAGCTATTTGAATTGAAAATATCAGTTACCCATCTCTTCTTGGCTTCATACAACATGGATTTCCTGGACAGTATGAAGTATTTCAATTCCTTAATCTGCTTCACAGCTTTATCTCAATTTATAAATATGGATTCACAACAAGGATGCATTTAATTGCTGCCATTTCCTCTATTGTTCTTGCACTCATAAAAGAGGAGAACATTCCAGCATAATGACATTTAGTAGTAATTTCATGCTTCTCTTGTATTGTTTTGACTGTACCTTGTACTTCCTGATAAACTAGCCTAATTTTCTCCACAAGGATCATTAAAGTTTTATCTCATCTATTTTACATTAGGGTTTACAATGAGAACAGTGTGTGTGGCACTGGTGCATAATTACAGATGCATGGTTACCACAGTGATAAGGTAACAGGTTTTAAAGTGACATTGACACACTGCAACATACTGTATCTATACAGTATGCAAGTAGATGGGACATAAACACACACACGCAACTACAAATGTCTATGTGCTGCAAGCCAACAAACACATGCCACTCTCCCATCTCACACATTCAGTACACACGCAAATATACACACTCAGAGCCCACAGACAAACAGCTGGCGCAGCGCTCCAGATGGACAACAGCTCACAGTATTAACTGAATTATAGATTTCATAACACAGGATGCCTATACAACTGTACAAGAGTAAGATGAGCTGATCAAGCTAAGCATGCACAGCGGTACGTGTTAGTTTGTGTGTGTATCCTGTGATAGAAAAAAAAGCATGTGTGACTTCACAAACATCTGTGTGCTCGTGTATTTATGTGTGTGTGCGTGCTAACACAATCCCATCGGCTGTACAGTGGAGCAGCGCCATAAACAGGGGGCACCTCTCCTATTTGATAACAGATAGGCTCCCGTAGGATCGGCCATTATTCCTTTGCATTTTGCCGAGCAAATGAACTTGACAGATGGCTGTGTCACCCAAACCCTTGACTACCAACCTGATTATGCAGAAAACAATACAATAGAATAGAGCAGGGGAATCATTACCGGAGGTAGGGATTGCGAGTTTGAGAGCACACCCCAACACCTCACCCACATTCGAGGACAATGCAGCACAGCCCAACAAAATTACACTTGTGAAATTGAACAGCGAGAATGAGTTTAACATAAACTGGGTTACGGTCAGGCAATCTGTCATCAGGCTAAAGCCATTGTCTAGGGCTGCTTGCATGGCATATGAACTCATCCGTCATCTCCGGCTCTATTAATGGCTGCAGCTCAGGTTTTAAACTGTAGAGGTTTACTGGCCGGGGCAAGGCTCCCCTGCTGCCTGTATGCTTTATGAGGAATGTGTCATTTTGTGAATTGGATGTGTTTGTGCGAGAGTAAGTGAGATTGCTGTTTGGTGAGGCCTATATGCTTAGGGAAATATAGTGAGTGTGTTTCTTGCTGTCTAGTACAAACTGTTTGTGTTATAGCTAAATTGTTGAAAAACATAAAGAAAACATAAAGAAATTGCATTTTTACATTGACTTTCTAAGTATATCTAATGAATTTGTTATAGAAGTTTCAAATGTGTGTAGGAACATGGAATTCTAAAAAAAATAAAGACATTAACTCGATGAATGTATTGTCTTGTCACTACATCACCTAACATAATGATGTTTAATCAACTGGATAAAAAGTTTGTCTCAGTCCAGCTGACACATACTCGCAATGCGGGTGGACACGGGACACTCGGTAATAGTGCACACTACAAAACATATGGCATATGCCGCTGGACTTCAGAGAATAGCCACTACAAGGCTGCTTTTCATTTCAGCCCGACATCATGAGTCACATCTGGAAGGGGATCTTTTCACATTAACACTGCCCACATCCACTGTCCACTGAGGTCCCTTTCTACTACATCTGTTCTACAGCCTGTATCAATTTACATTGGTCACTGTTACACATTTTACATCATGTTGTCATGCCAGTATCATGGAAATTACAGTTATAATTAAGAGTTCTGTTAGCACAAATGGCCGTTGTACTTCTAGTTGTACAGGTGCAAGGCTCACACTGACAAGTCACCCTGCTGTTTACTTTGGCGAGACTGTGTACATAAGTTCACATGCATGGCCTCATTACTGCTATTTGAGCCCTATTAAAAGGTTTTACATGCACTACTGTAATATGTATATATATACCATAGACTGTATATAAAGATATATACACTATATTGTAAAGTGTTTTCAAATATAGCCTGTGCCTATGTGTGGCTAAATTGTTATCACATTCTATCTTTTTGGGTGGTTGTGGTATGCATTATTTGGAATTGACAGTAGAGAGAATAAGAACAAATTGGGACATTTTAAATTATTGATACATCTCTGTTCTAATTCACAATTTTAAAAGGGGTCAAATGTAGGCATAATCTTGAGGTTAGGACGAAAAGTATCCACAAATTGAAGAGACACCATGTAAGCCAATGCACTTGAATCCTGATCAACAGACTTCGGTTTAATTCCAAAAATGTCTTCATTATTACTACTAAACATGGCTGACAGATGTCTGTTATGGCTGTATAAGCATGTCATATCTAATACATTTGATGTTTCTCTTATTCTCAAGCAACAACAATATTGTTGTGCAAATAGAAAAGACATATACCTGCTGTCCAATGAGCTTTTGCCCTTACTCTGAAGCCTTTTTGACCTCATCCCCACCACTTGCATTGCATACATTCTCTCAGTCCAGGGTGTGTGAGTTTAATTAAATGTATGTTTGAATAGGCAAAATAGACTTTCTCCGTCACTCAAACATCAAGCTGTTAAGATAACAAAATGAGGTGAATGTGCCTCTTCTTTCTCACTGTAACATGAACTTTGCCAGTGTAGTGGGAAGAGTGTGCTTTACTACTTCGACCTCATATCCTGAAGCTGGCAGTTTGGTCAAAGTATTTGCAAAGCACATAGTGTAAACAAAGCTTAACAGGCTCCGAATGCCATAAATAAGAAGCCTCAAGTCCATGCTAGAAAGTTTGTTCAAGCTGTAGTGTTTTTCTCCTCCCTTCTGCGATGGTGTGTTTCCCTCACCATGCTGTTGACAGTGTGTCACGCTGCGTTGCCAACTCACAAAGCAAACCAACAGTGGCCTTGCATCAGTTTAGCACTCTGGTGTTAGGTATGTACACACAGCAAGTCAAATCAAAGACCTTGTTTGTGCTTCAGCACAGTGCAGGTTTTCAGTGGGGAAAAAATAAACCATTAAATAGGAAATCTCACACCGGATGGTAAGTGGGATAAGGGCGGCGTAGCCTGAGAGGTGGTGAGTAAGAAAGGAGTGAGAGAAAGGAGAAAAAAACACCACCGTCTTTAAATGACTTCGATCTCTGGTGTGATGAATCACAGAGTTGCAAATCCCTTTTTAGCTAATTGCTACCAGCATGCGAGATTTCTCCCCCTACTCCTCCATGTTCAATATCAATTTTCAGGGCCGGCAGAGAGAGATAGCCCTGGTCTGTTCCCCTGAGTCTCGCCAGTGGCCTCACTGATAAAAACTGCACTAACAGCACTTAGCCATTTCGGAGACTGGGGAAACAGACATATACACACACACACACACACACACACACACACACACACACACACACACACACACACACACACACACACACACACACACACACACACACACACACACACACACACACACACACACACACACACACACACACACACACACACACACACACACACACACACACACACACACACACACACACAGACTCTCTTATTCACAGCTGTGTGCGGTAATGAAGGAGAAAAGATGGGCCAATCGAAGTGAAACAGGGAACAGGCTGGTGTCATCTGCTCTGTGACCTTCTGAGAAGACTGTGTGTGTACGTGTGTATGTGTGTGTGTTCCCCTCAAGAAGTCTGGAGGTCAGACCTGTGCTCACTGAAGGGAATTAACATTTGTCTGCTTCGCTAAGGACAGGCTGTCCCCCATGAATGCAGGAACTTTGTGCATATTGGTGAGCTTTAGCCTGTTTTTATTTCTGTGTAGTTAATGACACCTTCTGCTCCGCTCGGGCAGCTGCCTTCACAATTAAAAGTGACCACCTCCACCTCAGAATCCATCATGAAAAAGTGTGAACCCAATGTTCTCCAGTCAATAACAGTAACCATGCACTTTACAAGAATGTGTGAGCGTGTGCTAATGTGACAGAGAGTTGTGTGAGGAGAAACTAGCAACCGTAAAAATTGTCAAAGCAGAGTGACCATTTATTTTTTTAATACAGATGCCAATGACAAAATAATATGTGGTGAGAAGTGAAATCATTTGATTGCTTCAACCAACCTGTATTGGAAATTGCTTCATTTGAAATACCATAGTGCTGTTGTCTTTAATGTCCCTTAGGCAGAAAATGTGAGCTTTGACAACTTGACTTATCTAAAGAGCGGGTCACACTAAAAAGTGACACAGCAAATGTTCGCCCAAAAGTCCTAGCAAAATATGGTACTGAAAGCTTGTTGAAGTAGAGTAGTTGTAGAGCTAGTGATCTACTGTAGCTAGCGAGTCACAATAGTTAAAGCTAGCTTGCAAACTGTTGGTCAAGCTTAGCTATAGATCTGTTGGTTAAGACAGGACATGCGTAATGGCACAACTACCATAAGCTTTCAAACATTAAAAGAGTATCATTTATTTGAAATAGATTAATCTAATGAACATCAATAAGATTTGTATTTCTTATCTCATTATCAATTCATTCATCGTATAATGGAAAAAATTGAAGTTACAAAACACACTACCCCAACAGAACGCTAGGCTAATACCACCACAACTCATTGGCTTCTGTATTGTAAAACATTAAACTATATATAGTATGTGAATAGGTAGCTAAAGCAGTAGTTTCAAATAACAAATTAACTTTGTTATACAGCGGCAAACCCATAGTGGACATTTCCTTTCACTTTACCTCACTTTCAACCCCTTCATGTTTTTGTTTCATCTGCGGCTAAGAGGCTTTTCAGTGCTAAAGTCACCTCCTCCCCTCCCTGATTATGCAAAAAGCTTTTAAAAGAGGCAAGGTGGAGGGAGGTTTGAGAGATCTGTGGCCTTAGCACCCTGCTCCCTCTCACCCTCTCCTCTCTTCTTTACTCTAATCTGATTTCTAGCTGCCATCTTTGATCTAGGCCTGTGCCAGAGGAAAGCAAGCTGCTCGGGCCTTGCCTCTACAGATGAAGTGAGTATGGAGATTAGCAGCCTTCCCTTACAGCTTTAGTGGCTAATACCTGATTAGGGCCCCGAGTCGGCCAATTGTCTCAATACTGGCTATCAATGCTAGAACTGGCTCTAGAGAGGAGCGGGGGGTGGGTGGATGGAGTTGAGGAAAGAGGGATGGTGTGGTAGTGGTGGTAATATGGGGTTGAGAGGGTTGGGATGAAGGTTGATTCCGTAATGGATACTCATTTTTATCCTACCCCACTAAGAAGATTAGGGCTTGGGGTGTCATATTAGCTGTGCTCTCTGGGCCTTTGGTGGTCCATGCAGCTTTCTTATAGTGCTTGCTAGCCAATGTTGCTGCTGGTTCTGTTACGTTACAATGTACAACCAGAGCGCAACAATCCCCCATAAGAAGCAGGGTATGATCTGCTGCGATGCAAATCTGTTGAGGTGAGCCAAAAATCATTTTTTTCAAGAAATAATTTTCACTACACATGTTTTAATAAGATATTGCAAGACTAATCTGATGTATGAAGTGAGATCAAATGCAATGCATTAAAGAAAGGTGTCCAATTGAACTCTGATGATACTTGCCAACAAATAGCACAACTCTTTGTTCGTTTTCCAATTCTTGTTTGCTTGCTTTCTTGTTTAGGGGGAGTTGTGTCTTAATTAATTAATGGCATATCATTTATTTAACACCAACACAATCTTGAGTGTTTTCTTACGTTGACAGTGGAGTGCTCCGAGACATAGCTGGCAAAGAGGCCAAACAGGAGGCCATGAAAGTTTAAAAAACGTGTTGAGATAGACTGTTGACATCTCGTTTTAGTGGAGGGCTGTTGCTCTCTCTCCATCTTGTTTTTCCTGACTCTCTATCTCTTTAAATCTGTCAGTTTAACAAAAACAGAGCAGACCTCTGAGAACGACAAGCTTAGCCAATTAGAGCACTTGAGACAGGCCTCTCTGCTTTATAACTTGGGTTTACAGTACTGGGGGAAATAATTGGTTATAAATACAATGGACAACTACCAAGGGCACAGTTGTAAGTATTTAAGCATGTACCAGCATGTGTCTACTTTGCAGCTGCCTATTAGAGTTACACTTTACAATGGGGGTCGAGAGTTTCAGTCAGCTAGATGTCAAGTTGTGCTGCTACAATTAAAATGGTTTATTTTGTGACAAAACGTTTTATTCGTTTCATTTACAGTAAAGCAAAGGCTCAAAACCAATGAGACAGAGAACACATATACACTCATGTTTGCACAAACATGATATGCACGTTTAATAGACATTACTATTTGTTTATGTTACATTTTTTTTTTTTTAAATGTCAGTGGTGAGGGGGCAGAGAGGTAGAACGTCACAAAATCAGTGGAAAGGTGAAGTGAGAGCATGAGGAATAAATAGAAGCTCCTTCAGTGAAGCCTCAAATGCCTCATTATTATAAGAGCTGCATCTCCTTAAGAGTATACTCTTTATCTACTTAAAATCTCCTTCCTCTTTGTTCTGCAGTCCATGGCTCATAACACCTTTTAATCTCCATGTGTATGAAAAGAGGGGGCTAGAGTGCATGCTTGCATGGCTGTGTGAGTATGCCTTATTAGTGCGCTGCTGAACCTCTGGATGGGAAATTAATAAAAAAAGAAGGTGGAGATTAGCTCCATGTGTACGGCATTTAGTTTTTAGGGAAATTAGGCCTGATGGACTTAACTGATGCAGATGATTAGTCCCTCATTATCTGAAGCCTTTATCTCAACCTTGCTAGTCAAAGCAGCCCATTTGTCTACTAACATTTCCTACCTACCTGGCAGTTTAATGACAGGGTGTATGAGATTAATTAACTAAAGAGGGTAATCTTGTTTACTGAACTGCTGTGATACCTTCTTCTTAAAGAGTTGCACTCATGTTGTTGTTTTTTTTCATCATGCCTGTGTGAGCACTTATGTGTGCTCTTGAGTTCATTTGCATACCAACATTGTTTGTTTCGTGTATCACCATTTTGTCTCCCTGGACATTTTGCACTTAGCAGCCCAGCTAGTACGATGAAGGAAAACAAAGTTAGCCTAACTCAATATTGAATCCAGTTTTGTGGTTGTGAACTTCCCCCCATCAGCGGTGGCCCTAGACCCATTTGAGTCCCAAAGGAGAGGCCAAGTTAACGCCTCCGCTCCCCCACGGTCAGCTAATGAGAAGGGGCATGCATTGCCACAATCCTCCTTTCTCTCTGCCGCGCTCAGCCCTCTCAGAGTGGAATCGATCCTTAATGTCAAAGGCCTAACATTTCTGGCCTACTCAGCCAGGAGTCCCGCACCCACTCCCCAACCCCCCCTCCCTGCAGAGCCAAATTAGCAGACCCTCAACACATCAGAGCCTGAATAAGACAAAGGTTGTTGTAAGGAGCTTTTCTTTCTACATTACCTCTTGTGCTATTGGTCAGACTAAATATTTACCAGGTTCTAAGGGTTAAATCTAACTCAGAGGAATACTTGATATCGAACCTGTAGTGTGCAGCAAGGAACCATTCTGTGGCGTTTAGCGACCGAGTGCCATTGATACCATGGCACAGGATGCAGCTGACACAGCCTTTGTTATTTTCAAACTTCATTAATAATCTATGATCTCCTTGTGCTCCTCGCCCTTAGAACAGTTGCAGGCTGTTTACATAAATTGACAAGGACGCCAAAAGGCATGCTGCGATTTTTCAAAAGTATTTTAGCCCCCAGAAGACACGATAAAAATTGTATTTATTAATTGGATGGTATCCGGGCTCTGTTTACGTATTTCATATTCATTTATTATGTTTTCTTTGCCCAGCTATGGAAAGGCATTTGACTGACACAAATACATTATTCTATTTGTGTGTTATGTCCCAAGGGGCTGTTAATTATTTGTTTTTCTTGAGTGGGGAAACTTAAAGGAAATACATCACAAGTCTAACACCCGAGGATGATGTCTGTTTTTCTTTTTCTTTTTGCCTCCCTTTATGCTTCCCTTTCCTTGCGTCTCTCATGTTTGCATGCGCTCAAAGGAAATCAAACCGTGATTTAGCCGAATACATTAATTAAACGCAAAGTTGATAAACAAGGCTCATAACAGTAGAGATCATTCAGTTTATCCTTTTAGGTCAGTCTGCAGTCTAATCATTTGCCAACAACGGCGAGTTTTGTCAACAGCCTTCATATTGAAATTCCTCATTTTGAAGACAAAATATGGAGCAAAGAAATGCAAATATTAAACAATCTATTTTTGCCATTTATTATTCTGAAGTAATGAGTTCTCTGAAGGAAAATTGAAATCTGTATTTAGCTGTCAGGACCACTTTGGGTAAGGGATGACTGACATTTCGCTGTGACTGACAAGCAACGATTTGAGTAGTCTATCACTTGACAGTGTGGACCAGTTTATGCTTTATGAAGAATTTGAAAAGGTACTCTTTAGATGGGATGAAACAAGGACTAGAACTGGTGCAAAATAGTTATTTTCACCTTTAATTTTTAGTTGCATGATAACCCAGAATGTTTTGAAATAATTAGCATATCACAATTTAGTGATTTTACAAAATGTGAAACTGCCAATACACATGCTGCACACTCGCATATTAGTCTTTGGTTCCATATCTCCAGTGAGTTTGTTATAAATAGTGTCAGGTACAGCAATTTCTGTTCTGCAAGAGGAGTTAAAATGTTGCTTGTTCTTTCATCCACCAAGGTTGAATTGAAAAAAAAGTGAGGAAAAGAATCTCCAATTTAGTGAGCACAACCGTAGTCATTATTAGAAATGACAGAACCTGATGAAATTGTATTCCCAATTGGAAAACCAAATTGCTATCAGACCGACATGATTTCCTTGTGCTAGGACCATGCTAATTCTGCGTCAAAACATCGGTAAATGTATTTAAAAGCCATAATAGCATATTACCATGCAGTCTTCCTTCGCCCCCGTACGTGGACCCTATTAATCTGGAACTTCGATTTGCATGTAAATGTGGTCAACTTTCATATCATCAAAATACATGAGTCCTACACCCTCAGAAGGCCAGCAAGCCATGTTTGTGTGTGTGTGTGTGTGTGTGGTGTGTGGTGTGTGGTGTGTGGTGTGTGTGTGTGTGTGTGTGTGGTGTGTGTGTGTGTGTGTGTGTGTGTGTGTGTGTGTGTGTGTGTGTGTGTGTGTGTGTGTGTGTGTGTGTGTGTGTGTTTGTTTGTTTGTGTGTATACATGCAAACGCATGTGTGCTTGTCTATGCACACGCAATGTGAGGTGTGTGAATGTATTGTATGTGAATGCAGCTGGGCAGGTGTGCGTGTGAATTGGAACGGGAAGGTTTGGGGGTTGAAATACAGAATTGAGGTTTGATGTGCAATTACTGGAATATATTAGGGATTTCAGTGAGGTCAAACTAATGTGGCAGAAAGGGTGATGAGATTTGAGGAGAGAAAAAGGAAAACATATCAATATTTCAAGTGTATGTGTTTGGAAAGTAGTTGCTGGACATGCTGCATAGGCCATATGATACTTCATGAGTTGAATAATTAGTCATGATTTCTATTATACACAAGTTATTGAGCCGTTTCCGCTCTACATCCTGAACTCCTCCCTTCGATGCAATGCACTTCCGTTTTGGCGGACTGGGTTTGTTTTGCTAGCTAGCTCCGTTGTGCCGACAAAGCACTGATATCGCAGAGACAAAGAGGATATAACAATTACAACATGAAGAAAAGTGGTTCGGGAACTACGTGTGCGGTAGTTGGTTGCAATCACTCGAGAAAGCACCTGAACGAGTGGTTAGATAGAGAGTGCTACGACCACAAACCAGCACCCAGCCATGTTGTTCATTAAATACAGATAAACACAACAAATACTGCATGCATTGTATTTTTTAATATTATATATGAATATTTTCATAGTGATGTAATTGTGTGGGCTGCTTTTATATTTTAATTTGTAATACCTGTTAGGATTAAACATGTGATCTTTCTTGTTGAAGCCATTTCTTTAGTTTCCTCTCAACAATTAATTCATTCAGTGTTATTTATGTACAGTATGAGCTTAATATGAATGATGAACTGTGTTAAAAGAAATTGTAGCACTCTAAGGAACATATGAAATGCAATAATGCAATAACAGTGCAATAATGAAATTAAATTACATCAAACTTTATTTTCACTCAAACAGTACAGGCACATATGATATATTGCACAGCATAAAGAGATCATGTAAATTGTGCATTATGTAAACAACAGACAACTGTTGGCTCCTGTGGGCATGACCTAAATAAGGCAGTTTATTTTGGTTTTAAAATGCTGAGATATTTACTGCAGAACTGTAACCTTCCCTCAACAAAATCGTCAACAATTTTCGGGAGCATGTGGGCAAAGTAGAATGTGCGCAGCCTTATGATATGCCTTCAGACTGTCCATTGCTTTTCCATCTATTGCCATGGATTGAACGAAGTAGGAGCAAATTTTGCTGTACGTTATGCTGGGCCACGTCGTCATGTTATCCTCCCAGTTTTGCACTGAATTCGGGTGGGGGAGAGTAACGCCATCTCCAGTCAAAGAAGTAGAATCGTGTTCCCAAGCTAGCATCACTGTTAGCATCGAAATCGCTGTGTTTACACCAGTGCCCGTCTGACTGTTTACACCGGTTTACACCGACAGACGCTGTGCAAAAGACTTCCGGCGGAAATGAAGTGCATTTGTGTAGGGTTATGGCGCTACCCGTGGTTTGGCGCGTAAACTTGTCTATAGTATGATCATAAATAAAACAATAATTGGAAATAGGAATTTGAGGTTAAGGTAGTATTTTGCTAAATCTGATGTCTTGTCACACTTTTATAAATTTTTCCAAGTGTGCATTATCTGTGAGAGAATCATCTAAGATTTTGCATCACAAATGTGGGGCTAGTCAAGTAAAGGAGGTTATACAAGTTAAATATGTTCTTTGTAAGATTCTCCTGTTGCTGGGGAGAATCAGCAGAGCCATAAAGATTCAAACAGCTAGCATTATGTACAATTCTTATTAAAGGTATATCGCTGAAGTTTTGTATTCAATTCAGTGTGTCTTCTTGTCAATAATATTACAGTTATTACAACTACTTGCTTGATTTTCATGAAACTCTGCTAAAGGGTGAAGCATTGGCCAATATTCCACTCTTTATTTACTGAATGTTGTTCCATTTAAGATGCTAGATGTTAAAGTAAAAGTGGCATGCTAACAAGGAAGGGGTTGCCACATAATAATGTATGTATCCTGGCCTCTTGTAGAACTCAAACGTCAGTTAGCATGGGGACCCTCTCAAAACCTGCAGCCTTAATAGCTCTTACCTTCTCTTCCACACTGAACTATTCTTTATGTGTTAGCATAAACCTTTCACCTGCCTTGGTTCCCACATTACCAACTGTGAAGTCTCTACCCAGAGGGAATCAATCACACAGAGCGACACAGCCAGCCAAAGCACAGCCTGTCTTTGAGAGGATGTAAGGATGAGAAGATGGATGGATGAATGGAACAGGGGAGAGGAAAAGTGGAATTAGGAGGCATGGGTGGGGCGGAAGACAGGATCAAGGGATGGTGAAAGGTGTGACAAGAGAGGATGAGAGGAAGGAGAAAAAAGTGAGGAAGAGATGGCGAGAGGGGTCGGGAGGAGGGGAGACAGAGGGAGCAATAGGAGAGCAGCGAGGGAGATTTAATTGGTCCCTCTATCCACAGATTCATCACTATTTCATATGCTGTTTAACCTTTGTGAGGCTAACTTACATCAGGCCTCTACAGCTGTTTGATACAGCAAAGGACTGAATCTTTCATTTCCTAATACTCTAGTTTCATTGGCTGATCACCACTTTAACACAACAGTGTTCATAATGCAATTTGATTACTTTCATCATGACAATATGCAACTCATCTGTATAGAACAACTAGAACAACTACAAACACAATTCATACCAGTGAACTTCAATTTGGTGAAACTGAAGCTCTGATATGTTACAGAAAAGGTATTTAAAAGCCATTTAAGATACATACAACATAATTGTTGATAAAATAGTATGTTTAACGATGGAATAGAAAATGCCTTTGGAGGCTCGTATGAGATAACCATCCTTGAAAAGTAATGTCAAAGGAAACACACATTTAATGATATTAAGAAATTGCGATTTACGGACCAATCACATCAATGCATAAAAACTAAAATGTTGGGCATTTTGTTTAGGGATTCATGAGGCTAAAGACTTATCAAAACAATGAATGAATACGCGACAACTATAAGTGGGTAACCAGACAGATTTCAGCATAGGAATATTTGAACGGCAAATGAGTATGGCATTTGTTGCTGTAGTTGTTGTTGCAACTGCATTGAAGTGAATGAAAGAGATGCAAGATCAACATAATTACATATTTCAATGTACAAGGAATACAAGACAATTATTTGACTAGTAAGGGCTGAAAATAATTTCCATCACCACTGAGAAAAAAAAATATATGACACAAACAAAAAATGATACTATGCACTCCCTCCTTTAGGGATGGTACAATGAGAGTGTGAGGGACAGAGAGAAGAAAAGTAGGAGAGAGACAGAGCACTCACTATGGAGGCAAAACTACTTTCCATCATTATCCAGTAAAATATAATTTGATTGGCTGCTCGGTGGCAGGGGCCCCTGGTGGCTGCTGCTCTGTCGTAGGGCTAAGGAGGGAAACACACAGCTTTTCACTTTTTCTGTCAAACCTAGCTTTGCCCAAATGGTATCATTTTAAATGCCATGACAGTGGAAGGTGGAAGGGTGTGTGATGGGCCTAAGGGTATACATAGACCCCATATGCTAGTGACACTGATACAAGTGTAATTCTAGACTATTAGAGTGACACAGGAGATCCTCCTAACCCCAAGCCCCGCACACACACAGAGAGACTCAGTCACACACAACCCAGAGCACGAAGCAGCTGAAGGGGGGGGCGAATCTGGAACAGGCTGTCATGCCATGAAAATTTAAGAAATTCTTTAACCTGGCCTTGCCTGATCCCATCCTCCTTTGAATATTTTATAATGCCAAAATGATTTATTAACTTGGTACAGCTCAGTAGGGCCAGGTAGAGCCACGGGGACAACAGCGGGGTAGGACCCACGGGGTCGATCGATCAAAAGACATAAGAATGATTTCTACCTTTTTAACAGTGGGGTTTTTTCAATAATGCTTCCTTTGTTCCTGATTGATGTAGGGTAAAAGAAAATTATTTATTTATTTTTAATGTAATGCCTCCTCATTAGAGAAGGGATGAAACCTTTCAAAGCTAATAAAACTGAAGGAAAAAACGGTAAGGGAAAAGAAGAATATGTTTAATTATTTGTCTTTATCTGAATACATTTATCTTATGTTATCCTACCAACAAAAAAGAAAAATGACAAGAATATTGTTAAAGGAATGTGATTATACCTCTACAGTACATATTTGTTTTGAACCCATCGCAGGAAACTATGCACAGGATGCTAACTTAATTTGTAGCCTGCAGTTTAATGTTTGCCATTTAGACCATCAATATAATGTTTATGATACAATGAATCAATATCTGTTTGGGAATATTTACCCACAATTCCATCTCTTTTTATGGCTCATGATTGCCAGAGACATCGTTTGGCCAACAATGTCACAAAGGTCACTCAGCAAGGGTGGGCTGGGAGGAGAAATATGGCAAGCAGACACTCGATACCTCAAAGACTCCATGTCTGAGAGAGAAACAGGAAATACAGAGAGAGGTAGAGAGCACGATGTACAAAGTAAAGATACAAAGGAAGAGGACAGGAGGAGAGGGGAACAGAATGAAACAAAGGAAATTACACGACCAAAGAGAGATAGAGAGCCACGAACGGATAAATGAGACAGAAAGTAAGAACCATCGAAATGGAGCGAGAGTGAGGGAGCAGTGAAGCAGATAGGGCCCATGGGAGCCGGTGAGAGAACAAAAGCGGCCCTTCTGCTAATTGACTGCAGAATTAGCCCCATCTCCCCCAGTGGGACTGTGGTGAGGCAGTGGCAGATGGAGGCAGAGTGGACACCGGAGCAGAAAAAAGGCCGGAAAAACCTGCCGTGAAGCTGCCCACAATTGTGGGTCACAACACAGCAACACGCTCCTTGTTTAACAGGACATGGCAAAGCACAGAGAAAGTACTGAGAGGGCAAGGAGGGATTAAAGAAGGTCAAGAGAGGTCGGGAGTGTTGGACAAGGAGGGAGCGAGAGGAGAGGAGAGAAGGGAGGATGGGGAGAAGAACCAGGAAAGCTATTAATGTTTTAAGGATGACTTCATACGGTGTAATGTGCTCTTTTTAACACAGTTTACACATAATGGTTGTTGTATGAAAGTAAAAAAGATACAAAGCCTGATGGACATTAGATAGTTCAGAGTAAATATGAACCAATGCTGTGAATGTACTATGGCAGAAGGAATGGCTGCATCCATACTAGAATTGAAACCTCATTTAGTTTGAATTGATTTGGCAATTCACAATCAATACATTGAAAATGAATAGTTCCTGCTTCTGAAAGGTAACTTTTTTTGTGGGATTTCTTCATAATTTATTCTTAAAAAAAGAAAATAGAAAATCTTAGAAAATCTATTAAATCAAACCATAAACAATTAATTTAATAATTGTCAGATTGATGGATAGTAAAAGTAATTTGCAGTAATGTGTCTTTTTTATTTTTAGTTGACTCTTAAACTCATTACTTTGTTGTCCCATGCTGGCGGCAAATAGGTAAGAAACTGTAAGACTACATTTCTACATTTTGATTATGTAAATGTCTGGGGGGAAAAGTATGAATTAATAACTTTCTAGATTAACAACAAACTAACATCCCCAATGAGAGTGCTGAAATAGTAAATCAATATGATATTTGAGGCAGCGGGGGTGAAATAATGTGGTAAATAGAGGAGTGATGTGTTTTCCAAGTGTTCTATATTTAAGTTTACCCACAAACTTTTTAATAACATATTTTGACCCAAGCTTTACTTTAAATGCAAACTAAATAATTTGGTCTGGCTGGACAAAAGTAATTGGCCCTAACCTCGACCAGAACAACATAGTCCTCAGCCATGGCATTGGGATAAGTACTATCATTATATTTACAAAGGTCCTAACACGCTGGCAACAGTACTCGGAGCAAACTTTATATACATTTGCTAAAACATACTCATAAAATATATAAATACATGCAATAATACTGCATTTTCTTAGACCATGGTCTGTGATTTACAAACATAGCATATGTTCATTTACGGGAAAATAAACTATTGCACTGTCACAAATTATTTATAAATTCACAATTGTTCTCATGTCAAGTTTCAGAGCTTAAAAATACGTTATTAAAATCTGAATCAATAACTCCCCAGATGCCAGGTTCCAAAAAACTGATAAAAAGGATGGATGACAGCAGTATACACACACACACACACACACACACACACACACACACACACACACACACACACACACACACACACACACACACACACACACACACACACACACACACACACACACACACACACACACACACACACACACACACACACACACACACACACACACACACACACACACACACACACACACACACACACACACACACCATACCACCCTGCATAACCAAGTAGCTACTGTTACTATGAAGTTGAATTACATCGCTCAAAGCCCTTTTTTAAAGTGCCAAAAGCAGCCATTCCTCTTTCTAGGGATTACTCTGAGGAATGTATTTACAGTTTCTTTTTCTCATAAAAAGGCTGTATGGAAATCAGAGGACTACAGACACCACTCATGGGCTGTTTTGAAATTCAAAGAAGGTGGGGAGTAAAACTATATTGTCCTTTTGAGGATGCAGGAGGATGCTTTCCTTTCTGCGCTGCACCATGACTGTCATAGTAATCTGATATGACAAATTCACATACAGTGGATTAGCTGCCGGTGGTGAAAGCCAGAGCGGTTAATATTTGTTGATGTTGCTTTTATCCAGCAGGTCTGGTATCCCTGGGCTGTGGTTACCCTGAAGATGAGGAAAGGAAAGTAACCAAAAAGGAAAGGAAATGATACAAAAGGAAAAGTAACCAAAAGGAAAGCAAACAATTCATCCTTTTTTTTTCTTTATTGCAACCAAACACAGTACAAAATAAATATCATGGCCACTGGGCCTGCTCATCACTTGGTATGCTGTCAAAATCTTTGATGTTCCCCAACTCTTGATGTCGGAGGCTATGAAAAATGCTTAGCTCAATTTAAGCCTCTCGCAAAAAAGGGCTAACAACTGTAATTAAATCATTAAATTCTTGTCTACGCTTCACAGAGCATAGAGAAAATTAACTTCCCACCAACCTCATTTTCTACTTGAACATGAAATAATGATTTTTTTTTTTCAAGCTCATATAATTACAAAGCTAACATCTGATAGAGTCAGCATCCAGGGGGGATTATCACATGCATGAGTATTAGACCTCATTACCAGCTTGACTGCAAAATTATTACATCTTGTAATTGGATGGTGAGATTTATACACAGATTGGCCGGGTTTCTGTAAGATTGTAATTACAAGCTTCATTGGTTTGCTACTTATCGGAACTTCACAGAGAAAACAACTGGTAAAATGAAATGAGCATTTCATTAACCTATCGCCTTATCAGGGGAAAAACCTGTGTAACGTTCATGTATGCATTAACATAAATAGGATCATTCATTCTGCCGCCAGATAGCCTGGGCTGGAGTTTTATTTTCTTTCTTTCTTTTTTTTCTATGCAATGAGGGTGGAGGGTAGAGAGAAACAGGGTGGCGGCGCTGGTGTGGGTTTGATTGCAGTAGGGGTGGGAGGGGAGGAGGTTGGTGGCAATATTCATTCATTTTCACAGAGTTTATTTAACCTTCATAATCCTGTGTTGATGGGGAACGGAGGGAAAAGGGACGCAGAGGGAAAAAGATGGAAGGGGACAAGGGGAAGAGGAAGGGGAGGGCTGCAAAGGGTGAGGGCAAAAGGAAAAAAATAATAATAAATTAGTTGTCTAACGTTACAAGGGATGAACTCAATATATCTATTACTTAAAGACTAACTGACTGTGAAAGTGCTCATTTCACGAGAGACGAGGCAGCGAGCTGGCGGGTACTCATGGGGCTCTGAGGTGGCTGCTCTTCCCCTTCTGTCTCTCTCTCCCCCTCTCCCCCCTCTCCCCTCCTCTCTCTCTCAGCTTTGATGTTTCCCCTTTCACTGTTAACAAACTCTGGCCATGTTCCCCTCTTGCTCAAACACAACGGCAGGTGCAGATTGGATGCCCACATAAATAACCCCCTCACACAATGACACCGGGGGATCGATCCAGATTTTGATGGGTGCTGCTGCTCATACAAAAGGAGTGTGTGTCTGACTGACTGTGTGTGTGAGCGTTAAGACTGGGTGAGCAGGAAAACAAATGGGGACGAGCAGGATGGGACAGAAGGAAGGAAGGTGGAAGAGGGGGTAACCAGAGTGATAGAGGGGCAGGGAGGAGGAGGAAGGGGGGTATAAAATGGTTCAATTACAAGCCGAACACTATTTCTCTCTTCTTAACAAGAGATTTCATGGTGTGGGCCAGTGTTTGGCAGTAACAGCTGAGTGCCACTAATGCTAAAGCATTACACTGCGCCAGATCATCTGGCCCCTTTTGAGACGGGAGACAGTTGTTATTGAACTTCATTGTCCAGATTGGTTTCTTTTTCAGCTGGGATCAATGATGCTTCAACATGGGCGTGATGTAAAAAGCCGCAATGCAATCTGCCACCCACTCCGACAAACACCACCACCACATGAAATAGAAATAGAGTGCACCCCTTGTAGGGTTTTTCTATTTGTTTTTACTGTATGTAGGTAAACTTATCCACAGTGTGTTCAGTACAGTCCTTTCTTTATATTGGTAATGACATGTTGATGGCTGTCCCACATACTTCAAGTCAAATTCCACATTACATATTAATGTAAATAAATGGTCCACTGAAACCTTATTTCTTGGGAGATTTGACTTATTTTACTGAAAGTAACTGTGTTTGTTAGGGCAGTAAATATATGCAATGCAACACCAGTCACAATTTAAATACATATGCATAATCTATATAGTAATTTTCACTTAAATCAAGTTTTTTGGATGTGCAGAAAAGTATTGATTGGAGTTTTAACAGAGTTTAACATTGGAATAAATCACTTACTTATTACTACGTTTTTTTAAATGTGTTAGTTGGATGATAAGAAGTTGGCCGATCCAACTAAAACAGTGTGTACAAGCAAAGTGATTGTCAACTGTTGTTGTCCAACAATATTATCCTGTGAACATTGTATGAATCATGTTACTTACTGAACTGGCTCTCTTTTAAATCCCCTTTATTGACATTGTTGACAAGAGCAGGCACAACCCAACAAACCAATCAACATTCGAGACAAAGAAAACATACTTTTCAAATGTTTACAGCAAACAAAGAACGTGCAGTTAATGGCAATGGTATTATTTCAATTTGAGATTTTGGGCTAAATTAAATCTTAACAGACACAAAATACAAGTGTTTGCTTCTAAGAGCATGTACTATTATAATATGACTTCAGTATAGATCTGTCATTGAGCTAATGTAGCTAATGTTTATATCTGAATAAGACATCAAAACAGTTTGCAAATCATGAGGGTAGAAAATGAGTTGTTGTTCATTCCTGTTCAAAGATTATTTCCTGTCAAACTTTTCTGAGTCACACAGATCATCCAAACAATGTCTGAAGCATCACCAAACAACACATCTAAGGTTGTAGACCGTGGTTAAGCTCATATCGAGGCTTGTCATGGTTGTCTTAACAGATAAAAGAAGATTCCATGTTGTTTGTCCCTGCTCAGCTGCAATGGAAATATCTAATCTGTGCCACAAAGAGCTAATCTAATACATCAATAGCCTGTAAACCCCTTTTGGAACCCTATTTTTTTGGGGGGGGTTTGCCCTCGCACAACCCCCTCCCCTTTTCAGACCACTGTGTCTATAACTCATTACTGCATAAGTGAATTTGACAGACTGCTGTTTTCATCTATGACCCCTTAAACCCCAAGGCTAGAGGGTGGGACCAATGGTTACCCTACTCAGGAGCCATGATGACATCTATAATTTGAATTTGAAAAAGAGTTTCTGGTCCCAAAGCTGCCAATATCAATATCCTGTGACACAAATTGGTCAGATGATAGTTAGCTTATACTGAAGTAAAGCATGTTGTATATTTTTAATAATAGAACTGAAAGGAAAAAAGCATCCAAACCTTCCTACCTGATACTCCAAGTTCTAAAAAGTAGTTTTGATTAGACTAGTGTTTTTATAACCAATGGAACACTCTAGGAAGTTAAACCCCAAAGCAGCAGAACAGAGCGAGTCTGATCCGTGATCAAGGTGATAGCAGTGCTGTGCAGAGTGAGAGGCCGACACATCCTGGGGAGCATGTCCAGCAATGTTTTAGTATAAAAAACAGCAGGTTTCAGCTACTATCAATAGTTAGTACAAAGACACACCAAAGCAGAAAGCAGCTCGTGATAACAGATAAAAGAAGCAGCCTCATTAAAATTCCATTTGTCATGCTTTCTGTTGATCATTTTATCTATAAGTCTATCCTTTACACCAATATCAAAGGGTGTAATTTCAAAAGAATACTTCAGTGTACAAAAATATTTTCCCCGAGAAGGCCGTTCCTTAAAATTCAATTAACTCTGTTGATAAATAAACGTGGGAATTATATCATCTGAAAGCAGATTTGCATGCTCCCATTTTCTTCCACCGTTTCTGATGCAGCAAATAAACATTTGAAATGGGAGACTAACTCTTATGGATATTTCTAAGCCAGTGTTTCAAACCGATGTCTGAGTCTCCCTCATTCAGATTTAGCATAAAATTAAATGTGGGACAAAAATAAGACTTTGATATCGCTGATTTATTTGTCCACAGTCTCTCACACGTTTACTGTACTTTGCATAGATCTGCAATTGAATTGTGCAGATGTGCATATGCAATACCGGGCTTCTGTGGCTTGCAGCCTGTTGGCTCACCAGAAATCAGTCGATTATTCACGGAGGAGTTAAATACCAAGTAATGGAATTAGTTTGTGAATTGCCAAAATTGTTAATTATCTCCCGCAGTCTTAGCTGCTGAATTGTACAGTATATGTGAATGTATACGCAACAAGTTTTTAAGTAGAAAGTTTCCTTATTCAATGAAGTTCAATTAAAAGGGCAATTTCACTTTACAATTAGGAATTTGGGGAATCTTCTCTTCTTTAAACTCATGGTTGAAGTTATCCTTGACGTCACTAAATTACGTCACGCCTACTTTTCAGAACTTCCATTTAAAAAATACATTTGAAATAAAATTAATTTCCTGAGTTATTAGTGTTAATCCTCTTAGGTCAATACTGCAAGGAAAAAGCTGAATGCAGTTAAAAACCTTTTAAAGGCCAGTAAATGTAACATCCTCTTTTTCGACCCTCTTTATATCCCTCCCTCTCTCTCCTTGGCTAGCTATAGCTATTCATTAGCTCCAGCCCCTATGGCAATGAGAGTCTTTAACCTCCATTAGATCTAATGTTGATATGTTCCCCCAGCAAATAGCCAAAACAATTAACACCCCTTCTCACATTTCTCTCCCCTTGGCCCCTAACCACATCAAAATCTGGGCCCACCCGTTCATTACCCACCCCTGAGAATGCCCTTGGGGAGGAAAAAAAGTCAGATCCTTGGCTGTTGTCTTTTGTATGGTATGCAGTTTGAAGCCAGAAAGAGTTAAAAGAAACTTGTCGACACTAATGAAGTGATGTGTTTTCCCTACGACTTTGCCTGAACGTGGCAGCAAGCGATACTTAGGATTAGGATGAGCTACTAAATCATGATAAAACTTAATCATGATGAGGTAACACCCTCTGAGCTCAGTGTTTGGTCTTGTTTTTATTTCGTATATCTACGGCAGCAGTGGTGCTCTGTAGTGTTCTTGCTGCAGTAGCACATCCGTTTGGAATTACAGTACAGTACTCTGCTGAATGTGAGTTACCTTAAATGCACCTTTACTTGGACCTTTTCCAAAGCTTTCCCCAAGAAACGGCTTTTATCCACTTCTAATTTGCACGGACAATGTGTTTTCGTGCAAAATGTTATGCATGCAAAATGATGCCGTCTAATAAACGTATCTGCCAAGTCACTATGTTGGCACGGCATGTACCTGCAAAGTGTTAACTGGCAACTCATTTGTTTTTGTTCCACAAATTCTGCTCATACAAGCATGATCTTTTTTTTTGTTATGTTCTGGCATTCACGGCTCTTGGTTAAGATAAGGGAAGTTACTGTTCTTGGTTTTATATTTAAAAAGACAACTGTGACTTGAAGCACAAGACATGCTAACTTTATTATCATTTAACTGCACAACAATCTTTCTTAGAATATAACCAAATATCTTGTGTGGCTTGAGTCTTAACACTTGGAATTTAAGATTTCATTATGTGAAAGTATGCTTCAACCAACAAATGAGTAGTATATTCAAATGTATTTCTTAAAGATGCATTCAAGCAAAGCATAAAAAACCACCAATATGTCATGTTTATTTGAGCAACAGTACTTAAGCAGCAGTTACTTCTAAGTTCATGACTTGCTTTTAAAAATATGTAGTGCACATGGTTGTCTTGTGGCCAAGTTTGAAAAGAGTAATTCATTTAGGCCAAGAAATCCATTTGATTTTTGACTTTTAAATACAGGCAAAAGTTAGAAGATGTATAAACACTTATCTGAAGGCTGATCACTGACATAAACATAATGTAATGCAAATTAAATTTGAATGCATTTCTATTAAAAGCCTTAAGTTTCATTATCACATCATCTTCTATTGATTTCCTGCCATTTCTTTACAATAAATAACATCTAAAGTCAAATGATTTATTATTCCTTACCTGTTGGATGACTAAACATGTAACATGTCCGTTTGAATAGACTGCACTGTACAACACAAACTGCTGCAAATCACATTTATATTTAGCAACAATTTGAGCCCAGGAGCTCTTTGTCACCTCAATACTGGGGAACACCACTCTTCTAAGTGTTTAGCTGTCAAGTGCAAACGTCTTGACCTTCTAAGACTCAGAATAGACCTCTTTTATTATCCAGGAAATTCCTAGTTTCCTACCTATAGGTGTGGTGCAGTTGTCTGTGTATCAAATGTCTCACAGTAACACCAGTGGTCCTCTGACTCTAACCCACAGCTAAATAGTCAAGTCGCTCTGACGCAGTTCAGGGAGTATGTTTGGAACCCTGAGCGTGAGTGTACACGTTGGTGTGTGGAGTTAAAGGGAAGAGGTCTAACACGTGTGATGGCCCATTGATATCAGTGATATTCATCTAATCTCCTCTCTTCAGGGGGAGAAAGAGTTTTGGTTTCAACACTTAATTTGATAATCTGCAAGAAAAGCACAAAAGGGACATTCTGCGGATTCTTAACCTTTCCTCAACTTTGGCACTCCCAGAGGCAGGAAAGGAGTATCTTTCACCACAGTTATTAGTTCACAGAGACACCCTTGACCTCTGCGGTGGTAGCCAACTGTCAACATAACTGATGTTATTGTAATGCAGGTTCACTCTCTTTGACTTCTATTGGAGCCATTCAAGCCTATGTGTTGGCCCAGATCCTAGAAGACTGAGTTCCGGGATGTACATATTTCAAATAAACTGAATTAGGCTAAACTATAAGAATACATGGCCCTATACTAACATCTTAGGTTTGTGTTAGTTTTTGTTCTAAGGCAAAGCATTCCTTTAAAATTACATTATGCATGTAAAAGTTAAGAACATTTTTTAAAGTACAACTTTTAGTAGAACAAAGGTCATAACATTACAGACTAGCTACAAGACAGGCTTTTTGGGTTTGTTTACATATGCATGCATGCATCTTTTGGAGTAAAGAAAAGCTTGTCAACACTTTTACAAAAATTATAAAACCTAATCCTCGATTGTAAAACACTGCTGTCATATTTTTTTTTAAACAATTAATTATGAAAAATGTATTATGAAAATAATGATGTTAACTTTTCTTGTCTGTATCATATTGTTATGTTTTCCCTAAACATACCTGAAAGTGCTGTGTAATATTGATAACGTGGTGTATGTATTGAATAGAATATAGAGCAGTTTTGCAACTCATTTTTGTTTGTAGCTTCCTATTCATTAGAGAGAGAAAGCACGAGAGGGTGGGGCCTCCTTCGTCCTTTTATGTCTTGCCTTTTGGATTTGTATAGCCTTCACTTTCCAGCGTAAGCTCATCAAATACACATGCCTAAAAACAATATGAACACGTGGTTATGTGTTCTTTTTCCTGCAGAGGGCAGGTATCAATAAAATGAAAATGTAAAGATCGAGTAAGTAAGAGGAAATGTAAAACGTGGAACACATGCTATTAACTACAGAAGAAAAGTATCCACCACCTGAGTGCGTTAGTAGAATGTGGTCATTAAGGCAGAGCAGCTTATGAAGAGCCTCCTGTAGATTTACATGATAACACTCTAATATGAGCACTGAGCAGCCTGAGGATTTGTCTCTTTTTTTTTTACAAAGGAAGAGTGTTTTTAAAATCGTTAAGTTAGAATATGTGTGCGTGTGTGCGTGAATGCTCGTGCTCGTCACAGAGCGACGGACCCAGATGGTGAATGCTGTCTGTTTCGAGGAAATGCTTTGGAAGTGAACGCGTTGTGTGAACGAGTTCAACAAAAAAGGGATAGACGACGAGAGGATCCGGACCAAAGTTTCCCCCCCCCCCCCCCCCCCCCCTCTCTCTCTCTCTCTCTCTCTCTCTCTCTATCTCTCTCTCTTCGGGTTAAAGCTGAGGAGCTTCTGGTGGTAATGAGAGTTTAACAAGACTCAATAAATCAGTTAACGGTAATGGTTTATTGTCCTCAACACGTGTCCTTGTTTTTTTAAGAGTCACATTTCTATTTTTCTAAAAATGTAAACTTCAGAAAAATAATTAAAGCCACAGTTGCAATCACATATTGTAAATATTATCATACTTATATTATTATTAAATAGACTCAATAATTTAAATATGCCTAAAGGTCATAATCTCCATTGATTATTTACCTATTGATCGTTTTCTCTAATGTCTCTTTCATTTCTATTTAGAAAGATTTTCAGTCTCCTTATCCAGGCCACCCCCCGTCATATTTAGCCCCCTGCACACATTTCCAGCGGGTTATCACAATTGCCATTCCTCCCCTCCTTTCTGATGTGTTACCCAGATTACCATCAGTGCCCCTCAGATATTTTTAACAGATCCTCGGCGCTCGGCAATATCCACTCGGAGCCATCTGGTGCAGATCAAAATCTCCTGACTTCTTGGGCTTCAGTCGTTAAGGCATTAAATCTAGATCTACAGAATACCGCCCGTTGACTCGGGAGGTGGCTGATATAAGAATTGAATCAAATGAAAATAGAAGTGTTAAAACATGAACAGCCCCCTCTCGTGAGCCACATGGCTGTGTCAGGAGTGGACACACAGCAGAGGAAAGTGGAGGTTAGAGACCGACCCTTTCTTTTTCTGAGCTGGGAAAGGGATAAGAGGTTTGAAAAGGAGCTGACCAAAAGCCACTGCATCAGATATGTATTTATGTTTTAAATTGAACTCTGTGGAATTATATTCTTTCAAAAGCTTATTTTATAATAGCCTATATAAAATGCGTGCTTTTAAGGAATAACACATTCACTTTTTTAGTGAACAGGTTACGGATTAAATAGTCTTCAACTTTTGGATAATTATGTTAAAAAGGAGAGGAAGTTGTTTAAATTAAATGTGGGGTTCAAAATGTACAAGGTAATATTTGTGGCGCTTTCAGTGACTTTACAGCTTCGCTGTTTGAGTGATCTCTGGCTTTTCCTCATTCCTTCTCACTCAAAACAAGGACACGTGAAGTGGCTCTGTTGTTACAAAGGACAACACCAATCTGCTTTAAATACACACACACACACACACACACACACACACACACACACACACACACACACACACACACACACACACACACACACACACACACACACACACACGCACGCACGCACGCACACACACACACGCACGCACGCACGCACGCACACACACACACACACACACTCAGATGGAAATAGGATGAGAAAAAAGAGAGGGGGAATTTGGCAGATTAAACCTTTATGAAGAAATCAAAGAAACACAAAACAGAAGTCAATACAAAACATGCATAATTAATAAATCATGGAGAGATTTGCATCGTTTTTACTGAACTGCTTTGACTTTTGGAGGAAAAACGCGTCTGGAAATTAGCTTTTTAATCTTTAGACTCGCATCGCAATGTAGTGGCTGAAATATAGTAATTCTTTTATTTATTTGGAAATTGTATAAAAATGTTTTTTTTAACAATGCCTCATTAAAATAAACTTAATTTAACTAGTAAGTCGATTTAATAACTATATATGTGAACAAATTAGATGGATAAAATGTTGAAGAAAAAAGTTACAGGAAGACACTTTAAGAGTAAATGAGTCACTGTGAAAATAAATAAATAAACGCACCAGCAGCTCGTGATAGCAGATACTAATTCCTCTGCGGAGAAGCTTTTTCCCTCTTTAATTACAATTTAAATCTATTCAAAGTAAGTTCCTTCTTCTGACGGGTTTACTTCCCCCTGTGTCGGACAGCTGTAAAATCGTGTAGACAGGTTGTCATACAACAATCAAAGCCTTCGGTGAATGGACTCTAATGCTTGAACATTTAACATACAATAAGTCCAAACACGGAGGGAGAGAGAGAGTCAGAGACACAGAGAGAGAGAGAAAGGGGAGAGAGATGGAGAGGTAGAGAGAGAGATAGAGAGAGAGGCCCCAGCCAATGTGCTCACTCTATATTCACATTATCCACATTGCTCCAAACGAGGAGGAGCTTGCAGGCTCAAGTAGGGGATGCCAATCAAAGCATCAACTTCAAATTGTATCTGAGAGATCAGCCTGGAGACCTCAGGGCCAGGCGCGTCAGTCGGAGCGCAATTGTTGATCAGATCACATCCAGCGGACTTTGCGCGAGAAAAGAGAGGAAGCCGAGATTTAAGAGCGGGTTCTTTTGACTGCATACCGCCGTATGTCTGTAGTAGCTGTGACTTTGGCTTAAACACTTTCCCTGCACTCCTCCGGTTTCCTTTTTTCTTTTTTTCTCTCGCACACCTTTTTACGCACAGTTCTGTCGGACAATACAGCCGTGCGACAATTCGGCGGAGGAGATGTCTTTCCCCCAGCTAGGCTACCCGCAGTACTTGAGTGCCTCCCAGGCGGTGTACGCGAGCGAGAGACCGGGAGTGCTTACGTCTTCGTCCCGGGGAGGGAGCACCGAACTCGGGGGAAGTCCGTCCGCCACCGCAGCAGCGGTCAACTCGGTGTTAGGCATGTACGCCAACCCGTACGCACACAACTACAGCGCTTTCTTACCTTACACCAGCGCGGACTTGGCTCTTTTCTCACAAATGGTAAGAATTGTTTTTTCGTTTCTGGTTACGGGTTGGAGTGACAAGAACGATTGTTTATGCTTGAGGATACAACCGCTGTCTGTGAAAAACAACAGCCAAAAAAAGGCTGGTTAACCTAAAAAGAAATAATTCAAAAATGAAGGGATAATCGATTCTAGTAGGCCTATGTTTGTTTATAAAAAATATCGATTGCTACAATGTGTCCCCATTTTACTAGATGTTCCTAGTTCAGTGCCTTGTTTGGCAAAGTTACAAATGTAAAAAGTTTGAGCTGCGGCTACAAGCAAAAACAAAAAAACAAAGATCTGACTCGAAGTTATTTATTTTAACGTAAATGCAAACAAGTAAACAAAGGATTGAATTTACCCCTGTCACCCTAATAGTTGTTATCTAACTGTTAAAAAAAATCGATTGCAAAGTTTAAATACATGTTACGGAAGAAAACAAAAGACGTGCAATAACGTGTTAAAAAAAAAGAGTTAAGAGAACGTGTGTACTTTTCTTACCCCGGCCATATTATTTGTTATCAGATCGTTAGAAATAATCTCCCCCATAAAACAAAAAGCTTAGGATATAAATATGAAATAACTTTCAATTGTGTAGGCTTTGTTTTGCTACAGTTCACTCCTGTCATGGCTGAATTCCACATGGATTACTGTCTAGATCAAGAATAGTCAGACATGTATTTCCCTAAAATACACCTGGCTATTGAAAAAAACGAACTTCAGTTTGTTAATGTGATAGTAAATGTGTTTGCTCCAAAGCTTCAAAACAAGAGCTATTATCCCAAAAATCTATTTCCTTCTGATCGATAAGTTGAGTGCTGTACCCAAAGCAAATATAACTGAGCCAGTGGAAGTGTGGCATGCTGAGAAAACTTCACTTAGGCCTTGAAAGTGCTTTGACATGCTTTAGGAGTGTGGAGGGGAGTTTGGCTGGTAAACATGAAAGCTGGCTGTTTGCACGCCATCTGTGTGTTCACAATGATGAACCGAACTTTCTCTCGTCCTGTTGGCTGTTGAATGTATTTGTTCCGTTTTTTTAAAACAGACATGTTTGGAACATGTTTGCTAATAAAAGGTCTTTGCATTTGAGGGAGTATTTGTGAAGGCGCAGGTGGCGCAGTCCCAGCATGGGATATTTCGCAAGTTGAGAAGCTTATTTGTGGTGTCAGGTGCAATTGCAACTTTTTTTATAAACACAGTAATTTTACTTGTTTGAGTTGCAGACATAAACAATTCCTGAAATGCATTAATACTTAAGTTTAATAATACACAGTTAACACTTTTAGCAAACTTACCATGCATTTTAAATGTTTGACTTTTATAAAATGATGTGTATTTTTTTTCAAGGGATCCCAATACGAGCTCAAGGATAATCCAGGCGTCCATCCTGGCAGCTTCGCAGCCCACACATCTCCGGCCTTCTACCCTTATGGCCAGTTTCAGTACGGTGATCCGGCCAGGCCCAAGAATGCAACCCGGGAGAGCACCAGCACCCTGAAGGCCTGGCTCAACGAGCACCGGAAGAACCCGTACCCCACCAAGGGGGAGAAGATCATGCTGGCCATCATCACCAAAATGACGCTGACGCAGGTCTCCACATGGTTCGCCAACGCACGGAGAAGGCTCAAGAAGGAGAACAAGGTGACGTGGGGGAGCAGGAGCAAGGAGGACGGCGAGGACGGTAACTTGTTCGGTAGTGGGGACGAAGCGGAGAAAAACGAAGACGAGGAGGAGATTGATTTGGAGAGCATAGACATAGACAAAATCGACGACAACGACGGGGATCAGAGCAACGAGGATGATGATGATAAATCAACGGAGGGCAGCAGGGACCACAGGGGCGGACTCGGTGCCGGGGGAGACTTGGAAAGCTTGGAGAAAAGACGGGCCTTTGCCCTGCAGGCCCATGAGGCTTTTGAAAAATCTAAGATCCCACTTTCAGTTCACCCAGGGAGTAAGGAGAACTCGGACGGCAACAACAACACCACAAGAGTTTTGTCCCCGGATAGACCCGGGAGCTTTCCTCTCCCCTCTAACAATAAACCCAAAATATGGTCTTTAGCAGAAACAGCCACTAGTCCTGATAGTTCTTCTCAGAAACCCACGTCCCCGTGTGGCCCCGCGGCCACAACTCACCCATCTGCGGCCCACCACCAGATACAGACCCACCCTGCCTTCCTCCCCAGTCATGGACTGTACACCTGCCAGATTGGAAAGTTCCACAACTGGACGAATGGCGCTTTCCTGGGCCAGAACTCCCTGCTCAATGTGAGGTCGTTTCTGGGAGTAAACCAGCACCATCACCACCACAACCACCACTTGCAGGCCCAGCAGCAGCAGCCGACATCAGTAGTGGTGTCGCCGGTAGCAGCTGCAGCAGCACTCAGCAATGACAGCAAGGCCCGAGCAGAGACGCACAGTCCCAAACACATAGGTAGGATCACAGGCTCCAAGCACGTGCATGAATGTCACAATGAGTGCTATACATTTTATACAAAAGCCAATATGTGTATTACGTTTATGGTGCATCTTCTATTTGTGTATAATTATATAAACTTGCCGGCGGGAATAGGCGTTATATACACACCTAACAATGTTTAAGTTGTAGTAAATTAACGCAACAGTAGTGGTTCCATTTTTTGTTATCAGACATGTTCATGGGCCTAAATATTTGCATCATGCATAATAAAACGTAATTAAATAATTATAATGTATCCAGTTATACCAGTATTGATAAGTATGTTTTATGTGTCCTTTATAGAGCATGAAAACGGTGCAAGGTCTGTTTCACCTCCAACACAGATCCTGAAGTCTTCCTTTCGACCCATCCATGACAGGTAAGAAAAGTTTTTACTTTTTATTTTTAACGTTGGAAAGATTCAAACGACAAAAGCAAAAAACAAGGGAATAATTATAAAATCAGCAGCCTTAGGTTAATAAATGCAATTTCAAAATGTATAATTTAACAAAAATGTATGAACAGATTTAGATGTTTTTTTCTGGCACTGTATTATGGTATTAAAATTAAAATAAGCATGTAAGTAATGGAAGGACCAGGATCGTGGAAATTATGGAATACAAATTGATTTACGAATTTCAGTATTGAAACCAAATTGTTATGTTTGCAGTTGTTATGTTATATTGGAAAAATAACTATGGTAACACTAAAGAATGAATACAACTAAAATAAATAAAATACAGTTTGTTTTGCGGGTGACAGGGGTCTTGACTCCCATCCCACACCCCCTTTAATTCCTCCCCTCTGGGGAAAGTGTGGCTACTTATCAAGTCACCGAGTAAAACGGGCTCTGTCTGGGCTGTGTGCTTTCCCTAAAGACCCCTGGGAGCCCCGGAGCCCAGGGGAGAGCTCTTACCGAAATCGGAAAAAAGTTTACCTCTTTTTCAAGTATTACAAAATAGCCACTATGCAACATTCATATAGATCAGTCATAATAGCAAAGGGAATTATGAATGTTGATAATGGTAGCATAAAGAGGATCTTTTTTTCTGCACGCTGACATTTTTTCGAGTTGTAAAAAAAATATTCTGATGTATTTTATTATTATTATTATTATTATTATTATTATTATTATTATTATTATTATTATTATTATTATTATTATAAAACAAGTAAGGCATTGGAGAGGGGGACTGCAGTCTGTTTCAAATCAAAGCTGTTCAGCCATACAATTGAGATGCATATTGAAACCTGCTGTCCAAACACGGCGGGGGTATTTATCTACTTTTCTGTATTATTCTTTATCCAGATCCTCTCTGCCTTCCAGCGCCAGGAGTCCACAAGACGCCACGCAACGAGTCCTCACTGCTCTCTCCTCGGCTTGATCAAGACATTGTGTTTTCTTTGCTTGAAAAAAAGGAAAAGAAAAATAGAAAAAAGACTTTACACTCCCTGAAAAGGACACTGAGAAATAATAATGCAGCGTAGCATTCAGTCGGTACAGAACAAATGGCGTAATTTGGTAATATCCTGTGGATGGATGGATTACTTCCTCTATTGTTGTGTAGCCTATAATCGCGCCTATAATGTTACTATCTCTCCACTTTGCCCAGGCAGGCTGGGACATGTTGGTGGGCTTTTTACTTTATTATTATTATTATTATTATTATTATTATTATAATTATTATTATTTTTGTCTCTATCTTGTGTTTTTGGTGTCCTTCCTTTAATGTAAATACCAAGTGATTTAAATTTGTAAATAGGAAGCGTTGAAGGAATTTGTCCAGATCGTATATTTTGCCTAATAAACTAAATGAAATTATAGAGAAAGCCCACGTGTATCCTCAGCCTATATTTATTTGCTACATGGTATTGCTTTTATTTGTATGAGTATTATTATTATTACTATTATCAAAGAAAACGTTGGCCTACTACCAATTTTATTTCGAAAAGGGTGGGAAAGGGAGACAAAAAAATGATATTGGCAGTCTGCAACCGGGCTTAATTGTATTCAAGTTGTGAGGAAAGCAGCGTGGATGCATTGAGGTGCTAATAAGTGTCCAGATGGTTGCTGGTGACAGAAAATGGACAGGAGCAGCTGGGAAGGTCATTAAGTAATAATATGGGAACGCCCAGTCCAAACAAAATCAAATGGTTAAAATCTAATATGTCAGAGAGAGAAGTCGATTCGAAGATAAATTATTAATATGTTCGTTTTGGGGGGAGGAGGGGCCTGACATGGTCGGCGTTGTGGAGCAGGGTCAGAGTGTTGGGGTCCTGTCTGTCCCGAGGCTGATAGTGATCATTAGCCTATAAAAGCAGCTTCTCTCAATCGGTGACCAAAAGCAAATATTGATTTAACACAACAGCCTAATGGGGTCTAAACATAATAAGGGAAGAGAACAATAATGAGTTGTGATGGGAAATTATGTGGATATTTTTCGTGTTCTATTCATGTGCAGGAGCTCCCACGATCATTATATAAACAAACAAAACATGTTTTAATTATTTAAAATGTAACTGTTTTGCAATTAAAACAAATAAACTAAATATTAAATAATAATGATAAAACAACTAAAATAACTACAGCATAAAATGCTCTTGTTTGAGTGAGAGCTCCTTTGTGACAGTAAGCTGCGAAGTGAGCTGATCCAGAGGGTGAATTATTGGAGTGGCCTAAACCTGTGGAGTGACTTATGCACATCTGTTTTGCAATATCACAGCGACCTCTATAGGTGAGTGTTATATTGCTTAAACTTGAAACTGCTTTTTCCCTCAAAAAAGCTATACATCTCATGGAAATACTTTTACTCAAACAGCAGCCTATTATCACAAAAAATGCAGTATTCTTTACAGTTTGATTTTGACCCATGTACTAAAGTGTTTTATGCCATCAAAAATTCTAAATGAATACAAATACCAAAGAAGAAATCACTTTATTTATGGGAATATTATGATACTTAGTTACAATTAAATAATGTAAGAAATGCATTTTTCGTTAGGGGCCATCATCATCATCTGTATTTAAAAAAAAATAAAAATAATTTGGGGTTGCAATTTTTAAAGTCCCGCAATGATTCCAAATTTAAATATAACACATCACTTCTCAACTCTAAAACATTGCACTATCTGGCAGCTGTGATTTATTTTACGCTTTTTTAATTCTCGGTAAACGTTGACTAGACCTTTTCTGTGAGGCAGTGGGGGACATTCTGCGCATAAATCTGTGTCACTTAAATAACCATTCGCTAAACAGTCACGCAGTGGAGGAAAAATTAACAAAGGTCACACTGAGCGTTTTGTTAAAAGGAGCAGGGTCATTCCGCTTTTATAACCACATTTACACGACTTAACTCACAGCACAAATACATTATATTTGCTAAATAGGATTTTAGTAACAGCAAAACCAGAAATGTTCTTCCTGTAATAACATAAGGACGTTTGATATGTCAGTCTGAATATTTATATAACATTCACCATTTTGTAGCACTAACTCAATTGGTATAGAATATTAGGCTACAGTGTGAAAAGATAAATAGTGTCCCCGCCCACGTCATTAGATATCGGTCGGTGGAAATTAGAATAATATTAAGCCATGCGAACCGACTCCTGCCAATATCACTTATGCTACAACACGTGCTTTGGCAATAATGATTCTAATATTGCGGAGGAAAAAGGCAGGTGTGTACATTTCATATTCCCCCTCCCTCCCTCTCTCCCCCCTCGCTCCATTTGCACATGAGATGACATCCTCTCATGAGCTGGCTTTTGGGGCTAAAATTAAATAACCTCTCGGTGTCCCATTTATTTCTTTTGTACTGAAACAGCGTGAGGTTAGCGCAAAGGCGTTAGCTGCGGGCCATAATATTGTGTTTCCATAATATATACAAAATTATTCATTTAGTAAGTGTATGTACAGTGGATTGTCTAATGGGTAATGAGCGGAGTTGGAGCTGATAATTAGGCTGTCACTTCCAGCCATTTCTTCCCCGCGCGCCCTGGGCCACGATGAAGGGGAAGCAGAGAAAAATAAAGACCATGAAATAAAAAAAATAAAGAAAAATAAAGAAGAAGAGGAGATAAATGAATTAAATGTAAATATAGAGCTACAGAATAATGCTCTGTGGGATTACAGATTTAAATACATAATATGATCTGGTTTTAAAAAACTGTGTCCATTGTTCCACACAGGAAACAATGCTTATATTATGCTAATTACAATATAATGGTTAAAGTGATAAAATAATTACAATTAATAATTACCATAAATTAAATCATTAATCCATTAGTAGAATGAATACTTGTATTTACGTATGTATTGATTTCATTTTAAGATTTAAATCATAATAATAATAAAAAAAGAATCTCAAGTATATCCAGGACATTTTTAAATGGCTGTAATTCTTTCAAAAACAAGAGGATGTTCTAGTATTTTAATCTGAAAAACTTGGAGATATGTAAATTGTGGCTCATGCAAAGACAATAAGTTGTTGACCCTAAAACAATTTAGCATTCTGTCGTAGGCTGTGGCCCCCCATAATACCACAGTCTTTTGTTGGGGAACAAGGACCATCTCCCCCTGCAACTGAGACATGTCACACTGTGGCAATCCATTCATTTTAGTGGTGAATTGTGCACTGTGACAGTTTGTGTGTGTGTGTGTGTGTGTGTGTGTATGTGTGTGTGTGTGTGTGTGTGTGTGTGTGTGTGTGTGTGTGTGTGTGTGTAACAGGGGGAGAGTGAAGAGGAGAGAGATGACTGCATGGGGAGTAAAGTTTATCACTGTCTTGTCTTTTTAGGCAGAAGCAGGCCATTCTTATAACAGACTCGACCCCGTGTAGCCCAACAACATAAATGTCTTTGCCTTTTCCTCTCCCTTCACCCTCCTCTTCCAACCCCCGCTTCCCTTCAACATCTCCGTTGTCTTTTCTCAAAGATGCCCGCCCATATCTGCGCCCCTCTAATCCATTTATCTAGTTTCATGTGTGCAGCACTGGTCGCACCGTGACACAAAAGCCATCCCGGGGCCCTGGCCCTGGCCCCAGCTGGGACCCACACAACAACAAGCAACAACAAGTCAGTGGAGCCCCGGCAGCCACAGCCACAGCGGGGCCACATTGACCCTGCTACACCATGTTTAGCTGACTACTTTGCTCCTGCTCCTTGTTTCAGAGACACAATGGCAGTGAAAGGGACGGATGCCTCGGTCACAGGCTTTTCATTGCAGGCTGCTGTAAGACACGGTTCTTGCCACAGGAAGAGGTTGGAGGATTCGGTAGGAAAAGGGAAAACGGAGGGAGGGAGGCACTCGGCACGGCTACACTCAAACACAAATAGCAACAAGGAACTGGTACTTGCCTGACAACTGGCTGGCTGGCTGACTCGCCACCGGTTCAGCAGCAACTCACAACAACTCAACAACCCATGCAAGCCCCCGCTGACACTAAAACCTGGCCTGGCTTAAAGATATACTCAATATAAACACGGTCTCTCGCTCATGTTTGCTTGGTTTTCTTTCATTTGGCCACTCAAAGCGACATTCTAGCATTTTGATCGGGCAAGAAAGAGTGGAAGAGATAACAAAGCGAGGCAGGCGAGTAAAGTTTTCTCCGGCTCAGTTGAACATTCTTTCTGACTCTGAGTGAAGAACACAGGAAACCTCTTTCACTCCTCTGCGATGAGGACAATATGTTTATTTGGATCTCCATCAATGCGCCTTGCCAAATATTGGGGCACTAATTAGCTGGCCTAATCTAGAAATATCATCCTCAAATCTGATATATCCTAGTTGAAATAGTCTATTTTGAGAGACCTCGGCTGAACATGGAGGTTCATTATTATCTCCTTGTTTGCTACATGTTTGTTGATCAAAGTTACTTCTTCTTGTCTGTTGTTGTTTAAAGGGCACAGACAGGGTCCAATATACACACATATCACTCTATTTAGAACACACACTTGTACTGAAGTTGTGTTTCTGTTCCATTAATGACTCCACAAACCAATTAAAGCAGGACTGTCTTGAGTTCTCCTGAAGTATCCGTAGATAGCAGCACCACCAGAACATAACTATATTTAGGGGAGAATGCCTTGTGATTCCCCCCTCCCTCACCCACACACACTCTATCTACAAACCCATGCACGGTGGAAGCACGAGTACGCGTGCACACATTCCTGGTACAGCCTGTTAGAGGATCAGAAATATTTTTGCCTTAATTATCCTTCAGTATGGATCATGTTCTTCAGGAGGGACTAGTAATGATGGGGGTATTTATAGTCATTCATTCTTTCCCTGTAATTATACACTCCTCAAAATTGGGGTTTTTACATTTGGCATGTGCTTAAAAACGTAAATTAGACAGACAGCACTGTTGTTGAGATCTCTTTGAAGTGAATCCCCTCCCCAAACAAAATTTGATTTCAACTTTTATTCTCTGCGATATCACTTTTCTTCAGTAGCTGAGGGTTTGTATTGCAGTATAGCTGAACAATGTTTCCCCAGTCCTCATGTAGCATTGGTTCAGTTTGACATGATAGTGTTCCACCAATTTCTCTGCAGCAAAATAAGCTTAACCTGTCATACATACCTGTTTATGACTGGAATCTGTTGAAAATGATAGTTAGCATTGCCTTGAAAATAAGAGCAATAGGTATAAGGGTAAAAATGTTTACATGGGCCTAGCCATCTCCACACACAGGTATCATAACAGTGTGTTAGCTGACATTTATTTGAAGACAGTTTTGTGTGTTTTCAATAATAAAAGACAGATTGACATGGCAGGGAAAGCCAAGGGCCTCGTGCCCTCTCTTCCTCCCTGCACATATATTTCCACAGCGATAGATAATAAAATCAGATTTTCCTGCCGTCTTTTCTGATGTGATGCCATTGTGGTTTGGGCTAATTCCAGGGGGCTGTACAAAGGGAAGCACGGCCATCTGAAGTGTCATACTGCAGATGTGGCCGAAGCACAGGAATTTCCATTTAGTAGAGGATGCGTCTCTCTCCCTCCCTCTCTCTGAACACTCGCTCCACATGTGCGCCACAGAAGGTGATATCAAATGCAACTCAACATCTCCGTGTTTGCTAATATGAAATATCTCCTCTCCCTGTCCAACTCATGCTGTCGACCCGTGTTTCTTTTGCTTTCTTTCTTTTCACTCTGTTGAAAAATGTCCAGTAAGTCTGATTATTTGCGGAGTCGTCCAGTTTTAAAATATTTAGTTCACCTTTTGCATTTATTCTAACATGTATGGAGAAAAACAAAAGCACATTTAAATCCAGCGCTTTTATTTTCAAAACTGATTTAATTAAAAAGTAAATTGCGTGTCATTTGAGTTTGGTTTAATTATGAAGCTATTTCACTTTGTTTTTACTTTTCAAAGAACTTACTGTACTTTTGTCTTCCATATACTGTATTTTTATTTGTATTAAAATGGTTAAAAAAAAATTTCATGATGTATGTTAAAAACAAATAGCTTTGTCTTAAATACATCTGCAGTCGTATGTTTTGATGGTTACATTTGGAAGGACAGAATTCAGATTTAAAGGTGTGTAATGAAATGCCATCAGTTGATCATTAAAAATGATATTCTATATCAGTCATTTCACAGATAAATGTACCTTTAGTTCAACTATTCATTCATAAACCTAAATCACCATTGTCAATCAAGACTTCTTCAGAACAGGTTAGTGATACTAACACCACCCCTCAGCTCTAGTTATCAATAATTTATACAGAAAGGAAACATAAGATGTATTACACCCTCCATTCCCTCGCCCATAGCAGACAATTACAATGTCAGAAGCTGTCACCTGGTGTACAGTAGCCAGTACATCCAATGCCGGGTCACCTGCCAAAGCTGAAACTAAAGAAGAGCAGAACAAGAACACAATGTGTTGGAACTATCACTTCACACACACGCAAAAGCTGTACTAAACAGAACAGGCCGGTCAACAGCCAGACTACCTTGCAGTGATACTTTTCCCCTCTACTTGAACCGGAGGCTCTTTCTTCACGCCTGCCGTTCCCCCGTACAGCACCCCGTGTAATGTTAGCCAAGACACATGGCGCAGAATGCCAGGAGTTTCAACAGAGGATTATGTCAAATATTAACTGCAGAGCGATCTGCCATAACAGGCACTGTGCTGGTGTTCATGTATGTCATGTATTATATTGTGTAAAACATTCAGTTGGTGATTTCTTTTGAGAACCATTTACAGCACTAGTGGATTGAAATGAAGTGCATTTACTGAAGAACTGTAATGTGGATTTTGAGCTACTCATTTCCATTTCATGCTACTTCCTACTACTATTCCACTACATTTCTGAGATACATATTGTACTTTTCACTCCACTACATTTATTTGAAAGTTACCAGTTACTTTATTTATTCTGATTATTACCTCGTACACAGTATAAATAAACTATGATATAAAAGTAATTCAAGTATTTAGAGTTATATATAGGATTCTAAAATGGGTAATTACGCACAGAAATACTTTTACTTTAGGCACGTTAAATATCGTTTGATACCACAACATATGTTCTTTCACAAAAGTCGTTTTTTTAACGTGTGTACTTTTACAATTTATTTTTACTATTTTTACTTAAGTAACAAGTCTGAGAACGTATTTCAAAGCTGCATTTCAATAATTGATACATCTATTGTACACAGGCAACCTTATGAAGAAGAAACAGTTCAGTTTTGGCACAAGAGAACTGACACTTCAGATAAAGTGAACATTGATAACAAAATAGTGTTGAATGGGGGAAAAACCCTTTTATAGAGCAAATGTTGGTTGGCTGCCGACAAAACAGCCTTTAGACGATGCATATGTATGACAGCCTTTAGATGTTAACATTTGTTTGATCACATTTTATTAAATCACATCATGTCTTTTAACTGTTGGCTAATATATATTCAAAGAATAATCAGTACAAAGGACCTGTGGCCATACATGAACTCATGCTAGATGTGCAATATATATAGATGCCGTTAATAACTGTGTAATATATACCTGGCAAGAAGTTAACTGTTACAGGATATGTATTTTTTTAAATTATGTAGCTTTTTATTTTGTATTATATATATATATATTTTAATTATATCATAACTTAGTACTTTTTTTAAATGCATGTCACATATTTAACATATGTATCATTAAGCTGTCTGTGGCTCTTTGTCCTGCTGTAACTATGCACATTTCCCCTCCGTGGGATTAATAAAGGTATTCTGATTCTGATGACCTCAAAATGAAGACTATCACAAAGTGTTGTTGTAGCTGTAATATCGACTGTCTCAGCCAATGACGTGCTATGCTTGTTACCCCTGTCGTCAAAGTAATATTCAACGACGTGCACCATTCTTCTTTACCAGAAAGCTCATTCTGCATGCAGCTAAATGTCCTGAGATCAACATACACTATTACTGAAACACAAAAAAAACTTCTGGATGGGCATACAATATGTATGAGCTCTGTTATTGAGACCATGTGAATCAGGCGAACAAAGCATTTTTTCATGGCAAATCATGTTCACATCAAAGTTTAAAAATACACATCCACATCTTGAGGAAATGCCATCACGTTTTCTCTGTGATCTGTCTGGGCACATCTGTGGCCAATACTGACTCGCATGTGGTCAGCTTCTACTGCTTTATCTCTGCTTCAGTCTGCAGGACCAATGGCAGCGGATCCCAAGCTGCTAGTGCACAAATGCTCGTTGTTATTTAGATATGCACACACTGTATATACAATCACAAACATGCATATTATGGAGCTGTTTGGACATCGGTGCATACATGCATATGCAGTGTGCGTGCAGCCGTTTACACAACACACACTCACAGGATTTGGACAAACAATATCTAGCGTGCAATTCAGTTAGCTTGCAGCCCACATCACTCCGCTGTCACAACAGCAGAGGACACTGGGCTCTTTCATGAGCTAAGTGTGTCTCTCTGTCAAAATTACTGATAGAATATGTAAAATATGTGCAAGTTAGATCATTGGTTTAAGTGATTATATCTTGTTTTAAAATGCTAAACGTTTTAATTAAAAACTGTGGCTTTTCATGGATTGGCAGGTTACAAGTTGGACCTTGTTGAAAAGTTATTTTTTAATTTCCTGCCATGGAAAAAATAAAGCAATAGCCCGCTTTCGCATATTGTGCACTTGTACATTGGCTTAATCTGTTAACATTGGCCAATGGGTATATATTTGCCCGTTTTCAAAATGTCACAAGCCTGCCAGTCCACGCACAGCCTGTTTGTCCTTCCATCCCAGCAATTTGCAGCATGTGCCGCTGGGCCAATGCAGGGAGAAGAAATGGTAGACGGTGTTTCGCCTTTAACTAAGATTAGTGCAGTTTCTAATGCACTGCAGCCTATAAATTATGTATCAAAGCGGTTCAAATGCCAGCAGTTGGTATGTGGCAGGCGTGGCAGTAGCTTGGACGATTGGAGTTATCCCAACTTTCAAGTCTTCAGCAGGCCACCCCCTGCCTGTTGTTGGCTTGCCCACCATTTCAATCCTCGGTTCTTCATGTGAAAAAAAATAGGGGGAAGAGTGCAGTCAAGAAAGGAAAGAAAGATTGAGAGATAGAGGGACAGAGAGAGGGATGAAGGCAGGAAGTCGGGTGGCTCTATCTTGTCTCTGAGCAAGGTCTCTGCCCCATGATTGCCCAGCCTTATGCTCACCCTCCCTCTCCGTCCTCTCATCTTACTCTTTCCTTGAGACGGCACTTGCTGAGAAAATCTTTATGAACTCCTGGGCCTGTCGGCGATGCTGGGGCTGCTTAAAACCTGCCAGTTTAACAGCTGTGTGTATGGGCTCGGCCCCGGATAAAGCACTTGGAAGCGGCAGGGCTTACACCATAGGGTGAGTCTTTATGAGGGGCCCTCCTGTGTGGCGGCCGCTGCTGGGGCTGTTAATTGGCCCACTCTGAAGTGCTGTATATCTGCCCTTCATAATCCAGACACAGGCGGAGGCAGCGGGGGAAACCGAACGTTTATCCAACGCTCAGGCCCTGAGCTCACTCTCTGCTCTTTTTAGTTCAATAGTTGTAGCTTCAGCATTTGTACTATGAGCTTTACCAAATGCTACTTTTTAATGACGAAATAGCAACACCTTTGATTATCTCTTTGAATCAGTGCATACACTCATATTGCCTATCCAATGGGATAATAATAATACAACCAACACCCATAGCTGCAAACAATTACTCACACACACACACACACACACACACGCACGCACGCACACACATACACACACACACACACACACACACACACACACACACACACACACACACACACACACACACACACACACACACACACACACACACACACACACACACACACACACACACACACACACACACACACACACACACACACACACACACACACACACACACACACACACACACACACACACACACACACAGGAACAACAGCCTTGCGTTAAGCAGCTTGGCCCTAGTGCACCATGGGAGGAAAATAAACACACTGGTCCAGCTAAAAAACCCAGGATGTCATTTCCTCCTCAGCTGTGTTTTCTCCCTCTTGTGTGTGTGTGTGTGTGTGTGTGTGTGTGTGTGTGTGTGTGTGTGTGTGTGTGTGTGTGTGTGTGTGTGTGTGTGTGTGTGTGTGTGTGTGTGTGTGTGTGTGTGTGTGTGTGTGTGTGTGTGTGTGTGTGTGTGTGTGTGTGTGTGTGTGTGTGTTACTGTGTTACCTGCTGCTGGTGTTAGCAGTGTTTACCAAGTCCTGCAGTGAGATCAAACATAGTAATTAGCATTTAAACATTTTTTTTTCTTTGGACCTAAACTTCATCAAAGGCACCTTCCTTTGGCCTCTCCATTCGACAAGAATACCAATCTGGCGTTCACATGTTCTGGCGAGGGTTCTGGAAAGACTTAAGAGCAACTGTAATAGTGTCTTTGTGACTGAATGTGACATGCAAACATTCGATCTTCTTCTTTTGAAAAGGATTCATCACTCAGATCAGTCAGATCAGTCAAACCTGATTCCTACAAGTCCATTACTCCACATTGATGAAGGAACTTTGACAATGTTGTTGAACTGGAAAAATTAAAGCCATTGCAATCAGAAAGGTGATGCCGGTGACTAACAACTATTACATAAAAGATAAAACGTCTTCTGATAGAAAATAGTCAGCAGAAGCTGTCTTTATAATGCCTAATGCATATGATCTCTATCCAACACGTACTGTATGATGACAATGATGTGCTGTTTAGGCAATATTGAACAATGGCTGTTATTAATATTGTGTATTTTCTAAAAAAAACATTATAAAAGCATTCATAAGCAATGTATACAAGTGACATTTCACAAAACATGTATTGTTTATCTGCAGATTTCATGATGCAAATCAGTGTTTTTAAGGGGACTGCTCACCAGCCCATTATTTGAGCATACAACTGACATACATATTATATTCTCCAACCATAAATTAGACTATATGGCAAAAATATGGACTAGCCAAACATTTGCACCTGTATGTGAGTTGCTTTCTTGATTTTGAGTTATAACTTACGTTGTGAGAATTTAGGTAAGAGTTACATTAAGGTAACAGAAATACACTTGCCGTTTTTTAAAGATGGTAAAGTAGGAAATCTTGAGCTAAAATTGATAACTTACCATAAAAAAGTATTTTTTCTACCAACTGAGTCCAAATCCGTTAAGTTAAAAACAGATGTAGATGCCTTCCCACTTCCCCAACCACACCACCCTTACTTTACAATGCACTCATTCAATGTCAACGTTTTCCTTCTTGTGTTTCACTTTCCTATGCTGTTTTTAAGTTGCCTTCGTAGTATATAATAAATGAACCTGCATTTGGGTGACCAAGCTCCGTTCATTTGAAATAATTTCAGGAAGCCTGTAGAACTCATTTCAGATCAGCATCTGACAGCACTTTCTGCTTATTGCCCTCAGTGATGCCAGCAGTCATTTTGCGTGGGTCTGAGTCACTTTTTTTCCAAACGGGAAAAATATCAATTTGGAATAAAAGGCTCAAAATCTCCACACTCATGTATTTCTTCTGCAAGTGACATCTGAGCTGAGTCAGGCCATTACGTCAGTCTATAGCATTAAACTTGTTACGTCAGTCCGGCATCAAACTTTACTCAAAGGGCAGCTCAGTTAAATGGTCGGCCTTGAGTATAACCAGTATGGTAGAAAGATACCACCAATGCTGATATTATAGTTTTTTCTCTACATACATTACAGCAGTGGATCTCTGGGGCCAATTGGAAAGAACACGTAGACTGCGATGGGGTAGAAGACGAGCCACGAAACCTGCTCGTGAACCTATGCACTCAGCAGATTTTACACATATGACAAATTGATTTACTCGGAGTACATCCCATTCCAGCCATTGCTATACATGATGCACACACGAAAGACCCACTAAAAGTCAGCCATCAGCACATACCAGCGGATGACATGTATGACTAGAGACAGCTGATACGATAAGTGGTATCACCAAAGCTGAAAAGAAGTTTTGGGAGCGTAAAACGTGAACAACAAGGTTGAACATAGAAACAAAGTGATGTCATTAAAGTACAATAGGAAGAGAAGGGTTAAATAATCACAAGAAAAACTAAAATGCAGAAGTGTGATAGCGGGAGAGGACAGGAAAGGAAGAAACGGCAGGGGCTTTAGAGAGGATGAGCAGCCCATAAGGTTGCCAGATGAGCTTCAGCTTAACCACAATCCTCAAAACGGAGACAAACATACGCTAGTGTCTCCTGTATGCCTTCCACTGACGCCCCTAAGCGATTGTAAACATTAGTTCTCGAGAAATGGGAGGGCTCCCCGGGGCCACTTCTGTGCACTGGATCACACTACCTCAGCAGTGAGGCTAGATAATCACCCACAGATAATGTTTGGTTAGTACAGACATTTTCTGAGGACTGATTTCACCGCTGATCTTGAAGCCAGTGCGTAGTAGTAGCTTTGGCAAATGGCTATAAAGGATGTTGTGCTATTGTGGTTGCACTCTAGCTGACTTTAGTCATTCCTCAGTTATTATTGAGGACAAGGCCCTAACCCTAATGACAGTGATGAACATTTATGCAGCTTGAAAATGGCCTCGGTATGAGGTTAGGGTGCACGGCTGCATTTTGACCAAAAAAAAAGATGCATGTGTTTCCATTTTTTTAAGTTGCAGATGGCTTCCTTGATAATTGGAAACACAAACATTTTAAGTTTGCTATAATCTTTCAAAACATGAAAGTTATTGTGTTTTGTCTTTGCCCCCACAAAAGATTATTCCAAACCAGTTGTATGCAAAGGATATAACAACCGATAAACCATGTGTGATGTTTTTTCTTTAAAAAATAATGTTTGTTATTTTTAAACTCAAAATGCCCGAATGATTGGAAAGAATTGTATAAAGAAACAATAAAATAAAAACCCTTTGCAGTGCAGGGACATTTCTACATTTAACTTCTTCATATCATACTCCCACCAATGTCATACGTGTTTATATCCTTATGTTATTGTGGCCTTAAGGTAAGGTTCTGAAAAACTCCACATTTCTCCGTATCAGCTAATTATTTACTAGATTTGACACCAAACAAATCCAACCTCCGAGTTTAAGTTAAACAGGCCGTGGCTCTCTGGCGTACTTCACAGATGAAACATTACGTATGTCACACAGAGTGCGTCTCCCTTTGTGCCTTGTTTTCATCTCTGGAGGACTACTTTACTTAGTTTGAAGTCTCATTTATTTTACCTACGTATCAGCTTCAGAATTGATTAGGCCTTTCGTACAAACACCCACAGCACAGTGTTGCTTTTACATGGACATTGGCAGGCAAGTTCCTTTCTTGCCTGAACCATTAAAGACATAGCACGCCTTGACATTATTACCATTTCCAAGCTTTCCCAAAGGAATACAAGAGGAAACAAAATGTAAACAAAGCTGACATCTGAGAGCAGATATTTGATTCAAACCTTCACATCCTCTTTTCTAAGGTTGCTTGGAAATGGAAACCTGGAGTTTGTTTAGATTTGCGTCCCTTGGGATTGGCAACATTTGGCCCCTAAGTATTAATTGGTGAACTGTCAGAAAGTGCACAGCTGCTTAAGGTAACTGTAGAAATATAAAAATGACAACAAGTAAACACTAGATGTAATGGACACTGAAGCTAGTTCATTTAAGAGTTAGATACCAACTGCCAACGTAGGTCTTTAAGGATGTATATAAGGGTTTGAAACGCACAGCGTGTCTGACTCACACATTGTGATTAAAATCCTCTCTCTGAAGACAAGGACTGATACTTGTAATTAAACAACCATCTAATTAGATTACACCCCTTACATGTGACACTGAACAAAATCTCCCGTGTATTATTCTTGGTCCCCTTTAAAATATGTACTGCTCAGATTTATTGTGCTGCGCAAAACACGAGATTGATTTCTAAGTTAGAATTTATCGCGTATATTTACAAAAATAAGGGCATTATTAGGGTCATGTTCAGTCACCTTGGGGTAGAGAAATAATATGATAAAGTATTCCAGAACGTCAACAGCTCAAGATTCAGGCCGTCTGGAACAGCGGCCTATCTAAACAATGAGAACATTGTTATTTTCGTAAACCTGTTGACACAAGTCCTCGACGAGGGTATTAAATGCCAGACAGCTGTTTCGACATGAACAAAGAGGCAAAGATGGAAAATAAAATAATCATTTGTAAAACCTTAATGAAGTGTGATTACATTATCCAGTATACTATAATCAAAGCAATTTACTGGTTGACTACCGCTGCACCAGTCTGTTGGTCTCAAGGCCGACTCTTACACACGAGATAAACAGAACAATTACCATTATTAGAAGAAATGATCGAGTTTCATGGTTTGACCTATAAACATGTACAGAGGAGAACATTTTCATAAGACCTAAGAAATGCTACCAAATCGGAAGCCTGACATGTGTTCCAGTAGCTTATCAAACAATGGGAGGTATAGAGTGTGTGTGAGGCTGTATGGCATATTTGTGTTTTTGTATGTGTGTAATTATACAGTGTGACAAATGTATTAAGGTAAGGAAGGAATGAAAGACAAAAGGACGTAAGAGGAAACTGGAAGGGGGGAAGATCTCATTGAAAGAAGACGAGGGGTTCGTAGAGCCACCGCATTGCTTTCAGGCTGACACTTGCTTTGTTTGCTTTTAAAGAGCAAGAATGAGAGTTAAAGCAGACAAGAAAAGAAAGAGAGCGAGAATAGAACAAGAAATGTTGAAGAAAGTGGCCCCCTCTTGGCAGCCCAGCGCTGTCCAACAGACATGCTTTGGGGGTTGCATTGGTGGCATTCTGGTAGAGAATCAGGGTAGCATTCATCCGAGCATGCCACACAGAGTCTCTGTGGCCAATCCACGCTGGAGGCCCTAGGACAGGGAGTTTGTGCCGCTGAAAGCCCGGGACAACATAGCTCGACAGCATCACACACACACTCACACTCACACAAATACACAGCAAGAGAAAAGACAGGCTGGTTTCCCACAGGGCAGGGCTGAAAGCTACACCATGTTCAGCTGGTACAACATGATGAAAGTGAACTGGAACACATTGTGCTGGACTGCCACCGAAGGGACATCGCCTCTCCGGTGATCTTTCTTAAGCATGAAGCAGTGTTTTTTTTATGTCTAAGCCCTATAATGTTAACTGGAGTTGTTGGAAATACTGCTGCCATGTAGCCATCAATCGATTAAGTGACTTAAACTTGTTGGACAGTGAAGGATTTCTGTAAGTCTGCTGTAAGCAAGTGCAGAGGCTACAACAAGCGGTCATAGGGAGCCATTTTACTGCAAAACAGCTTTCATTTCCTGAGCAATGAAATCACTTAATGAATAGAGAAAATAAAGACGAATAATGAACTTTAAATGTACTTGTGTGTGCAGGCTCAGTAATTCATGGTTTTTGTTTTAGTTGTATTTCTTTCATCATAATCCAAAAACAAATCCAAGTGGTTTTCAGTCTTTATTGGATATAATGTAGCATTGCGGTGCAGTAAGTGATTTTGAGTACGTAAATGGTCACTTGCCAGAATTCCCCATCCTTCACACACGGATAAAAACTTTGTGTCATCCATGTTTTCAGCAAGATTTTGTGTGTTAGGGTCAAAGGCGACCTCTTGACACCGGGAGTTTATACATGCTAATGAGGGTTGCACTCTAACCTCAGCGCTAAGTGCACACAGCGCACACACTAGCTTGCTTTTTGAGGTTATATGGGATCAGCTTGTCCATCATTGAACTGAGTGGTAAGGAGCTTTCAGTCAGAGACCCTGAAACAAAACATAAAAAGAAAAAAAGAAAAGGAAAAGAGGACATTCCCACAAGATGAATGCCACTTTTAAATATATTTTTAACAAAGCATAAAATGACTCTTGAATATTTAAATAAATTCTTGACTGCACCTTAAAGGGTTGAATCATCTGTTGTGTTCTTCACCCATCAGTAGTTCATTTTTATTTATTTTTATAATTTCCTGCAATTAACATTTTACTGCCATAGTTTGGATATAAACTTGTAATCTTATATTTTTTAACCCACTCTGAATGAAGGAGAGACACTTTGTTCATAACTAGATGTACCTTTTTTAACACACGCTCACTCACACACACCCAGACACACAACAAAAATAAATCGTATGCTCTGGAAAAGTTGCAGCTTTGAAAACTCACTTTTGTCAGCCAAACTTCTTATACATATTTGCAAGAAATCAAAGCCTCTTTGTGGGGCTGGCCCTAATCCTTTCTCCGGCACATAAAGGATGTACCTTTAAACTGGCTTTCACTCCTCTGACAACCATGCAAATTGGTGAGAGGTAGGATGCCATCTCATTGACATTGTTTGTTGGAATAACATTGCGCAGGGGAAAGGTCCCGTCTCAGGCATTCCACTGAAGCCCTCCCCTCTGTGAAGTTGCCTGATGAATTGTCACAGGCTTGTTATTTGCCATTAGTTTCTAGCATTTCTTCTTTCTGCCGGCCCCAAACTAATTCAATCTTTTTGGGGGGTAATCTCATTGAATCCCCCCGGGAGGTTTTGAGGAACTTTTCTCTTCTATCCCCCGCCCCTTTTTTTGCCCAACACAGTGCTACACCTGACCCAGTTTAGTTGGAGAGATTTTTTGTTATGTTTTTATCTATATTTAGAGATTTAGTAATTATTTTACATCACTATAGCTAAATGTGCCTTCTTCTAATTATCAGTGCTATTTTAGTTTATTTCTTCGTACATGGTACATTCTAGTAAATAAAACAGTGTATCAGATATAAAAATATTAACTTAATAAGAAAATACTGTTTATTTGAACTACCTACTTAAATAAAACATCAAAACACAAACACTGCATTATTGACAGGGGACATTGTTTCAGAACCATTCACAACCATTTGTTTTAGTTCCTTCCAACATTAAAAACTATAGATATTAGAATCAGCATAAAACAATTCCAAAGAATAATAACAATTTAAGTAAATGTAAGTATTCTTCCATTTTGACCAAATGATGGTCCCATATCTGTTCCACAGCTGCGTTCGTGTCAGAATAATAACCCATCATTTCAAAACTCTCCAGTGACAGGCTCGTGAAAATGACAGGAATATGTATGTTTACTCACAATGATCCAGCCTAAAGGGCATCAATCAGAAGTCACATTGTAATAAGATCTAGAAGTGTGCTCAGATCAGAGCAGGGCACTGCTAACAACCATATCCTTTTGATAGCAGTGTGACTAAGAGTTTAATTTGGGAGCAGCCATCACATCAAAGGGAGATGTGAGTATTTTCCTGCTTATTTGCATCCCCAATGGGGCCTATACATTATACTATAACCATGCCTCGGTCCTCCGCTTATGCACTAATGCCATCCTGATTGCCTAATTTCTCATGTCAGCAACTTCTTCTGGGGAGCGAAAGGAGGACAATTAGGGGACAATTGAACATGATTGTGATGGGAATGTACTGTGCAGCAGCAGGCAGCCCGCAAGCCGCCTCACTGTAGGCTGGTTTTAGTTAAGACGACGATGCAGTTTCTTTTTTTTGGCAATCCATGTTTTTCTCAAAGTTCATCCTCAGGACACATCAGGAAGTGACTGTGATGGGCCGGCAGTAAGCAGTCACAGAGGGAACACCACAACTTCTAGCTAATTAAAAACATTTAGACACTCAGAGCAAAAAGGGTGGAATCATGGGTGGTTTGGTTTGTTTGACGATCCATGTGGCTTTCTGGATGTGTGTGTGTGTCACACCTTACACTTAATTTGTTTATTCACTGTAGTTATCTTGGGATTTGGTTAAAAAATAGCTTAGAGTGAAATGTAACGTATCGGATAGATGTGCAACAACTCTTTTTGCATGTTTGCATTGACATTTAAATATTAAATTAGTATGAAAACGCACAAAGCTCTCTGCAGTCACACTCACAAGTCAAAATTGAAGATGAGCACTGGCAGGATATTACAACATGAACACTTGTATAGATTTAGTTTCTTAAGAAACAAATTTGACCCACTGAAGTTACATGTACCTAATGTGTCTGCGGTTGCATGCCCTGATGATTTAAGTGTAGGCATGTGGCAGGGGAGAGCACAAACTATCATGTGCTGTTTCAACTAAAGCCAAAAGTTGGCATATGGGTGGCTTTAGGTTTGAAAACATGTGGTTTTCCATAAGGAATAGTGTGCAGAAGACCTAACCACTGCCAACAAACTACAATATATCAAGTTAAGGATAGGAGATGTGTTTACTTGATGAATTCAAATACGTTTAAAGGTACAGCTTGTTTCATGGAATGCTGCAGCGATAAACTTAATTTTCTAAGTGCTCTGTCATTTATAAATGTCAAACCTTTCCTGTCAACCAACACAAGATTGTGTGAGGATGTTGAGTTTCACTGATACAGTACATGCCAAAAAACAAATGAAAATGCAGTTAGAGTAAAATAAGTAAAGATCTATTCATTTCCACTCACAGCTTTGACAGAGGCATTATCTGGTTTGGAGGCTGTGTATGCATTATCTTCTGTTATTGGACTATTTGTCATAAGAGAGCACTTCCCTTTGTTCAAACAAACCAGTCAGTGTTGCAGGACCGGAGCAGGGGGCCGAGAGCATTCTGGTTTATCTTACCTCTGAACAAATAAACTATAATGCTGACTAATAACTGGCCTGGAATGTGACGAGAGCTTAACTCTCAACTCAGTGTGTTGTTAAGCATAATGAATATTACAGGCCCCTCTGTATACAGTGCCCCCTTGGTTTACTTTACTACACATGGCTGAGGCCTTTAACTGAACATTGACCCCTGGCTGAGACAAGAGAACTTGCTAAGGCATAAATAACAGACTTGAATTAGCATAAGGATAAAGCAATTCTCATTCTGACATAGGTGAGGACTCAGATTGGTTTTTTTAAGTAAAGGTGATGGAAAATGTCATGTTAAGGAGGAGTAAACACAAGTTAAAAGAAAACAAAAAATTCAAACAAAAATGATATACAATAGAAAAAAAATATCACAATAGCATAGCGCTATTATAATGTTTGGAATGTTTTACATATTTTAGATAATATGGAGAAACAAAATACATGGCTTTTGATATGATGTAGTACCTTCATGAAGTCGGAAAGGGCTGTGGTGGGGAGAATTCTTTATTCATACTGAAAAATATTCCGCATGTATTGTAGGTTTTTCCTCATTACCATACTCAAAATCGTATCAAAGTTATTTAATTTCAATTTTACACATAAAAAGGGCATTGTGTCCATATATAAGTAGGCAAAAAGGTTCATGCCACTCTGTGTTATAAGGAGAAGAATAGCCGAGTAGCACGGCTGTCCCGCCTGTCTATCGTAACAGCAGAAGACACAGCGAGGCCACTCGGTGCCTCAGCAGGCTGTAGCTGTCAGGCTTTCCACAGAGTCGACAGCCCGAGTGATAGGACCACTTTAAAAAGGAGAAATATCCGTCCCTCCTCCCCTTTAAGAGGAAATCTGCTTTAAATACCATGACTGTCTTGAATGTGGCTTATGGAGGGTGTGATCATTGGAGTAATAAACTCAATCCAAGTGACTGTCTCCATCTGTTAGAGGCCCAGGGACTGGCACAAGCCATCAAAAACAGAAAGGTTGTCAACGTTTCCGCCCAGCTGTAAGACACATATCTGCCTTGATGCACTCATATAAGGAAGAATATGCTATGCTGTGGTATATCAACTTCTATTGTGCCAAGTAAGCGATCAATACATTGAATTAATGTTGTAAACTATATCCCCATGTTTCTTCATAGTGCAATAATGTTGTTGATGGAGAGCTTTCCACACACAACAAACTGATTTTATGAATAAGAGCAACAAGGGTGGAGACTGACAATGAGATCAAGGATGAGAGGATCAAAACATTACCAGGGGTGAAGTATGAAGGACACTGGATAGGTTAGAGTTTGAAAGAGTATTTCTCATCCTCTGAATGTATGCTGTCGTGGCAGTGTTCAACCGGAGCTATAGAAACACAGCCCAACTCCCCTGAGCCCTCTGTCTCTCTCCCACCCCTCCGTGACCTAATTCCCCCGAGGTTTCCAACTGCCTGTCAAAGTCTTTGCAGTAACTATCGAAAGTGGGAAGGGGTTTCTGCAGCTTGCATACCCTTTGCGATTAACCGAGTTGCAGGTATCTATTTTGCTTGGAGTTGCAGAACTGAGGCAACATTCTGCTGAGGACGCGTGGAGGTCAACACCTTGGTGAAAACAATGACAGATGCAGTAGCACGATAGAAATTCACCATGGCATCCACCCTCAGCTCCAACTGTCAGCGGCATCAGAGGGCATCAGGGGAGCCCTCTGCAAAAATGAGGGGGGGAAAACGAGCGGAGGAGGAAGGCAGGCTGAGTTTGTAACAGTGTCTATTACGCTGCAGAAGAATTTGCCTGGGAGCTCGGCTTGACAGATTAGTCCAGCGCCCAGATGGGGCAGTGCATCGGTGAAACAAGAGCTACTTTTATGAGGTACGTAACACAAGCCTGGGGTAGCCACGGCAAGGCCCGGTAAGCGATCCCTTGATGAAAGTGAGGGCAGTGCTCCACCTTTCATGTTTCCATAGGTTTTATTTGGAGCGCACACAGACGGGGCTGCAGACAGAAATGACAGACAATTAAGATTGCACAAAGGCAAGGGAAACTCAGTATCGAGCTACATGACCCCTGCTTGCCGGCAGTATTTCAATGCATATGGCTGCCTTTTGTAATGAAATTCTTAGGGAAAACCTGTGTGTGTGTGAGTGAGAGAGACAGAGAGAAAGACAGGCAAAAAAAGTGGGCCTGAAGCTCAAGCGATGGGTAAAACATGCAGTTATATATACCTGGCAGATTCCAGTTTCTAAACCCACCTTCATGCATCAAAGAGCCAAAGCAATAGACGGGTTTGGGATTAATGTGGAAATAAACCTTGGGCTTTCTACATATCAAAGACCAGATAAGCTTATGAAGTTTAATTCATATGTTTTATTCCGGTGAAAAACGGCCATTTGTGATGATGGCTGGGCTGTCCCGGTGGAATGATAGCGCACTGATAACGATCCGGCGCCAACACTTCAACTGAATCCATTTCTAAGGAGAAAGGAACAGTTTTGAGAAATATAAATTAACCTCACCTCGCTGAGAGTGAGAAAAGGGGGGGATTCTCCCCTAAATGTCCACTGACAGGGATTTCTTCATCCCAATAACTAAGACATCTAGTTTGAGCCATAAAAGGACGATGGCGCAGACAGGCAGTCTGTGGCTCCAGACAGAATGGAACATTTTCTGGTGCAGAGAGATGTCTAAATCTGGGAATGGATTTTATATTTCCAGCGTAATATCAAGGGCGAGCAGGTGAGCTTCCTGGGTTTTCATTCTGCAGACACCTAATCTTGATCTCCCTGCACATGTGGATGAGGGAAGGAAGTCAGACAGTATTGAAAATGTGAAAGAATTAGAATAAGCTTGGCATATCTTTTTTTTTTTTTTATAAAGTTCTCAGATGAACATCCCCAAACTAATGAAAAATATCTATTACCTGTGTTGACAAGAGTTTGGAATTAGCAAGGTTTAAATTCATTTATGAACACATATTACATTTACACGTTAGAGGTAAAGTATCAAACATTGATTTATACATTAGCAGCTATGCATCCTCTTGTGGTCCTCATGTGTGTGGGTGAGAAACAGCACATTAAAGTGAATTCCCTCCATATGGTTTCATTTTCATTGTATATGTTATTCTTTCCAATACACTGTAATGTAATGCTACATAACTGCATTCTATCCTGGGCTTGATATTCTGGGTTTAAAATGTAGAAAAGAACTCAAACAAAAACAACAGAACACACAAACAAAATAAGGCTAGAGCTTACTATGGAATTAGTCACACTTTTGGGTTGTCCATATGTATTTATTTTGTTTTTGAGGGACTAAGAATGAAAAACAAATTGATCATGTTTGATCGTGTTTGAACAATGAAGCTAAGCCAGTTTTGTTTCAAGAATAATATCAGGGGATCAGGTACAAGATGTTTCCTTTCAGAACAGCCACCACGACTGGAAATATTTTTCCCATTGAGCATGTCAATTATTACAAAAACGTTCTTCTGCAGCCACTTTTCAACACCATGCTGAAACTCCATGAAAATCTTCTCTTTTTTTTCCATTCATAGAGCTTCTTCACAGCAGAATTTCACCCAGGAGATTTTACAGGATTTCTCTCTTTAATGAGGCCCTTGAAAAGCTTATTTTCCCATCTGTGGCCTCTCTAGTTCCCATTCAGTTAATCAAATTACACAGCATCTTTAATCTCGCCTTATGAGCCAGTATATTAACTTAAATTCTTCAAACCCTGCAGCAATGAGTGGGTGAGATCCATAAACAGCACAGGGAAACAGTGCTTTTCCTCCTTTTTTGACAGTCAGGCACAGTGATGATGACACCACTGATGTATCTTTCACCACAAACAGCACTCAAAACTGATATCTACTTTCAAATGGAAGAGTAAACACATTTCAAAATCACTTTCAACAAATCTTTTAACTAGCTGCATTAATTTTTCCAAAAAACAGTGATGTGAGTGCAAGAACAGAATGCGGCTGGGGGACTGCTCCATCCCCATAGGGTGGAGTTATTAATGGATGCAACTGTTCTGCCAATCCGTTAATCGCAACCACGCTGAACCACATCATATATCAAACAGCCTCACTCAGACAGCCAGCAAGCCAACCAATCACTCAACCAGCCAGGCACTGAGGCAGCGAGCCAGCCAGCGAATAAACCAGCTAATCAAGATGCAAAGCAGTTACTAAGTCAGGTAGCCATTCAGCTAACTAGCCACACAGCTAGTCGGACCGACAAAATCAACCATAACAATGCTAGATTCCAGTCTGCCTGTGGAGTCAGTCAGTCAGTCAGCCAGTCTGTCTGTCCCTGGCCCGAGCCGGGAGAAAACAAGCAGTATGCAATCTGTACACCATAAACACAATGTGACACTTAGCACCGGGTTGAGCAAGATTTATCACACACATTCTTGGCTCTTCAGTTAATATACTGCACTGCTGTGACCCAACTTTCACTCCAGGCTCTCCGGGAATGATTCTGTGACACCCCCTGCCCCTTGCCATTAACATCTCGCTCTCTCCCTTGCCAGAATACTTTCCAAATATCTTACAAGTAGTAAATCTGTTTTTGGGATTAATACTGGAGCAGCATGGCATTTGAGGACTTCTTGTCAAAGCCAAACTAAATCTCTCTAAAGCGCAACCAAGTTCTGGTTTTAAGCTCTTCATGTATTAAATAGTACGTTGGTATTAATAGGGTTCTACGAACATGATGGGGGCTGGATGAATAGTTCGGCCAATATGGGGGGCGGGCAGGGTCACATGTCCTTGTTGTTATGGAGCTAGAGATTATTTTTAGGTGCACATATTAAAACGTTTATTTTTCCACTCAGGTTTCACTGCAGCAAATTAAGCTGCATATTCTGACTTGGTCGTGCACATGACGTATGCTAGGGTCTCCTGTTTTAAACCATCAGGTTCTTACTGCATGACCCAGGAAACAATAAATCACCAAATATCAAATGTCAGGAGATATTAAATGATGACATGTTATCCTGGTTGTATTAGAGGGAACTGAAGTTGTTCACAGGTTGCTTCGAGACAGGCAGCAAATTACTTTTATGCATGCTGTTATAGAATCTATTCATAAAGTGGAACTGCATTTTGAGATATTTATCTAAAACTAACACATTGCTTTGTTAAAACTGAACAAATAAACAGTTAAATGTTGCCATGCGGGCAGTAGTCGTGTGACGGGTCCGTGTCACATATTTGAAAAACAGATTGTGAACACATGTTTGGACCGTTGGAGAATTTGTCTCACACTGGAATTCAAATGCTATATATTCACTCGTTTGGGAACCTTTCCAAAATAAGGATAGATTCCATTCCACATATCATTTCCCTTTGATTCTTTATTTGCCTTTCTCCACTTCCCTTGATCTATGATGGCTGCATGCTCTAGCTGCTTCAACTAAAATAATGTCAGTGTCCTGGAGAGACTTGGAATTTTCAAGAGTCAACTGGTCCATGGAAACTACCAGGATATTGAGCTTAAAGACACAGATGAGTTTATTTATTGAATTATGCTAAAAACCAACAGTCATCCTATGCAGTTATTAGTAATACAGCAATGGCATCAATTAACTAAATATTACTAAGTACAATTATTGAAATGGGAGATAATACTACAAATACAGTGTCTTATTTAAATGATTTAAAGTAACAAATGATGATCGAGAAGAAAAAAAGATATGATACAAAAAGAAACAGCAAAACGAATACAGAGGAATGACTCTGGTATCACCACTCATATATATTTCATATAGTTTGAAACTTCTGTCAAATGTATAAATAGATATGCTACAGAAAGTTTATGTGGAATAACTGTGGATGATCTAAATATAAAAAAGGGGGACTTGTTTTCCATAGACTGGTGTGCCAAAGATAATCTGAGGACACTAAGGAAAGAAAGCTGAGATTGATGTGTATATATTTTATTACTTTTAGGAAACATTTTTTTGAAAGGGTTACCAACTGTTGTTTTGTTATGTAATTACAATATGCAGACATCTAAAGGAGCTCTCAATGTATTACTAACATTTCTAAACAAGATCTCTCTGAACAGAAGCCTGTTCTTCAGTGGGACATTTTATTAGTTTATTAGTGACATTTGGAAGATTATTTAATATACTATGTTACTATGCTTGTAAAGCATGTCAAGGGGTTACAATTGTTAACCATTTATGGTCTTGGATAATACATCTTAAAATCGTATAAATACCTTCTCCAGTTTTTATTTAGTAATATTTGTAAAAAAGAAAGAAAGAAAAAGTTATATACGTGTAGACGATATTCAGTATTCACATTTGGTTTTATTTTATATTTATTTATATTGTGTGCTTATTGGCACTATTTATTTTAACGAACAATGCATATAATCTATAGCTATTTAGCTTTGTTAGTTGTAGTAAATATCTGTGCATTATTTCCACTTGTGTGCAGTCAAAGTGATTAAAACTCACTGATCTCCCCCTAAATTCCCTTAGCACCACCAGTTTTACCAAGAAGGGCAATGACTTCCTGTTACAAAGCTGGCGAGATCTGTCAGCCTGTCAGTAGGAGACAGTGATGGAAGGGATTAAGCACTTTGCTGACCCCAGGGCTTCCAGCAAGATCTCTGTTGACAGGGTGTAAGTACACAAGTTAGATCTGGTCACTGTAGTTTTTAGGAGTGATTAAACATTTAAAATAAGATTGAGAGTTCATTTTCCCCCAAAGATTTTACATTAAAATCAGATGAAGAAATAATAGCTTGTTATTTTTTTACCACATGAACTAAAGGAGAAACACAAATTTGAAGATAGTTGCCCTATCTTTAATGTTGAATCAAAATCCTTGTTGAAGCTGAGTGTTAGTCTCTGTGTCCAAAATATAACTTAACTCCCGTGTTGACCCAAGATTTGTTTCCCACAATGTCATTTGAGAGCAGCAGGGAAAGAGTATCACTCTGCTGTTGATATGACAAATATAGAGTGGAGCCTTGAGAACGTAGCATAAAGGTCAGCCAGAGTACAACCGATAAGACTGTATACATCCAAGCTATCAAAGCACTTTAAAGATGCCCTGTGCATGGTAGCATGTTACGTAAGCTGTTGCCTATACAGTTAAGCTAATGCTAAGCTATTCTCCTTGCAGAATGTTGGCCTCTGGGTAAATAAACAGCTGAAATGTGATACTTTATTAGAGTCACTTGTTTACTTATCAGTTTTCAGGGATCAAGAGGTCGGTTCTTGTTTGAATGACCTTTGCAAATCTCATCCTCTTGGCAGAAAATGTCAGTGTTACATCCATTCAAGCACCATGTGGTTGCTTAATCTGGACATGTTTATTTATATATTTTCACACAATAACTATCAATGTACACCTTTTTCTTTTTTTAAATTGAAAGGTAACCAAATCTTTTTAGAAAAACAGTAACATCTCAGATAAACTGCACACATTTAGACACAAAATATTTGCGGTTAAATAAAATGAGTATAAATAAAATATTGGAATGAATAGAGAATTATTTTCTGCAATTTCTTTGTAAAAACATAAAAGGAAGAAAAAACGTTTTCCCTCGATTGAAGATTCAGGAAAGCAAACAAAACCTTCCCCGGGCAAACATATGGCAATAGAACGGCAGAATGGAAATTAGGCCAGAATTATAATAATATTTGTGGCCAGAAGCCTACAGAGGACGTCTGATGCAAAGCTAGTAAATAAATGTTTTTCTCAGGTAGGAAAGCGTGCAGGTATTTATTTCATTCAAATGAGCCACTGTACAGTTTCTGTCTCTCGTCTCATGTGTTCTTCATACAGTATGTTTGTACACATGCTGAGCTGGTCACCTGGCCCAGAGGATTAGAATGCTAACCAGTTTACATTCTGCCCACAGCTTTTGAAATGATTCAATTTTCCTAATCTTGTTTAGCTTTAGAGTATGCAGCTTTGAGGCAATGTGGCATCCTTTTTCAATCGTGGATCCTTTGAGGACATTTGCATATCTACATTTTGTACTGAAATTCAGGACAGGCTCTGCTTTTCGGCCCTCTAAAAAAGCCAAACTAAGAAAGCAATGCTGGGTCAACCTGGAGGCTTAATATATGTTTGATGTGTAGAGATAGCCACCTGCTTTTTTCCTCTTACTCCAGTTTCTGAGAAATGCTAAATTCCCTCTTGATGTTAATGGGATAGTCTGCAATTCTTCATTATTCACATCCTCACATGAGGGAAGGACATTGAGTTTATTCCCCCAAAGTAAATGGCACGCATAGTGTTTTTTGAAAGTAAAATATACTTTTAAGATTGAGCCATGAGACATAATTGCTGTTTTGTTTGTATATTCTTTTTGTTTAAATCAGGGCATAATATTTGACTATTTACATCTTCAAAAATAGAAAATGAAATCTTTTATACTTAAATAACCAATCCAAAAAAATCCACCCAAGCATCTGACGTTACCGATAAAAGTTGTTTAAATTAAATGTAAAGATACTAGAAATGTTGCAAAAGTGCACATTCATGTCCTTCAGTGTTTCTTTCTCACAGACTCAGGCTTGCTGCAATTACCTGCAAGAGTTAACGTGCACCGATCTGTAAAATAATTGTGAAGTGCTGAGAGGTTTTCCATTCCAAGTGGTCCCCAATGAATTGAGTGTTAAGTCCTCATGGCACGGCGAGGCAGAAGACATTGGTTCCTCAGATTTAGCCAGCAGGGAAGCAGCAGCGGACTAAATGAAACCAGATTTTCTCCCCTGTTTGTGCAACTGTTTGGTTTACTAACTCTTCACTGTAACTGAATGTATGTTTTGTATTATGATGTAGTTGATGTGACAGTGAGGGTTTCAGTTTTTGAGCATTATGTTTGTTCACTTATTTATTTTTGTTTCACGCAACAATACACTCAAACAAGAAAAAATCAATCGTAGATGAAAAAAAAAAAAATTAATACACAAAAAGCAGGTTGTGCTTGACATTCATTTGTTATGTACTCCTATCTGTTTTAAAATAAATGTTCTAGTAAAGACATATTTTATTATAAATGATTTGTTTTAGTAATAAATAGTGGTTCTATCCAAAATGCTCCTTTTACAGAAAATGTAAATAGATACTTGTATTTGTTTATCAGTGGAGCTTCTTCTGCTGTAAAGGAGGCATGTCACAGAATATGAATATTGTTTTAGAGTCTTTAAAATATGACATGAAAAAGAAAAGATGAATCCTTCTAATCCCAAAAGACCATCTTGATCTCAGAGCTTGGATGCTCACTGTGAATCGGCTGAAAAAAGAAAAGTGTTAAAAAGGGACAATAATCGCTTCTCCATTCGCCGCTAGATGTATGTGATAAAGCGAAATGTCAGCAAAAATACTAAAGCCGTATGTCAGCAGAGCAGGCTGACAGACGGGAGGGAAGAGGTAAACATTTTCTATCATGTCCGACAAGGTGTTCTTTTTGAGATTTAAAGATCACTGCACAACTTTAAACATGTTTGTCACTTTTTACTCTGACGCAGGGAACTATCATGGGCTTCACAAGAACTTTATCGGCTCAGGCTCAAGGTAAGGGAGAGGGGGGGGGGGGAAAGTCCATTCCCATTTATCTTAGCCAGGTTCCCTTCAAAGGCAACAAATAAATTACAGTGTACATTTGATACAAATTGATTTCTTAACTCAAATAACAATGTTGTCCCCCCGGTCAGGGCCATGTGTCACTCAGTCGCCAGTCTGAGTGAAAGCCTCAATCTGTCTCTGTGATAGAAATAGGGCTGACACATCTCCACCAAGGAATGCTAATCACGCGAGCCTGGCCTGGCCCTTTGTGGGCAGGCAATGATAAGGAAAATCAGTTTCCCCTCCTGTCAGACAGTGGGGCCTGTGCCCTGATCGCTGTCTGGGAGGAAACAAGCCATGGGCCTGGAAGTTACTGTCCTAGTTGTTTTGTTGTCTCGGTGTAGCTACATGACGGAGGAGAGAGAGGAAACGAGAGAAGAGGTGTGGTGAGTGAAAAAGGGTGAGAGAAATGGAAGGAAGACAGGAAGAGACAGAGGTGACAGGTGGAGGAGTAAAAGAAAACAAGAAGGGAAGAGAATGAAGAGCGGGAGAGTCAGAGGCAGAGATCAGGACGGATGCTGTGGTTTGAAAGCCTCTGCAGCAGCTGTAGCATCAGAGATGGAGCTGAAGTGAACCCCACTGAATATCTTGAGCCGATCTTATCAACGGCTGGGAGAAATGAGATATTGGCAGGAGCTGTTGAGTGCTCTCACAGCTGAGCAGGTTAATAGGGTTGGAAGGCAGGCCACAGGCTAATTGGATTTGCCGTGGCTTGATAAACAGTGGCAAGCCTTTTTTTGCCAGCCAAACATACAGGTCGACTTCACCACCCACCCCCACCCAAAGCCCCACTTCTCCTCCAAACCCCCTCCATAACCACAACAACCTCGGAGAGAGAAGGCTATTTTCTTCCCCTTATTCCCAGCAGGCCAGACTGGAGGGTCTGTTTGTGTATCTCTGCGTGTGCGCTAGTGTGTGTGTGAGTGTGTCTGTGTGAGTACATGTGTGAAAGAGAGAAAGAGAGAGACAGAGTTGGCCATCTACTGATTTTAATCAAATACCATTTAACCTGTCTGACCTCCAAGAGTCATCACACATGGCCAGATCAAGCAGGGTTGTTCCTCTCTCTTGCTCAGCATTAGAGCAGCGGGTGTAAAGAGGGTCTCTGTGTAGACTGTTATTTCAACACCTTTTCTCTTACAAGAAATGCTGGTTTCCACATCAGCACCCTTTTTAATCTCAGATCAAAACAAGTATTATTTATTTGATAAGATCCAGTCAGAGCACCATGTTGGGGGAAAAGCCTTGACACTTCAAAGAGGATCAAAAGTCATTCTTAAGTTGAAAAGAAATATGTACAGACCAAAGTCGTGTGCAGAAAATGGATGTGTGAATTGAAGTCATCATGGCAAATACGACTAACAATATAGAACTAGAAGTAAAGACGTTCTCCTTCATTTGGTGTGTTCATGAGCTTTATGTTCCAATTTGAAGGCCACAATGATATCGTTTTATTTTCAAGAGTGTTCAAACAACACATGTATAACTGTTTACGAGTTGAATGTATGACTTGACTAGAATTGTCCTAGTCGGGAACTCATTCATTTGATTATTCCAACATGAATGGAGCAAAAATGTTAAAGAAAGGTTCAACATAATTTGGGTATCTGCCCCAGGAATGGATCTGCTGCAATTTTAATGAATTATTTCCACTAAGTTTCATGAAAATTGGGGGATGTCGTTTTTTTCTGTAATCTTGCATACAGTCAAACAGGCTAACACACAGACCAGCCAAGCCAAAAACAAAACCTACTTGGCAGGGGTATTAAAGGAATAACATAAAAAAGGCCGTTTTAATTGTAAATTATATAAATACAATACTTTCATGTAGTGAGGTCATTAAATGGACTTTCTCCTTGCAGTGACCAGGTTTGATCCATCTAGCTGAGATAGGGTTTGCGCAATGAAAAGCTCATCTGGATGTTTTTGTTTTTGTCTATAAACCATTAGCAAACATATAAGTGACACTGTACAAATGATCCAGTCAGATTGTTTATGTGCAAAAACCTTTGCCCAGCGGGAAGCTCACATCAAAGACTACACTTCCCACACTCCCAGTGAAAGGCCGTCCAATCAGCAATACAAAATCCATAGATCTTTGTTTGAGTGTACAAACAGAGACTCCTCTGACTAACTTTTGTTCCCACACTTATTTTGATCATACTCTAGTAGGTGGCCAGCGTTTGATTCTAAATGTTTGTATATGTTTTTGCCAATGTGCTGTGTACACTTGCACTGAAGTGGGAAGTGGGTCTTATGTGGTGGAATTATTTGTACTTTGAGTGTGAGGGCGAGGAGGAAAGCGTATCCATCAAAATCTATTTACAAGGCGAGGGACTTTGAGGAGCATGCGACACAGACAGATTCAATTTTTTTTTTTTAAGGAGTAGTACCAAGTGTGAAACACCCTGGGGTGTCACACTGTCCTCATTTATATAAACAGCCCCAACCGGTGGATAACTCCTCTGCATACTTGGGTGTAGCCAGATTGGCTTAGTTAGTGAGCCCCCTACACAAGACAACCAAAGGAAAAAGTGTTTTTGATATACAGGGGGAGAACAAGAGGACAGTGCATCAGGCTGCCTCTGGATATCCATTGGCAAAAAAAGAAAACATCAAGGACTAAGACAGCTTTGAAAGGAGAAACTAAAACAGTGATTGATGTGGAATAGGATGTTGGACGTCAACTGTTGGACAGACTGCATTTGGTAAAAGTTCACAAATGTGCAGATAAGTCCCAATGTAAACCCAGAGTGAACCAGCCAAAAGAATGATAATGGCCTTCGGGGACAGGCAGAGTACTCTCTGTTTGTAAAGTCCATTTGTGGACGGATAGGTTAGTAACATTAGACGGACAAGGCCAATTTTATAGTGTGTGTACATTCTGTAGGAAAAATTATATCAGCCCTCTCAGGGAAGGATAAGAGCACAGAAAACAAGTCAGAGTTTGCTCCTAGGAGTCCAGTTAAATGGACACAGTCTTTACATTATAAGAAGAAGAGACAGAGAAAGACAGGAGACCAGAATATGGCGCAGGAAAAAAAAGAGAAAAGGAACGGAGACTAAGAAAGAGAGACAGACTATGCCTTCATCTCTTTATCTCAAACATTGTGGGTGACGGCGGGGTTGTGAGAAAGGCATTTGGCAATGGGCCGTCTCACAGACTGAATTCATCAGCCCCTATAACTTCGACTTGCCCATAAAGAATTTATGAATCCTCGGATAGTAATCGGCTGCATCCATTTCCTGAAGAAGAAAGGACAACTGATGTCTGTTAAACAGCCCAAAGGGACTGACCTCCACTCCCATCTGATGGGTACAGAGGATAAACACACACACACACACACACACACACACACACACACACACACACACACACACACACACACACACACACACACACACACACACACACACACACACACACACACACACACACACACACACACACACACACACACACACACACACACACACACACACACACACACACACACACACACACACACACACACACACAGGATGGCTTGTATTTGAAATGGTAACTACTGTATGCATTGCTTTGTTTCTATGTGCAAAAAGAAAACATTTTCAATTATAATGGAAATAATGTGCTGAAATAATTGTGATTCTTCTGAACAGTTAAACTCAAGAATAAAAACATCAATAAAAGTAACAAAGAACTTAAAATAAATAGCTTTAAACATATATCATTGTTATTAATTCAAAGGTGCTTTATTGACGTACAGGAACATATTTTATAATATTAAAACAATATACTGTATTACCATTGTTTTATTTTATTTATACGTTTTATCTGTACCATCAATATATTGTCTGTAGATAATTATAGCAGATACAGTATGTTTACATCCCCAAACTTACTCAATACACTTAAACCAGTTGTACACTCTCTTGTTCTGCCTTTCTGTGTCTCCTTCCTCTTTCTGCACCAGTAGGTAGCAGATCATTACACCCTGAAGTTGTTTTTGGGCCTAAAAACTCCTTCAGGTTTGGGATATGGCTGAGCATGTAGCGGACAGAACACAAGCGCCTTATCTGGCGTTGCCTGTGTTTTCACAGCTGACCATTGCCTTCTTTTTTCCTGACTATCGTCTTTCAGCCTGTGCTCGGATTCCATTCCTCACACATCAGAACGGAGACATTCATCTTAAGGATGACATCTGTGGTGAATTTCTCAATAACCTAATAGTCATTCGGCACAGGAGAGGCTATGGAGGGGGGTTATGATGGTGGGGAATAGGGGATTATGACATATCAAATGCTAAAACCCTGCTAGGTGGGTGTGGGGGGCAGTTGTGCATAAAGTTCAAATTTGGTAATTCAAGCTAATGTGGTTTGTGGTCCTCCAGAGGCTGGACCATAATCCATGGCATGATACATTCAAGCCCAGATATGTAATACGTTTTACCAAGGCCATAGGTTCCATATAATATCATTAGCTTGCAGTTAACACAATAATTCACAGGAGAAGCAAGTGTTTGTTTACTTTCCTCGAGAGAGAGGGCCGTTAAAGCCAAAAGTAACACCACTCCTTACATTGCAGGAACACGTGTCATGCACTGAAATGCTTATGTGAGTTTAACTACCATGGTAAAAAAGTAGATTTCTTCTCTATCCTCCTCACACCAGACATGCATCAATTTTTCGAGCCTTGTTCGATTGTACACACAAATTACAATTTATAAAGCTCTCAAACGTGCAAAAGGCCACACCTTGACACATTGTCAGACAACAGTGTTTTATGAGAACTATCTTTTGCCCCGACACCTATATGTGATTTGTATCTGCCATGATCCATATGGTGTGGATGATGTGCTTTGAAGAGGTCCATCAGTCAGTTAATCTAAAAGAAAATAGTAACGGCAGATATCTCCCTCTCTCCGAGACAAACCAAAGGGTGAGTGAGGGAGAGAGGGGGGATTCAAAGCAGAGCAAAATCAGCTCCTCTCAAAGATGGAGAGGGTGGTTTAGAGGGGGGATTAAGGCGCTCCCTCACTGTGGAGCCAGCTTTTATAAGGTACATCATATTACTTCAGCTTCACACTTCCATAGATATATCATCATCTGCCTCCCACCAAAGCCTGGCTGTTATGCCTGCGTATTCTGTCTCAAACAAGATTAATACTTACACACTTGTGTGTGAGGAAACATAGTGACAGTAAGCTGACAGTACCTACTGTATGTAAAGCTTACACTCAATTCAATATCTTGTTTAATGTGTGACCCTGTGGAGATCATACACTAATGCACCTCAACTCCGGATCAGCTCTTCTACAAAAGCTTGTTTTTGTATACAGTTACATAGTTTAAATCAAAGGTAATGTCAATCATTATTTCGAATAAGTGAGAATTGTTTTTAATGAAAACATTATGAACTGAATATTTTGAATAACCTTGTGACTATGATGCTATGTACCGCTGATGTAGTGCTATGTCTTTTTAAAGTTATTGGATGCCCTTCACAAGAACATGGGCAGAGACTGAGATCAAGCCTACTGTGAACTGGGGAGTCTGTAACTGCTGCACAGCTACCTTTCAATGTATTTACAGCAGGCTGTACAAAGAGGAATAATACACAGGATGTATCCAGGACTTCAGACACATTTTCGGTCATGAGTTCATCCCCCAACTGAATTATGAAGGACCCCTTTTTTTTGGTAGCACCAATTAAAAAAAAAGAGAAACCCGACAACAGTTACGTGAAAAAAAATAGATTTATATTCTTTCAAGTCAAGTCAGTGTCCTAGAGTAAGATTAGGGCTGCTGTGAACATGTTTGACAAGTCAGTTCATTGCCTCGGGAGAGTCCCCGGGCAAAATCCATACTCTGAGTCCAGGGCTGCCTTTAGAAGCAAGCCACGGAAATGATTAGTGCTGCTCGGCTGAAAGGCACAAAGGGGCCCGTTGGCCGGCCCTGAAAGTTTCAAAGTGAAACCGGTACACCTTGTGTCTGTGTTAATTGATCACAGGCACATTATCTTGCCTGTTCAAGGCTTAATTTGCCCTCTGAATCAACACCTTTTGTCGACTACGGCAGTCATTTGTTGAAAGGGGAAAAAAGAATAGCTACAGCTTAATCATTCCAAGCAGGTGTGAGTCCCAGACAATTTTCTGCTCCCTTTTGTCATTTATTCTTCGTCTACAGGATGTGTGTTCAGAATGTGTTTCATTACACAGAGAGGGGTTTAGCAGCCCTTTTCAATGTGAGGAATGAACATTACAGAAAACAAAACAGGAGTGGAAAATGCTACTGTAAGAATGTGCGTGTGTTTTGCAATATATGAAAATATTATGGTTAGATTACTAGAGGCTAAAAAAACATCAAGATCCGGTATTGCAATAACTGTATGTGCTTATGTTTTTAAATAAATGATAGGTGTAAATAACAAAGGCATATTTTCTATACACAAATACAACACAATGCAATCAGTATTTCAACAATAGGTATTTCTATTTAATCTAGGCTTTTGACAATGCATGCATCGGTGCCCAGAAGATCAGGAATCTATGAATACATAAAGTCAGGAAAATAATATGACAGAAAGTAGCGTAACTTAAGAATGAATCTCTTGTGTAGCTCACCGACAACTATAATACATTTATACATTATTTGAAGCGATACATCCCAAACCTATTTTGCGTTTAAAACATAAACAATGTTGAATGCTGGTACACCATGGATGTTTTTCAAAGCTTTGTCAAAGGGATATGAATTATTTTCATTCAAAGTGAAATAATATTGCCACCTTAGTGGAATATTGATGGGTTGGATAACCCTTGTCCCCAAGTCCTCAAAATAATACATTTTAGATGCTTCAGATATCCAAAACAAAGTAAGCTAACCCGACATAAATTAGGGTCAAAGGATTGTAAAAGCTGTGGCAGTTTTTTTGTTTCTTTTTTCTCTAGTCAGAGAAGACCGGGTTCTTATGCACGGATCTTGGTAGCTTCATATTTGTTAGTATTATCTGACTTTAAGATATGCATTAGTGTGACCTGCAACATTAGAAAAAGAAATAGTTTCAATCCAACACTTTTAATAATCTTTTTAACACATTTCAGATTTAATCAAAGGGGTCCAACTACTGATTGATACATAGATGCACAGCAATGAAAAACATTTTTGGGTGTTTAATCATTTATTACTTTCAAATGTTGGGGCTCAAATTCAGTTCAACTTCAGGCCTCTGCTATCTTTCCTGTGCTCGATTTGTGTGTCTTTATTATTAAAAAACCTGAATTTCCTTACAAATGTATCTTTTTTATTGAAAGCACATGTTTTCCACCTAAGACACAAAGGCCTTTGACAAGGTGTTACATTTGTTTGAAAAAGTGACTCATAACCTTATTCCATATGACATGGTTGGCTTACTAAAGTCGACAGCTCACTATGTATTTACTTTGAGATAAGAACATTATCAGCTTGGTGTCAGTGCAATAAGGGTGATTAGAAGACATATAGTACAAACACTTCTATTTTGACTTCAGAAACCTTACCTCCACCCATTTGTAGCTGCACAAATCTATCATAGGAGGGCATCAGCTGAGGGAAATGTGTATTTCATTTCAGTTGCTGTCCTCATTTTTAATGGGTAGCCATCCAGAGAGAATGAAATGATTGATTTTTGTCATCCTGAATGAGTATAAATGAATCCATGAGGAGGAGGTGGAAGAGGAGTAGCAGGAGAAGGAAGAAGGGAGAGGGTGGGGGGGGGGCTTAGCTTTCCTTGCACGTCTGGCTAGACAGAAACTCAGCAAACCTGTACGGCAGTAACAGGGGGAAAAGTATAGTGTGTGTATGACTGAGAATGACTGTGTTTGTGTGCGCGCACTTTTCACACGCACATGCGTGTTCCCTTATACTTTGCTTCTAAGGTTACCTAATGAAATATTGATGGTAGATGTGGGAAGTGCGGGGGCTGGGTTGGCGGTGTTGGAACTGTAACTGCTGCTTCCTGTAGCTTGGGACATCTCTGTCACTCTGGATCTCAGTGAGACAGCCCTGCCCTAATTTAATCTGACTTTGAATGAGTCTGTATCACAGGAGGTAAATAATGTGAACTTACTTCACTGCAAAGAGGAGCAGAGAGAGAGAAGAAGAGGATGGCGATGTTGAAATATACAGCTGAAACATTTCAAACGCATCACAATCAATATTTAACACCACCTGTCATGGATGTCTAATATATACTTTTTAAATGTGACAGAACAATGAGCTTACTGTACATACGATACAGCAGTGCTCAGGCTATTATAATGTTTGACTGATGTTATAGTGCAAGCGTGACTCCGCTAATGGACTGGGATACATCTCAGGATTCTTTTCATGATTAGATGCAGCTTAGTAGTGTCTCAGAAAAAAGAGAGCGAACTGTGAACTGTGTGACAGTGACGAGCTGCTCCACAGAGTGGCTGCTACATAATTACCTGCCTCTGACACCATTTAGTATGTCCATCTTACCACGAAACCCGAGGCAGAGGTCTTTTAATAACTATCACGAGTCACATTGTTTGAATCAAGACTGGCTTTGGAGATTTGGCTTTGGTGTTTGCAATGTAAGGCTATGAAGGCGCTACATTCCCTCACTAATGATCTCTCAAAGCAGCTGCATCGGTAAAGGTTATGGACAGAGTGAAGATCATACAAAGCCTATTTATCTAATCTTTATAATAATGTACAATGTGCATCTAAACACAAGCCAGTGAGTGTGTAGAGTAGACATTCAATTGGACTGGAATTGCTGTTTCATTACTCTTCTAACTTCATTTCACCAGCCAGTTTTCCAGTTTGCTGTGTTTTTAGCTGACATGTTTTATCCATGTCCTTGATTCCACTGTGTCTAAATAGCTGGATAAATGAGAGTGCATGGGCCAATAGCTTATGAGTTCCAGAGCAGAGCTGGGAATAATTGATGCAGCTCCTGTGAGTTCAACCAAAGGATATGGAGATGTTTTAATATATTGAAAATATAGCAAATGCAGAACACTATTTCCACTGACCAGCCAAAAATATTCTGAATGACATCCACAATAATTACACAGCAAGTCACGTGCAACTGGCAAACAAAATGAGACACATGCTTGTGAAATGCGAACATCGTGTTTTGATTTGTTTGGCACCCACAAATGCCAAAAAGTCATCTCAGTACTCATCTTTGCTGTGGAGATATCTAAATGTGCCAACCTGAGCAAAATTAGGTCTGTGGGGAGTGGGAGTAATTTTTATCTCGTCCATCATTTTTTGTGTAGCAAGCATTTTGGAATAATCTCCTAAAAAAAAGAAATCGACTGATTTCTGTTTTCAAGTGCTTGTCTATCTTAGCAAGCCAATCGTATAGCCTTTTAAGCTTCTTTTAAGAAAAATATATATCTAACTCATCCATTTTCACTCACACACTCCGAGACATCTTTTCACAAACCAATATACGGGGAAAATAGAATTAATAGTTTATATTTATCGGGCCTCTTATCGGACTGGCAAAATGTATTCGACAACAGTAAACACTGCGTTTTCCCCTTGCTATCTCTGCTAACATGATGACGGCAAGCGTGCACTAATCTTGTAAAGTCAACCTTTTAAAGGGAAGAGGCGGCGGATGGGGCTGGGAGAAAAAGGGCCAGACGGACAGCTATGTACAGGATTGTATCCACACTAGGAGCTGCCCCTGTCCATATCCAATGTAAGGTTATAGGAATATCATAATCCCTCCTCTGAGCTCCTTTGCGCGGAAGATGATGACTAAATTTCCAGTGTCTTATCACACACTCCCAGACTGGAACTAGTACAAGGGGTTCTGAGGAAGGAACCCAGCATGAAAAGTGCTGGGGATGAGATGATCAGATTAGCGGCTATTGGATTTGTTTGTGGTGGTTGCAATCGGAGCGAAGCAGGCGTTGTTCAAAATGCCCATGGAGATGCAAAGCCTCCACCGATCCTTTCACCCTTTAAAAAAAAATATATACTCTTCTTGGGGGGTTTTCGGGAGTGTAATGCGGGGCGCTCCTTCAGGGGTAGGTGGGGGTTGAGTTGGGGGAAACACATTTAACACCTCAGGGTCTTGGAGAGGGAGTTGGGGGGAGGGAGTTGTCTATTTTATCAGGTGGGTGGATGCTGGACTGCTTCACGCGGTGAGACAAGTGGGACTGACTGGCGGTATTCAGCGGTACAGTTGAGTGTCGAAGGCTCTTCAGAAACCTCACCTGAGGCACAGCGAGGCATTGTGGATTCAGGAGCCTCTCCTTTACCATGTGAGGGGCTGGATTGGGGAGGAGACAGCATGCGGCTCCGCAGATGCCTCGGAGGAAGCCAGGAAAGGAGGGAGGATGAAGAGGGGGGGGCGAGAGTTGGCTGTTGTAGGGATGAGCCCCCCAAAACCCAGATAATGGAGCACAAGAAATGGTGTCATTGTTCAATTAGACAGGAAAGACATCCAAGTAAAGGGATATTCTGTATCGAAAAAGTGCCTTTAAGGTTTCAATGGCAGTATCAATCACTGTAATGACTCTAGGATAGATTCCTAATGATGATGAAGTAAATACCATACATTGTAGTGAGGAATGGAGGCTATTTCAGAGGGAATTATTACTGGACTCCTGGGAAAAGACTCCTTGAGAGGTCATACAGTTGAAGAGAAGGAAACCCTACAGTGTACCTTTTTGTATTGAGTGAATACTTTACTTTGTTTTCTTGCTTTTTTGTTATATTTAATAATGTATATATCATGCTCGTGACATTTGGATCAGCATAATACAAAACTCACTTTTAAATCACCTTTCAGCTAGAGTTCAATGCACGACTCCCTTAAGAATTCAAGTCTTGCTGGCTATTTTCCCACATGTTTAATTTTGTTAAGTGACGCAAACGGATGTCAATACTGGTCTGTACCACTTACCTTGAATACCTCGTTTGGACAGCAGACAAAGACATGGCTTTGCTTGTGTGACATAATACAGCGGTGCACTTTGTACCCCTAAGCCAGGTCATTTCAATAGAGAGAAAGCCACTGAGTCAGCTTGGCGAGACAATGTCGATAAGGTAATGGCACAGATCAATACCAAAGATTTGGGCCAGATCTTAATTAAAGAAACAACTGCTGATACAAATGATGTTTTCAATGTATTGATATTGCGGGGGGCAAAGGGCGGGCTGGCTGTAGCTGAGCAGCTGATCAATGTACTTAACATTAGCATTCCTTTTCATCATGTACCAAGATCACTTAATTCCCCTTCTCTACCTCTTGTTCTTTCACTCTGTCATTCTCTCTCTCTTGCTCCCCCTCCAAACGCCTTTTCAGAACCATCTGAGGCAGCCCATGCCCCCTCCCCCCACCTTACAAGGTGAACTTGAAGGTCTGCAAGGTTGTGCTTTAATGTGTCTCAACTTCCTGTGGTCATTGTGTGTTAAACCAGAGAAAAATCAAAGACACCGTTAAGACCAACAACAGGATTCTGGCATCAAGTGTATAAAAAAAATCAATTGTCTTTCACACGGAGAAATACACTCTTTCAATTACACAATACTAATCTTCTAGGAAACGCCATTTCTCTTTCTTCAATCTGCAGGTTAATGATGTCACATCATTGAAAGGGGATTTCTGGATTACTCATAAGGAATTTTATCTTTTCTTTGTATTATTCCCTTGTGTATTGTTCTTTGGAAGAACAGGTTGAAAGGAGGAGCTTGTCATGATTTAGAAAAATGAACAAAAACCGACCCCCGCATTGTCAATTTCTTATGCAGAAACCAAGACAAGTCTCTGTTGTCTCCAGGCAACAGTGAAAAAATAAAAGAACTTCAGACGCCGTAGCCTCTTGTGAATGGTAAAACAATAATTATTAAAAGGGAAGCTGAATTGATGGATCCCATTAAAGCTAACACAAAGTCTCCAGAGGCCTCGCAGCACAAACAGTCCTAAGTCAATAGTGTGATTCCCCAGGTATCCCTGACCAGGACCCAGTTTAAAGAGACATCAATCTGGGATGTCAGTTCCCAGCTAATGAAGCTACAGCCGATCAATATTCAGGATACAACTACTACCTTAAATGAAGTACTAATGCTTGTAGAGATCTCACCATACAGGCTTCCTACGGAGAAGTTTCGTCTTCACTGACAGTCCGGTGAAAGACTCATCAGTTGCTACTAAAGCTGTTTGAATATGCATTTATGTTATGTTTAAAAAGGAATAATAAATAAATTATTACTAACAAATCAAGCCTCTTTCAACCATTGATCCCCAGAGAGATTTGATAATACATTTGGTTATATGTTCCAGTTACCTGAAAAACAGGTTTTAAAATAAAATACAATTCTGAATACAAAAACAAATAAAAATGTTATCTAGTATATACAGTACAGTACTACCAAAATCCTAATATTTGTACATTCTTCACAGTCCATATTTATTTAGTTGGAATTCATCATGTCATCTTCTTAACAGGTGCTGCTCACTCGATACATTTTAAGCATTACACTGTTTTCCTCAACATTCTAAAAAGAAAGCAGATAATCGTACACTCCTCAGCCCACATTTTCTACCACTTTAGGTGAAAAACTGAATAAATGTGATGAGCTGATGAATAATGTATAATTGGCAGCCTAGCTATTCCTCTGTGACATGCACATTCTGTCCAAAAGCTCAGATTTTTTTTATTCAACAGTCTCATTTGAACCTTTTCTCTCATGCTTTTAGTTTATGCATCGCATGTTAATGCTACTGAAAGTTTTATCATTCCCTTCCATTATCCTAATGCATGTGATACGTGAAAGCTCTCTAAATCATGTATTAGGGCATTGTGCTATGTAAAACAGACAGTGATTTCACTATTTTGGGGGATAACAGGGACATTTGTCTTTGAACTCAGCTGATGCTTTCAAATCAGAGACATGGTAGAGAAGGTGCATTAAATAGTATAACAATTGAAATTGTACATTTTATTTTTTATTTATCAAGATTTGTTGAATGCACATTAATCAAAAATAAACCTCCTTGTCTTTCATTGTAGGCCTGGGATATCGGGATGTAGTTAACAGCTGGCTTATAATCCTGTCTGCTAGTAGAAAAGGAACATCACATTTACATTTCCACCCAAACTGAATATTCTGCATCAAGTAACAAAACAATGAGATTAAAGCATCTGCCATCTAAAGCAATGAAAGCAGTGTAGTGGATGTAGTAGCTCAATCATTACCAGTTAATAAGGGGACTAGGTGTGGTAGAGGATTGACTGACACCCTAATACTGAAATCATTTCCACTTTTTCCACCGTCTCCCTCTCAGAGGCAGGGAATTAGTATTATCACATCAAAGGCTTCCTTTAAATGGGTATAAAAATCATTTAAACAGACAGTGGCGGTGATTATTCAAACTAGGTTATTTGCCGGGGAGTGTATGTAATATGGCATCGTCGTCAAGACAACTTCATTTCCCACTAAATTGCTGTCTGTCACCAGAATAAGTAAATTTGCCACTGTTTTATCAGCATCATTGTGTCAAGTTAGGGGGATACATCAAACAGTCAATCTGATCAACAGGAAATGAACACACAGTGAATAATGCAAGGACTGAAAGGAGAGAGGTTTGGTCTGTTGATGTGCTGAATGCAAATGTTCCCCCATTTTTTTATTCTTGAAAGCATAAAAAAAGCTCTCATCTTCCACTGAAATGTTGGCTTATCATTGTGACACTATGACTATATTTATTACCTTTTACCTCAGTGGGATGACAGATAAATTGAAAATGCATAATGATTCTGAACCTAAATGTGCACAAGCATATGGGTTAACACAGGTATGAATAAAGGGAAGGCTGGCTCTTTGCCGTCGTATTGATACAGTGACCTTGGGTAGTTTTTCTGATGCCAAAACAAGCTTTTGGCTAATACTGAGGTAAAATAATATCAGATTTCATCAGCTTGAAAACATTACCAAATAAAACTATTCAATAAAAAAAACGTGTATTCTTCATAGAACCATTTTAACCTTTATCCACTATTGCCTTGATGATAGTTTTTATATTTGTTTTACTATTGAAAGAATGCGGAAACCTTTTTATATGAAGTCTTTTTTTTATTTCCCACGTGTGTAGCCATCATAAGGCTGCTATTGGCACTGGTTTGCGTTTTCCGTGTGAATTGAGCCCATATTTCAATGTATGTGAGTGAGCACTTGCCAATGGTGTAAAGTACATATTGAGATACAAAAAAAAACATTTAACCAATTAACACATGTGCTAGTCTAGTAAATGTCTTCAGCCTCGATATAAGTATCAATGATCAGAGCTATCATCACATTTTGATTCCACTTACTTGCTGCTGTTTAAGTTGAATCTTTACCTCCAACACATAAATATGAGCTTGATAGGATCGTTTAACCGCAGGATTCCAGTACGTTAAAATTACTTTTTCTTAAACTCAAGAGAGAATTGTGATACTGCCCATAAGATAGGGTGAGAGAGAGGGGGAGAAAGAGGCAGAGGCAGAATAGGAGGAAAAAAACATAATGGAGTTTGGAGGTCTTTTGTGGAGCTGATATTGTCTCTTAGTTTGATGTTTGCCTTCGGGATAAAAAGAGCTCCTCTGGAGTAACAATATACACCAAAATAAAGAATTGAGCTTGAAAGAAAAAGGGACAACAGCAATAACAGAACAATGGTGCACAATGGCAGGTATTTAACTGCCCTAGGAGAAGAGGGATGGGTTTACGGTCATGTCTCCCAGAATAACGCCTCACAACTAAGGTCACAAGAAATGTTTCCTGGCTTTTCAAAAGCTGCCCAGATTCATTATATTTTGAGGGGATCGGGCCAGAGATTCATGAACAGAGCTTTACCCCCCCAATTAGTCAAAGTCCCTCTGAGGCATTCTCTATCTTGTGTTGATACATGAGGCTACGGTGACAAACTTGCCCTGGGGTTAGGTGATTCAACTCCAAAGTGAGTTCAAAGCACTCTTGTTAAACTTGGAACACAATACCACGCTTCCAAAGGCATAGGTACACCCTGAACAGGCAGTGATAGCCAGACGCTGTATTAGAACACCTAAACACTATAGAAGGACATGGAAGAGGGCATCACGGCATCACTGTCCTCAAGTTTAACTGCCAATGATGATTGCTTGACAACGGTAAACCCCAACTAACCTGTCAGTGAAGTGAAACATTTAAAACATTTCTTGTATTACTTTTTATTAGGCCAATTTTTACAACTACTGGAACCAAGCATTGGAAAGCATTGGAGAGCCTCTGTGTCTAGTTTATGAAAACAATCAAATAATTGTTAACATACAACATGTAAGGCCCTAAAGCTCAAATCTAGCCAAAATAAACTATGCTTTGAATATTCCAACAAATATTTAATTGGCTATACTGTAGATAGAGTTTCCACATTTCAAACTTTATATTGCCTGAGCTTCATGTAAAACCAGAACTGCCTAAACACATGGCCAATATCACTGTAATATGACCAGTCTAGAGAGTCGCAAATCTTGTTTCTTCCTGGTATCAAGCCCCAAAGGTAGTCCACAAACTGTGTTATCATAACCATAGCACTATAGGTCAAGGTGGTAGTATTTCATTGTTCTACACAATTAGTTGAACGACATGTATTGCTTTAAAGTAAAAAATCAATTGTTTTGTTGAATTTGAAAGATACTAGCTCTACTGTAGCATAATAAGAATGTGATAAGTTGTGAAAACGTAGGTTCAGATATACAATTCCTTCATAATGTCCGGCTGTTACATTGTAAGTGAAAGGAAAAACAACAGAATCAATATTCTATTCAAGCAACTTATAGAAAACCAATAATCTTTTGAAAATAAGTAGTATAAATGTTAGGGTGAATGCAGGGCCTTAACAATAACTTTTTATGTTTTGTTTTGCCTACATTTAAAAATATGTAACCATATGTGTAGCAGATCAGAAATGAACCTTTTAGTATGAACTTAAAAATCACCTATTTTGTCATCAAGTATTAAGACCTTGGTGTATTTCTAAACTAATATGTAGCTATCTCTCCATAACAGAAAGATTAAACAATTCTTCACCTCCAAAAGGTACGGGTCCAAGTCTAATCCCATTTTCCTTTCTCATGATTGTCTAATAGAGTTGTCAGGAGAGTGGATATTTTTTCGCCATTCAAAACTGCTTTTTGTTTATCTCTATCTCAAAAGCTTTCTACTCATCAGTGAGTAATTCCAGACTGTACCAAGATGATAGGTGAGTGAATAAGAAACATAGCCTGGAGCAAATAAAGAAAGTGGTGGAAAGAGAAAATAGGAAAAAAAAAAATATATATATATGTATAGAAGTGGGAGCAGTGAAGAACGCAAGGAAGATAAATAAGACAGATACTTTGTTTCATTGTCAGTGGCACTCCAGGGTTATTTGAAGCACTTATTTATGCACTGTAAGCAGAACAATACCGGCGAGCAGAAATGATTAAATACAGACTCTTCAAGCAATAGACATCTCATTGTGGTGGGCCCTGGCTTGCCACTGGGCCAGCTTGATAAAAGCACTATGAGCTGATAGCTGATACAATTTGCCAGCCGATTTGAATGGGAGAGACTGGGAGGAAGGGGCTGCGGCTCAGTTGGTCTGTCGCTGACAGCCTGTATAAGCTATAATAAAATCATTAGAATGTAAATGCTTTATTGCAAAATAAGAGCCTCAAGCTAGGGTGACATTATCTGCCGCCACCGAATGAAAGTGCCGATTAGCATTCCCTGATTCAATGATAGAAGCAACTTATCTTTATTAAAAAATGTCCAATCGAGTCTTCATTTTTCATGATTGAGTTTTAAGCAAATGTAATATCCAGTTCAGTTTGTGTATGAAATGGGTGGGGGATTAGGGTGGGGGGAGCAAGATGCCCCAGAAATAATTAGTGTACACATTTCTTCCCTACATGTGTTTCATAACCAACAAATTGGATTTCATATTTGACGTGTCACTATCTAATACATTTGCATGAAAATACGGGGCCCAGTTTACAGAATAATTACTGAAAGTGTACACCTCTTTAACATGTGTCTCATAAAAATGAAATTTGATTTGTTTGAATGTGACTATCACGGTGTTGCCAAATAATTGTTGTGGAATATGAGGGTTAGACACTGACTTGATTTAGATATTCATATTCGTGACACGCACACATTTCGAGTCTTTAAGCGGGCCATTGCTTAGTAGGCAGACAGTCAATTCTTATGCAAATAGCCTGGTACTGAGTACGGATATAATATGCTGTAGATCAAATGTCACACTGGGAGTAAGAGTCTGTGTGATATAAAAATGGCTGACTTACATATTGTTCTGTAATATATGCTTCATCATTTGATATTCCTATTTAATCTTTCAGATGTAATTCCCCCAAATGTACAACTGTGGGGAAAGCTGGTGACACACAATATATCCTGTGAGTTGTTTGAAACATGTCACGACTCTATAAAGCTGACATATGTATCTCGTGTCATTCTGTTCTTTTTTTCTCAAACTGCTTTATCTTGCTCTGCATTTTATATTCCATTTAGTAACAAACTATGTTAAGAAAAACCTTTTAAAACAAGTATAATGTTTTATTAAGTAATGAGCAAACAATTACTCTGTAATAAAAACATTTGGAAATCGGTATGAGGAAAAAAGGGAATTACAAAGATTCTGAAAGAAACAGAAAGCAAGAAACAGTACTCCTGTTGGTAATTTATTGAACGTGAGAGTGAATTAATTAAACATAACCATAATGTGCCTTTCCACAATAAGGTGCCTTGTGATATCTTGCATTTTTAACTGCAGGTCCTTAGGGGGGGACCCTTATCTTGTCCCACTATTTATCCCTGTGAACTCAAGGACATGTCTCTGGGGTAGCATGAAGCCCTGCCCTGCTCACTCGCAGCCCTTTAACCGTCAGCGTTGTGCTCAAGAACACGGATACAGGCCGACGCTAACAGAGCCAACAAGATGCCTTCCAACCTGACAAGACAACGTGTTGCTTTCAATTGCAGTCAATGTCAAGGTTTTCACACAGAACATCCAAGATGCGTGCTTGGGAGCACTATTGTTAAGAGCTCAGGGTAGTTCAACACAATGCAGTTGTTATGGTGCACCCTGAGGATTTGCAGTGGAGTTCATATGCCCCCTCTTATAAGGAATCACCAGGTCATACATCTTGTGAAGTAAATTCAAAATCCCAGACCTCTGCCCCATTCATTGAAGACAAAAGGGGGGACACAAATTGGTCTAAAAACACAGTGTAAAAAGAAAAGCTTACATTAAACTCAAGGGGACTCAAGGGACCCGGGCCAATCGTTGTATGCGAAGAAGAATGGTAGTGGAGCTAGGGACCGGGCACTAGTAGATAAATCACTGCCATCATGCAGATTTACTGTGTTGGACTGAAAAGATAAATGTGTAAAAAGGGTGTGTGTCAGAACCCGTAGTGCAGGGCCACACGGTAATGCTTGGTCAGTAATTGAACTCTGCTATAATTATCCTGAGGAGATAATATTAACTTATAGTCTTTGCGTGACAAAGGAGCTGGTCCATAATTCATTTGCTGGATAGGGTGATGGTGCTGGATGGCGCTCGCTCTCACTGTCCCTCTCTCTCTCTTCCCTCCGCCTGCATTGTGTTACTGAAATATGACGGCTCCATTTTTATCCTGTCACAATGACAACTGATGGGCTTATTTTCCTGTGCCCCCAGGGGATGATGAAATAGTAAGCAAACATTCTTTCTCAGGAGGAGAAGGGTGCTCCATCATAGTGGCTGGGGCCGCCACCACCGCTTGTGTTGTGTGGCAATAACAGGAGGTTATGGGATACAATACACTTGGCCTCCTCCTCTTAATACAGAGGGCCTTTGCAGTATACTGCCGCTTCTTCGCAGTTTCTGTAGTGTCGATGTTTGCAGTTCACTTCAAAGCTTTCTATATTTGGTGAGTTTAATTATATTTTTACAAATGTTGCAGTCTAGACTATGCTTGATTAGTGTCACTTTTTTGCATTTGCACAATGGCTGATAAACCATGTACATGGTCAATGACAAATACACTGTTTCAACAGATTAGTCTTTTAATCACTTTTCTATTTCATAAACTTCTAGTAAATTAGCTAGCTGTCACTTTCCCATGTTAAAATTGATGCCATAGATAAGTCTAGCTGATTTATAGAGAGGAATCTTGTAAAAACCTCAAACCCAAGGGCCCATTATTTACACCAAGCCTCTGCCGCTGTAAGCATACCGTGGCAAGGTTATGACATTTACAACAGTTCAAAATAAAACTGCCACCTTGACTCTTGCCGTCTGACAATATCCCATTCATCTCATCTGAATAACGAGCGGTATTGATGGACATTAGCTGAGAGAATGAAGCTGCAGGCACCTCAGGGGGCTGAACACTGTCAGCTCTTATTTTCCCCGCCAGTCTGTTAACCAACTGTGTGAAACAGCGGCGGCAATAACAGCGATAAGAGCAGTCCTCCAGCCGCGCTGCTGCTGCTACTCCAGAGTAAACACCATCAGACCCCAGTTTATCACCATGCTAACTGGATTTAGACAAAGAGCTACAACAGCAGCTTGAGCAGATATCCGATGACAACAATCAAACATTATAACAGCTCTCATTGTGTGCACAGTCATTTCCATTATTGATATTCAAAGGCGTTATTTTGAATTATAAATACACGGCTCTAATCCTCATTACTCCATTGGCGGAACGTAGCCGCCTGCTGGAACACCCACCTTGGTGTCTTGTCAAGTCACAGCCAGCGGGGGCTTTTGTCTCCTCGCTGTAAAGAGAAATGACAGTGTAATGTGATTTACAGGCGATCGCTTCAGCTCAATTAAATTAAGCCCCCAATAATCCATGATGAATGCACACCTACGCCACTCATTAGGATTCAAAACAAAAATATGGGCTTATCGTATCAGGGCACCATGGAGGGAGCACACCCTTTAATAGATGTGCTGATTCATTTAGTCATTTATGTCACAGTGTGTAAAGCTTCCAATGTCTGTTGGCTGCTAATGACAAGTGAGTGTATCAAGAATTCTGTTCCACAAATCCAGGAAAATAACTGATTTGGAGGCAAACCACCAACGCACAGAACACACAGCATGTCAAAAGAAATAATTAACACATGGGTTTCAGAATTGAATGGAGAACATTTGAACACACATTGTGCCCTTTGAGAAAAAAAGAATAATCTTAAAAAATAAACTGATAGATGTAGTAGGCAAACAATTGTGGTGTCTTTCACTTATCTTCTGGATGAATTATGGCAAACTGATTTCAAACATGGCTAAAGAGGAAACAGGGCCAGGCAGTGAATGCTCGGCCCTACATTTTGATTGACAGTGTCATATTTGTAAGAGGGTTATGAACCACAAAACAAGGGTTAAAGGGAAATTGACCTAGCAGTTGACGGGTGACTGATACATTGAGCTGGAGGTCTTTAATCTTGCCGCTGAGCTTACATGAAGCTTATATAACAAATTACAATGCCTACAGGGTAATACATCACCTGATGGATCTCCTTCTGCCTTTCTGTCCTCTCTCCTTCTCCTTTTCTTTCCATGAGAGACCTGCTATAGTCACTGGAATATATGTTACTGGTACTGTGTTCTTTAAATATGATCAAGATGGATGATGCCTCAAGCGGGACCAAATTGTAAAGCATTATTTAGAGATCTGATATTATTTTTGACACAGTTAAAAACACATTTGCTCACAGAGATCCAAAGATTAATTAAAGCTTTGGCAAAGAGTTCCTTGAATGACTATTAAACACATTTATTTAAAAAAGTGAAAAATACGTTATTGGACATCAGCAAAAAAAAGACAACGTAAATAAAAAATAAAAATCACATATTGCATAATGTAGCCGATATGTGTTGTATAAGTGACATTTAACTCCTTTGCACTGAAAATCTTATTTTCTTTAACTGTAGCAGTATTTATTTTAATATTCAATATCTGCATAAAATAAATTGTAAAATGTATTTTAAGCGGAGAGAAAATAATTGAAACCTGAAACTACTGTGAACCTGATTTCCAATATATTATATAATTTTTTCTGTCTAACAGAAGTTACAACAAAAAAAACTCGCAAAATGTGAGCCTGGATTACAAAGCTCCTGAAACTGATCCAATGTCAACATTCGTGGCAAAATTGGCTCTTACAGAATTTAATTGATTACGTTGTTTAGAACAGTATTGTAGCATTGTAAAGCATATTGGTCCATGTGGTTCAGCAGCAGCGAATAAATCAAAATGCTTTGCAAATGCAAATGCAAATTTGCACAAACATTTGAAACGCATGATCATACTGCTCTGTGATCTTTAATATTTTAAATGTCCATGATTTAAAGCAACATCACCATTGTGGCGCTTGTGAGGATGTTGGAATCCTGGCTTTCGTGGTGTTAAATGTTTTGGCTGAACTGCACAGTGTGTGTTCACTTTCACTTGATTCTAAACCAAAATACCAGACTATATTATCCTTTGCACCAGGTCCCAACACCGTCATTTCCCTTCTGAAACCCTGGCATCAGACACTGAGATATATACTCTTGATAACAAAGACTTTGTCTGCCTTAAACCATGTCTTGGCTGCACCTGGCGAATGATAAAATGTATGACTTCTCCGATAAGCCCACAAGTAGAACAACACTGTCCAGGTGCAGATTATTGGCGAGGTATAAGCCCCGTCTTGGTATGCAGAAGGAGGCAGATCCTTCCGATAGCTCTGCAAAAGGGATTCAACTTCAGCACCCCAGCTTTAGATGTATTCCGCTGTTCTGATCTCCTCAGACTAGTGTAAGGTCATAGGTCATCATAAGCACTCACCGCACTATGGTTTGGAATACGTCAGGACGTCAAGTTTTGATCATTGTTAATGCAGCTTTCTCAAATATCACAAAGTCTGTTATTATAAGCAATTGCAGCTTTAAAGTTGGATAACACAATGTACAAGTCAGAAGTTTAACTTTAGTCAGAGCTCTACAAAGGTTAGAAAGTTATACAAGTAGATGTGAGACCTTAACTGCCACGCTCTAAACTCCCAAAGCATCTTTAAACAGAAGTACTGATCTTGGATGATAACCTCTCAAACAGTAATTGGTGGTCCTGGTTCAGGGGCATGCAGTCAGCACTCCTATCAGCGAATAAAGCTGTCTGAAGCTTTTTCTGGCAGGCTGACTAATCAGGCGTTACCCACAGCCAATCCAAGTGCAACTTAAAATGGATGACAGAGGCATCTTAAGTTTCCGTTACCCTGGGACGAAAGCAATCAATTTAAAGCAGTGGTTTTAGCTTGTGAATGTCGATGTTAGCTTGAAGATGTGGAGAATGCAGCACTTATTGGTCCTCAGTTTTCCCTCACTATCACCATATGTAAATGCATAGAAGCATCATTGACTATTATACCCTTGAATTTATGTTAAGGATTTGAAATATATAATCATTTATTTCTCAGGACAGAGAAAATATACTGTATATGAAAGACTGGAAATGATACAGAGTTTAATAAGTCATATACCTAAGAACACTGATATCATAACATTTAGTATAACGTCATGAGTAAATGTAACCTGACATTCCTGCCAGTTCCTAAGCATTATCAGATTTCTGTTCGCTGTTAAAGACTTTGTCTGCAAATGTGTTCACCACGTGGCTGTCTGCAGCACTTCCTGCCATTAAGGTCATTTGAGGATATCAAACATGTCGACCTAAGGAAACAATCGCTGTCAGCAGGGTAAGAAATGAATACGCTGTTCCAAATTGGAAGTGGTTACAATAATGGTTAGGATAACATATATTATTATTATATATATTTTCTTTTTTGAAAATAAAAAGAAGGTGGACCTCCTGCTCTTCTACATTGCTGGTTATGCACATGTGTTTATAATCTGGCCAGCTAGAGCTTGTTCTCAGAAGTATGGTTAAGGTAAAAGACAGCAGTGAAGAATGGTTATTTATCAAAGCCATTATCACACTTTTTTTCTGCTGGCCATAACTATAAATCTCAGAGGTAGCCAATGCTAATACATCAACCACACGTCAAGAGCAGATTTTTCAACTTGTGAAAAAAAAAAAAAAAAACTTACATTAAGCTACTGTACCAAAAAAATAACATTACCACTTTAGTGTTGCTTGATCAAATAATCACAAGATTTAGTATTACAATTTTGTATCGGAACTGTTAACATTCACAATTGTTATAAGCCAATAGCCAGCCTTGACTTTCATTGTCCACATGAATTTAAAAGTACATGGAGTTCTAATTTTATTATATTTCCAAAAAGCAGCAGAACAAATATAAAAACATAAAGATAAAACCCTCCCAAAAAAGGTCACATATTATGTTTACTTCACTTCCTTTAAAATGGCTTTGTGCTGTGCAACAATATTATGTTGGTCTGCAGACAAAGGCCCACATCTCTTGAAACCAAATCCCACTCCCACCCAAGCACACGGATGCCCGGGACCATCTCTCTTACCCCCATCTCTCAACAGCTTTTCACAGGTCTAAGTATAAAATAGCGAGGTGCACTAACAGTATCTGTCCATTGCAGGATACATATAGAGGGTACGTGGAGAGGCTCAGGTAAGAACGTGCATCAATCTGTCACTCACTTCCCTCGGGGCGATAAGAGAAATTCCAACAGAGAGATAACGCTGGACATTCAACTTAATTCCGAAGGAGGAACTTTTCATCAGTGGGTCACATATTAGCTTTCAGGGAAAACTGAGTGCTGCGAGTCTCATTTTGTTCCCCTCCCCCTTTTTGCTTGCATTGCACAGTCCATGTAAGAATATGACAGCATGAACCTGAGTGCCTACAATTCCAAAGCAGACATGTACTTTTAAAAACTGGTCTTCTTATATATTTTTCCTTATTACTTATCACCATGTTTCCTGACTTGAAATAAAGATGTTAGATAACACAGTGACCAAACCCTTGGTAGTATCTCCAATATGTTGGGCCAAAATGTTACAAACAGCGTTAGAAGTTTTGAGGTCAACCAAAGTCGCCTTCAGGCTTTGCTTGGTTTTCCGCAGTATTTTTTTTTGCATCGGTCTGATGATCTGAAATAGCACAATACAGAACAGAAGTTGTTTTGATTGTCATTTTAGCAGACAAGAAATTGCTCTAGGCAGCTGTAGTACATTTTCTTCATTTTGCAAGCAGTGGGAGCTAAGGCGTGGTATATTTTTGTTCTCAAAACCAAACCCAGATTCCAGTAGAAGCAATTGAAATGTAGCATGCAAAAAGGGAGGAATGTTAAATCAGTAATTTGGGCGTACATGGCTTTGGTTAAAGTTCAAAATGTCAACTAATTTGATTTCACGAGGCACAGCTGGCGGTAAATTAAGTGCTAATCATTCACAAATCCTTCTCAGTCATACATATTATCCCAGAAACATGGAGGCTCTCCCAGCTGAATGGTTGCTCAAAGTGTTTTATTTCTGCATTTTCTGCAAAACGTTTTTTCATTACAGTAAACCTATAGCCTTCTTCACAAAATAATTCCTCTCTGCAAATTTCAGGATGAACGTGTTTTGAGTGTTTGATATCATAGCAAATGCAAAAGTAATAAAACAAAAATACCTGCCTACCCATCCCTGGGTATCTTTATGGTACATTTTGCTAAGACGTAGAAAAGGAAAATAAGGCAGTGAGATAAAACTGACATTGTCATGCGGAAGACAAGCCGTTCCATACAGAGAAAATTGATTAGCTTCGTAGTGCAGCAATAGCCCTTACTCAGCTAGGGTGGTGTGTAAGTGCTGGGCTGGCTGTTTCTTCTTTTTTTTGGAAGGATCATATGGATCAATACGACATGGCATATTTAGGAGACCCCTACACCATACCCTGGGACTAGAGAAGCAAGAATGGAGCCCCTCGCTGCACCTCCACCCCTTTCTTTTGCTGATTGGAGGGGGGTTGGGGCGGTGACAATAATAGCTGTCCCTCCCGATACTCCATACCCTTGTTCAAGTGCACGACCAGCCGGGAGGATTTTTAGATTGTGAATCTTTTATTTGGTATTTCTATGTGGCACTTGTCTCTCAGGTTTTCACAGGATGTTTATTGCTAGAGTAAGTCAGATACAAAATATGACTGTTGACCTGGGATTTAATGGCTGTGTTTTTGTTAGTTTTCTGCCAGGGCTTCTAACAATCAAGATGTCCCCCTGCAAACAAAGACTTATGGGCAGGTGGGGAGGTGAGATAAACACAATTAAAAGTGACAGCAGAAATATACTGTTGTTGTTTAAGATCCATAACTCAGTATTATTTTAGAAAAAAGGGCCGAAAAAGTGGAGAAAACTGCTTGTGATAAACACAGGCATAAATTGCAGGCTTGACTTTTCAAGCTTGTTTTGACTGATATTGTTTTAATTATACAAACTAAAATACATTTTATTTTCCAGTAACAAGGAACAGAGTAATTATTTATGAGTTGCCTTTTTGCATTTGTAAAAAAATATATATAATTATGGAAAAAATATACACATTAAATATTGTTTTATTCCTGCCTGAATGTGACAATGTTGGTTAGCGCCTCAATAACACAGCATAACACAACACCTTTAATAGCCACTATGGTACACATGCTGTGGCATTTAAATAGAATGAATGACTCATTTAGAGCACAAAACACAAAGGGGGACCACAATTAAAAGCTCATAGTACTAGTAAAAGCTGCTGGGGGCTGAAATTAGAGGTGGCACAAGGGTAATACATTTTCATTGGGGTCACCACTGCTCCAGAGGCCCCACTAATATATTTCTTTATCTTTTCAACTGTGTTAAAAACAGCTGTTTGGGGCTGTAGCAGATAATTCAAGTAAAGGTTTTTTGTCTATGTGGGCTAGCAGGGAGACAATGGAGACCCATCGATTGGAAGGGGGCTCGACATCCTGGCTTCTTGTCAGCTGAATAAAAAGACCATTACCCCTTCAGCTCTGGTTTGATATACACCACCCGGGAAGAAAGAATTAGGGCTTTTACTTCCTGCCCCATCAACCCATATATCCTTTTTTTCTTTCTTTCTTTTTTGTCTCTTTTCCTTTAGTTTGTCCTATAATCATCGCAATGTTTTCTACATTACCAGGGTGAGTTTGTGAAACAATAGACAGAGGCTAATAACTTTTCCCGGACCCGCAGTGTTTTGCCAAAGGGAAGAAAAGGGGAAGGACTGTGATGATAAAAGGACGATGGCCTCGGCCAAAGGTCAGCCACTGTGATCTTATTGTCGTTCCTTTTGGCCCTTTCAAGAAGAGGCCACTGTATTTCATTACCACGGGATGGAATTCAACCTATTTCTCTGAAGGCTTTCAAAGAAATAAAGGCTAATAAGAGCTGTGAAGACATGGAGTGATGTATTGACACCAAACTGTATTTGTAAAGTGTGTTTTTTGGCTGAATGATGTAGTTCATAAATCAGGGGAATAACCATGTATTAAATTGACAGATTTTCCGCATTTAAAGCCATGAGCCCTGTTGACTGAATTATTCTTTCTCTGAAAAAAAAGTTACATCCATTAACCTTTTTATTAAGAAGTTCAGCCATTTCACAGCCGTCATATTTCAGGCTTGTGTGTTTTCCACAAGATATTGGCTTCTTAGGATATTATCACAATGTAGTTTAAACTTTCTGGTGAAGATACAAATTGGCAACTTTCTTAGATATTACACAAAATCCATATAAAAATCCTCGCTCTAGAGAAAAGGTTACCTTAAGGCTAATACTACATTGTCATGCTGTTTGAGGACACAGCTATGCATGAAAACACAGCATGAGCCCCTACTTGGATATGGATCATGGCTCAGATTTAAGTTGATATGTTGCCCCTCACACTCCACCCCCCCTTCATCGCCAATTTGATTAATACATTCCAATTTTCTGAGAGATAGTTTTCTTACAAAGAAGAGATCCATTTCGCCCGCAAGATCGAAAGTTAGAAGCCACGGCATAATTGATGACCTCCCGGGACAAACGCTCTCATATTTATCACCACCTGACCTTTCCTCCGATGTCATCCATCATAAATTAAAGTTGTACAGCGGTGGCGTGGCCCTCGCTCCTCTCTCAGCACAACCTTTTGTCCAGAGGTCCTCTCCTCTGCTTCATTTGGAGCTGTTGGAAGGGAGCAGCTTAAAAACCTGCAGTTCAGCACCTCTGCTGTTCAGGGCAGATGGTCATCACTGAAAGCATCTGTCAAACTCAGGCCCCCTCACTAGTGGCCAGTCGGCTCCTTCTCTTCCCTTCTCTTATCCTCACCCCTTGTCTTGTCCCATTTCCTTTTTTATCATCTTATCATTTATTGTCCTATTAAACAGCTTTTTTCTCTTTTCACCCTGCTCATTCTATCAATGCCTTTCCCCCCTGTTGTGTTTGCTCAGGTTCATGTTCATGCTAGTTTTACATGAAATTATGCACAGCCGACTCACATCTGTCACAGTCAGTAATTAACAGCCTTTGAAAACATGAACACACACACACACAAAAAACTTGAATTGTAAGAAAGAATAAAAAGAGGTTTAAATTATTAAGAGATTCAGTTACAAATTCACCACATCACAGTCTGACAAGCACAAATAATACAATTATAATCAATAAACTCAATTTTAACTTAACTCATTAGTTAAGCTACCTCCTGAGAATATAAGCAATCCTGATGGTTCTGCAATTTACCTCCAGCATCAGTCAAAATCTCTCCCACTTCTCCCTTTTCCCCCTCTAAAGACCCCAGCCATACACACATGCACACCCTCCCCTTACTAAAGGCAGCTATTAATATTAATGAGAGGTAGGGCATTAATGTTAAAACTGAGCTTTAGGGCAGAGCCCTTATGACTCCACTGTAGTGATTAACACAAATCAATGGAATAATTTATCATTTGTGCCATATTAGCTGGGTGGATTTTTTTGTAATCTCCTATGAGAGGAGGTCAGTAATTATGGGCTAATATCTATACCAATTATGGATGGTATGCGTCTGGCTTAATGATGGGTAAAATCGGTATTGTATTGATATAGAAAACATGCATTTTAAACATCTTGTAGGATCACCCAAGGTCACATCGAGTCATTAGTCTTGCAGTGTTGCTACTCTCTTGTGTTTCTGGTTTCTATCAATGCTTCAAGATCTTACACTCAAGTAATTGGAAAACTTCAGAGTGGTAAAGAGCAAACTTGTTCACATCATTCTTATTACAAGCCACCAAAGCAGACAACATTTTCGGATGCAATTAATTCACCTTTTTTTTTAATGTTTTTTTTTCTCCGAGTGTCTAATTTCACTGTTTATCATAAACCCATTGTATAGTTAGTTTTTCGCTTCAAAGCACTTATTCTCTGCAAATTAAGATAAACCTCGCAGTCACGTGAACCTGCTCTTCAACAGCCTTTGAAAGGGGGCAACTGAGACTGAGCGACTCATATGTTTATACATTGTCATTCAGTGCATGACTACCCCGCACTCCCACCAGAGGCAGCCTACAAGTGACCCCTGAAAAGAGAGGGTCAGGGAGTAGGTCGTGCGGAATGGCTCGGCTGTTGGCTCCGACACTCTCTGACAGCTTTAAGTAGATCTCTTTTTAGCCATTTATTTGGAGTATCCGAGGGGAGAGAGAGAGCAGGATGAACAAGAGAAGAGCATGACTTCCTCCTGAAAGGGAAACTAGGACTATGATGCTGGAAGATAACTTTCTTTGAATGTTAGAACAGGCTCACTGAAATTAGACCTAACATGTACAGTATTGCAGTATAATAACTCTGTTTTGTGAGTCAGAAAGCAGATTCTTGTTAAGGGTTCTTATCCATCTGTTATTAGTTTTGACATATTATGAAGCAATTATCCTACATGACACAAGTTAGCATGTTGTAATACTTTTCCCAAACAGCTAAAGCTAACGGTTGCAACCAGTGTGTCTTCCCTGTGACAGAGCCTTTCCCAGGCTCCTGTGGTGCTCCTTAACATTGATCTCTTGTTGCTGAATTTGTCACAGGGTTATTGCCCTAGTGAGGCTTCTCTAGATGTCTGGAAAGGTCCAGAGTGAATGAAGTGTTAATGTCTTTATGGATCGTTCCAGTTGTTCTTTTGATTAGCAAACAGTTTACCCTAGCTGACTCCTCCCTCCTAAACAGTCAGTCCTCTGGGGATCCCCCATTTTTGCTGATACTCTTTGTGTCTGAAGTCTTGACTTTGTTTTTATTGCTAATTTGTATGACTGTGGTCATTTGGTTATTGTCAACAGCTATGGATAGACCTTTGGTGTTGAGTTGTGCTGTGATCTATGATCCCTAATAGTAGGCATATGTCCAGCCATCCATTTTCATAAATAATAGCAACAATATTCAAACAGTAGCAGTAAACAGTGTCACTTTATTTCCAAATGAATATTATAAAATTAATATTGTTCAGTAAAAGGGCAACATGGGAGGGATGATGTCAAAAATAATGAGCACAGTGGGTTACATTGCTCAGGTCAAAATGTCCACAATAAGCCCTATTCTGCTACACACTCATAAGACAGGCATTGATCATTAAAGTGCCTTTTGTTAGAATGCAAATGAGCGTCACAGATACAATGCACTCAGGCTGTAGATCACATAGTATGTCTCTGTATATATTAGCTTTAGATACCTAGATAACTCAAAGTCTAACAACACAGAGTACATGTGCGCCCCACAGCTGTACTGTACCTGCATTCAATGGAGTCCAGTCCAATACTCCCTGTCTTTTGTTGTATAATGCATTTTTATCTCCACTGCAGCAGCAGGCCATAGATTAGCATTATAGATCCTAATTTGAAGTCTTGTCACTGCTTCCCTTGTCTAGAATTGTAAGTGCAAGGGCTGCCATCTGCTTGCAATAATGAGCCTGACAACCCTGGTAAATGTGCTTTTTACAATCTTAATGGCTGGCGTATTGATCTTAATGGTCGTAGCGTTGGCTTGTTCTATCAGTCAGAGGGAAACAGTGGGGCACGGTGAGCAACACCACTCCGCATCCAACAGATTTGTTGCTCCTAGGCAGCTCTCATGGCCACTTCATTGATATCATTAAGTCGCCATATGTTTTGCTAATTTACCGCAGTTTTCGGATGCCGTGCATAATAAGACACGCTTACCGTGAACTTGCTTCTGACACTGTGACAGGCCGTAAAGAATTCTACTCTCTCCTCCTGCCTCTCCTTTGATTGTGAGTGTGTGTGTGTGTGTGTGTGTGTGTGTGTGTGTGTGTGTGTGTGTGTGTGGGGGTGTGTGTGTGTGTGTTTGTGTGTGTGGGAGTATTTTTTTCATAGGTTAAGATCCTTTCCTGGAACAGTTTTATTTATATATTTCCTCTATTTATTGACCTTTACACTAAAGCAAAAAAGTATACATATTAAAAGTTTGTGTCAGTAAGGGAGATTTACTGTTTATTTTGTGTTGGTGAACACTCTCTTTAATCCTGTGTTTTATAAATCCAATATTATTTCATTTGGATTCATTCACACATTTCATAAACCATAGTCATTTTTTATTTGCTGTTGTAAAAAACACACTTGTATTCACTTTTCAAAAAGGTAATGGCACACTATGTAATCAAATAGGACCACTAAGATTTCTACATATTATGCATGCACACATTTGTAAGCTCCAATTCAACCCAGCATGTTTGAAGTGCTGGGAAAGGATTCATCACAAAGTCTCATTTGTAACATCATTGACATGGCAATAATGACCCTTTGGCAGTACAGAGTAATGGGTGGCTCTGCCCTTTAACCCCAACCAATGAACACATTTAGTTTAGGCCGGCGCTCAGTGATTTATTTCTGACAATATTATGGCTTCTGAAGTCGTAGAGCCGGACACATTAGACATTGAATGGGACAATCATTAACTAGGCAGGACATGGTTCACTTTTACTCTCATTCCGCTCTGTGAAGGTATTTAGAATTCACTCACCTTGCAGATTTCTACTGGTTTATGGAGAGAAACTAATGGGACTACATTGACTGGGGTCCAAAAAGGTGTTTTCACTCTGAAGTTGAATGTTAAGAGTTTTCTAAATGTATTAACAGAATAGTTGTCTGCTAAAAACAATATTCTGTTCCCAACAAGTTGTTGCTGTTACTACTAAAAATGTTTAGTGTTGGATAGATAAGTTGTAATGGTTATGCTTGCTGTTAATATTCAACAGCTGCTTTTGTTGGTTTGTGAAATAGGCCAAGGATATTGTGGACACTGTGGATTAAATAATTTCTGTAATTTCATAAATACAGCATTATTTACACAAATGACTTTTTATTTCATGTCACATGTCACTTTGATTGTATGTTGTGATACATATTGATTGCAATTTAGAGAATGCTAAGTATTAGTGTTTCATTTCACTGATACAGGATTGCAGAAAAGACATGCAACACAGGGTGTCTTATTATAACCAATGGTCTCAATATTAGCAGTTGATAAAACAATATAAGTCTATTAATGCATGTATGGGCTGCAGGAAACACGATAACCTCCATAAGTAAGAGTTGAGGAGGTGAACAGTAAGCAGTAGGAAGAGAGTCTACCGAAGACAGAAAAAGTATGTGTGGTGGAAAATGGATAGACTCTTTAAGAGAGAACAGAGAGAAAGAACAGAGAATGGGCTTGGGCTTCTATAAACAAATCAACACATCTATCACCCAGGGCCTCCTGTAAGGGCCATTGGGTCACTGGTGTGTTTGCACCGATCCCATCACTCACTCAGAGTCGACAGGCCGGCCATTCCCAACCCACCACAGTCTGCTTTTCCAATCCAGCCAACAAAGCCCAGGCCCTGGCACTGTCTGTTTAGCTAGAGGGGAAAACTGTCAGGAAAAGTAAGACGAATGAGCTGCCCTGATTGACTATTTCCTTAGATACTGAATCAATGGGCTTATTATCACCAGCAATTACAGTACTAATACAAACAGATGCTTGGGGAAAGACATCTGCTTAGAGGGATGAGACAACTGGATTTCCAGTCAATAGAGTGAAGAAAGCTCTGCTCTCACTGGCCCTTAACAGAGGTATTTGTATTCATGTGTGACCCAGGAGCAAATACACAACAGTGCACACAAACACATACAACACACTCACACATATATAAATGACTTGGGATATTCATTGCAAAACAATTCATTTGACAAAATAATGCTTACACACAGCAGCAGCTTTCCATCCCCGTCTATTTGCCAATAACCAATTCAAAATGATACATTGCTTTACTTTAAATAACCTGTATACTGAAGGAAAATAGGCGTTATAAGTTAGTTGTAAGATACATTATATTAATTCAATGATAAGCGTGATTATAAGCAATTTTTTAGAAGTTATACAGTAGAGCCACTACTGGTATACATCCTACAAATGCCTACATTATATGACTTATACATTGTGAGTGTTTACTTATTTGATAAGAATATGTTATTTATTTTACATCTTATTGTAATGTAGACACTTTTTAGATTGTTCTCATTATTTTAAGTGTTTATAAAGTGAAATGTTCTTATTTGTTATTTCTCACCTGTCTATTGCCTTTCTTTCAATTACCTCTTTGTTTCCCAACAATAGCTTTGACCAGGAGAGCAAACATGGCCGCCATGTCATGTCTTGTTGAAGGGGAATAAAAAAAGGGACCTGTTTCGCTTCACATCCTTATTATGATGTGATTCAGTCCACAGATCTCTACACAGAGCCCCGACAGAGACACAATCATTTTTAACACTTTCCTCTCTCTCCCATTATCTGTCTCTAACAATAGCCTCGGCTCAACACCTCTCCTCCCATTGCTGTGACAGTGAAACCAGTCTATGGGGTTTCAGAGGGGAGTGAGGCATATCATTGGAGCTCAGGCCATGCAAACAGCAAGAGGGCCCATTCAGACCGGGCTCTGATGGACGTGGTGCCACTTGAAGAGGACATGCCTGACTTGCCGGTCCCTGACAACCGTCTGTGTTTGCCAGGTGGAGCATTGAGAGGCCGTGCCGTCCTTTTTGTCACGGTCTGCTCCGTTACCGTTTCCACGCTGCAGGGCCCTTGCTATATACCACCATGGCTAGCTCGCTCGCTAGCTCCACGCCTGAGCAGGTAGCCTCAGAAAGGTAGTCGTGCAGAAAGTTCCGTCCCCTTTCTCTCTTTCTACGCCGTTTCTCACATTTAATTATCTGATTTCTGCTCCTCCCATGGCTGGAAGGTGAAAAGAATTGCTCCTCACGCCTTCTTGCTGTGGAGAGGTGTTGATTGTTCTCACTAAAGCCCACAGTGGACCGTATGAAAGGACACCTTCTTGTTTCACATCACATATTAGACCGCTCTGCACAGGCCCAAGTGTTTGTGAGCACTGGACCTGTGTTTGGAGTCAATGAGGAGAGCATTTCAGCCGTGTCACCACAGAATTTCTGAGAGAAGGGGAAATCTTTATTTGAGGTCTGTTGCTCTGGAAACCACGGCTTTACCTCCTCCTTTGTGGTCGACCCCAAAACAGGATACTGTTCTCTATGAAATCGGATATCCCCTAATCAGCAGACCAGAAATGTAATCAAGCTGAACATGCATTGGTTATAAGGTTAAACATGCAACACTGACGTGACTTAGCAACAATGTTTATTGTCACCTCTCACATGTTATATCTAATAATTCAAATGCTCATCATTTGTACTATTGTGTAATTTCTGTATTATCTTTGGAGGTTTTGTCATGTAACCTCCTTTGGTTTCCTCCTGAACTCAGAGTGTAGGAGTGACCTAAAACACCAGCAAATCAGATGAATAGACCAGGAGGAAAATTAACCCCCTACTTATGTGGCGATTCCATTTGAAAATCACCTAATTATGTGATTATGTCATTAGGAATAGGGGGTTGTGTGCATTTCAAAAGCCCCCAGTGAGTCTGTCTGTGAAATAAAAGACGCAAAAGGACCTTACAGGTAATTAATCCATTTAACTCCCCAGCTCCAGCTCTACATGCCACAGCAGACAACACAGCGGTCCCACAGAACAAGCCGAGAAGGGAAAGAATGCTAGTGGATTGCTTTACAGGAGTAGCCCTTTGAAATATATACATAAATGACAAACGTGCCATTCTTCTGAAGCATGAGACGCATTGGGAAAGTCCATTCCCCCATCTTTTTCTGTTGTGAGAGGCAGACTTAGTTATGTGGCAGCAATTATAGGTTTATGCACTGTACAGGGAATATGGCAGAACAAGTGGCCGTACAATGGTTAATGAAGGCATGCTGATTGCCATACAGCACAGATACTCTATTGTGCCCTGTGAAGTGGACTTTTTGGTATTTCAAGCTTACTGAAACCTAACATTTTAAAGTGCCCTAGGTTATTGCCATTCACTCTTAAAAGAAAAAACTTCTGATTTATATGTAGATATCACATTGCAGGATGGGATAGTTAAAGGGTCTAGCATACACACTAAATATCATCATGAGTGACATAATGGAAAGGCTTGTCTTGCACTTCAATAACTATACTTGTACATCAAGATAGAAACACACAACATGGTTTTAAGGGCTCAACATTTGTGTAACCTAATGCAATGTTATCATTTACCCACTGGGAAATTTATATTAGCATAGTTTATATATTTTAATAAGGGAGTAGAATTTCTCAAGGCGTGATTGCTGATATCTGCAGACATCTTACTGAGCACTGTGTTGCTTTGCACTAATACAGGCAAGTGGACCGTATTTCCTGGAAATTCAATGGACCCGGAATTTCAATAACATGCATAGATAGTCAATATTTAATTCCTCTAAATGCAACTGGTAGTTGTTGTGCAGCTCGGTTAATTAAGGAGAGCTGATTTATTGCAGGTTCGACATCAGAGCTGTGCCCTGTAAGGAAAATAACGACATAAGATTAAATTACAAACAGTTATATATTCCTACCATCGATAGGATTTATGATATAGGTTGCAATAGAATAGTGGTTGATAAATCTTAATGGTGCATGTTATTAATAAGGCCTTGAGGGAGGATGGTGCAATGTGTACAGTTTGATAATGTTGTCAGAGAGTATAACAAGAAAGCACTATGGTTTTGAAAAAGCAGAAATGCATAATAATTGTGATAATTCAAGGTAAATCATTGTAGTTAAGCTCTTCTTACATGTGGTTGCATGTGTAATACAATTAAGAAATAAAACCCAAACACACACAACTGTAATCCTATTAAAGCACTGTCCATGTAAATGTAGTAACATGGCATCGCTACAATAAAGTACAGTGAAGCCAAGTCTCCATTGAAGCCCCCGTCCTGCGTGCTGCAATAACTCACCGTGGCTGTCCTTGTCAAACCACCTAGCCTGAAGATAAATATGTCATTCTTTATGGCCCCCATCAGAGTCCTGAACAGATTCATATGAGAATAAAAACAGGATTCCCCTTCCCAGTAAATCCATCAGGGTGATGAACAGTCATTTAAAGTGAGTGCACAACTGTTGACATTTGACTTTATGTGTTCAGTAATTGTATTTGAGAATGCCCTCTCTGTAAGTCATATACTTTTGTAGAGTAGAGAAAGTGGGATGGAAACACCAGTCCATTGTATAATGACATAAGTAGAAATGCATGTGGAATTGTCCAAGTATCCAAAGTAAAACAAAGGTGTCACTGATGTTTACAAATGTTAATATGGCTTCCATTAGTTAAAATGTGTGATGGTCATACAAAAAGATGAGGAAAATGTGTCTCCCTTAAGAAAAGTTTGAAATCCATTGATCTGCGGTACTTAGCAATGATAAACCACCCCAGCCACAGGCCTCAGGGTGTCCGCAGGTGCATTTTAGAGCCAAGCTCCAACAGATTGGCAGAACAGTGTGGTGTAGGCCATTTGGCACAGACTACCGCTCACTTGCTGCTCCATAGGGAGAGACTTCACTGACCTTATCCCTCAAACTCTCCATAGACAGCATATTTCAAAAAACATTTACATCTTAACAGATTCCACATCCCATGAATGTTTAATGTCTTTAGCAAAGTTTTTTTATCAGTTAGACATTTTTTGTTTTTTCTAATAGAAAATATAAGATCCTGTAAATCATAATTTAACTCATATTTGCCACACAATCATTGTCTTTTCGAGGAAACAAAAATACAATTAAAATAATATTAAGTATTATGGCATTTTCTTCAAATTGCCTATCCATTAGCCTGTTTATTATGTCAACCATATATTTAACACAGGAGACTACAAACACACATATGGAGCTATGAACAGTTCCTATTCATAACAATAATAACCCAAGCTGACTGCAGTTGTATTTTACTAAAGAGGGAAATACTACCAGCGTTATTTATGATATGGAGATGGTTCCGCCTTTTATCTTCCATTCAACAAGTAGCACAATTAAGCATGAAGCCAAATGTTCCTTCAAACATTTATTTAAAAACAAAATCACAAGAATTTGTACATTTGAATAAAGTTTAAATGTATGTTATGTCATTAAAAAATATATTATGGTGTAATGCCTGCTGTATTGCCAGAACAAAAATGCATTAGCGTCTTGAAAACATCCTACTGTATAACAGGAGCTGCGTAGCTTCCAGAGGATTCAGTGGTGACATCAATGTCATCAGCAAAGTACAGCCAACATCCATCCTAGTTTCCGACTTTGTAAGGTCATGTCATACACTTTGTGGGTTTGAAATAATTCCTCCAACTTTTCTAAATACCCTTGTACTCTTTTCGTTTTGCTTCTCAAATTGTTGAGTCATTTTCTGCACTGCTTCCACATGTAAAAGGTTAAAAGGGGGTAATTGTAAAGTACAAAAAACAGATAAAGTTAGCCAGAATGGGGAGGCAGGGAGAACTAGGTCTGGTTGTAGAATAAGAAGGCACAATGTAGACAAGCTAACTGGCATTCTGGTGTGTCTGCAGTAAGTTAGAAAGGCAGGGGAGAGAGATTTCTCCTCTCCTGTCTATACTGTGCTTACCTATCCCCTTCACCTTGCAGTCTCACTTTATCACTAAATCGTTCTCTATCTCTTTCTAACTCTCTCTTTAACTCCTTTTCACTCACGTTCACCCTCCTGTCAATTCTGGTCCTCTTTCAATCTCCCCACCCGCTCTCCCTCTCTAATACTCTGAAAACGACTCTCTCTGCACCTCATTCTCCCCCTGAACACTCTCTCCAGCATTTACCAGGCAACCCTAGTGACTGCTGGGCTGTAAAATGGCCATACGAGGAGAAAGAGCAGGAGAGAAAGAGCCTGAGAGAGAGGTGTTAGATTCTTGACAGCGGGGTCTCCCATTATCTCTGTAATCTGGTGATAATTAGAATTAGTGCTCGGGCACCCCCAGGGCGAGACTTTCAATACCCCACAATGTCTCTAAAGGACCTGGAGGTATACTCACTCTAAAACACACACACTCGAGCACTCACACACACACACAATATCCTTGACCTAACCCCGCTCTGCACACCACACACACAGGCCCTAAAAAGCTTTCTTTCTCAGTGCCAACTATTAAAACAATATCAAAAACCCTCACACACCACATTTACCTTCAACCCCCAAATGCACAGTCACTCCCTAAACCCATGTACACACAGACACATACACACCACTCTCCCAAACAGCAACCCCCACTTCACCCCTCTTTCTCGCCCCTGGGCGGTGCGCAGCTGAAGGTAACAGTGGGTCGCTGGTGTTGGTGGTGTGGAGCTGAGCCTTTACTGCCCATTAATCTGCTACTAATTACAATGCTCAATAGACTCCAAAAAGAGATGTTAGCTGCCTAATTATGCTATCAGCCAGCTAGCCCACTATTAAAGGGACTTGATAAGTGGATAGGAAGCAATGAAAACCTGCCTGAACAGAGCAGAGTTATAGTTTCAGTGGCATCCTTGTCTATTTCATAGCCCTGCTCTGTGGCTGCTGCTAAGGAACATGTAGTTTATTTAGAGATTAAATAAATAAGAGGGATTAAGGTAAACAAATAAAATAAAATCATAATTCTTTAAATGCCAGCTGATTGGCAACACTCCATAACAGTAGCATGTTGCCTTTCACCAAGCATCAACAGTATAGTATATATTTTTACAGACGCAGCAACAGTAACAATATCTTGATATCTCCGAAATAGTGAGGTGTACAGTATGAACAGATACAGTAGAAATGCATGCAAGTACAGGTATATAGATGTTGTCAGGTACAGTGAATGCCAAAGGTAATAGCTTGCACATCACAAACAAAAACAAAATGTGCAGTTACCAGTTTGAATTCTGTGAAATATGCTTCCTTTTTTTCTATTCCTCCTCGGAACACTGTGACAGCTGCAGAATTGGAAAAGCACAGATGCATGATAGTACTTACTTGTTGATCTTATATCAAACAATTTTGTGTGGAAAAAATAACTTGGATACAAGGTGATCACCCTCTCCAACCTCCAATTGACCAACTTCTCAAGAAAAACACATATTTTAAATAAATAGTCAAGTATGAGGAAGCGTCTTTCATTGCCATGGTGGCATAGCACCATTCCCACAAGAAAAATGGCTGCTTTTGTCCAATGCAAAAAGCAGCTACCAAAGCCAATCACACAGAATTCACCATAAAAAAGAAATGGTTGTTGATACTCAAGGTGTGGTCGGCGAGTAGAGGCCTAGCCACGGCCTTTAACCAGTGTCGTCTGCCATGAAATTTTGTTTTGGTGTCAGTCACAGCCACTGTGACCCCTGCTGCCTCCACACAATACCTCCAGTACCCCCCAACCCAGCATGCAGCTCATTCACTGAGCCTCAACGCGCATTCCTACCATTCACTTCCCCTGGAGACTCTCTTTTCCCCTGTCTCTCCCTCTCCCTCTCACACCGCCACTCGCTCTCTGTTTCTACTGCTCCGTCTCTCCTCCTCTGTTTCCATCTCATGGACTGATTCAGAACAGAGCAGCACACTACACGGCAGGGAAGATCAGGACAAACCAGTACAGTAGTAGGGTAAAGCACTTTGAATAGATCAGAGAGCGACTGACTGCTTACACACAACACAGAAAGTGATACTTTGTGCCGTAAAACTCTCTCCATTTATTTTACTATTTAATTATGAAAGGGTGTTAACTTGTGTTGACTTCAGATATGCCAAAGAATAATTTGTTCTTTAACAAAGTGTATTATAATTTTATTTTAAAGATAAGACTTAAAAAACATCAGAAAGAGTTAATGTTCACAACAATGATTTGCCATTATGAATTCAAAATTATTATTATTATTTGTATAAATGTTACTGGAGTTTTCAACTATATCGAGGGAAGAGGCATTTGCTAGATTCACAAGTAAAGCTGCTGAATTGGAAATGAGGGAGACAATTTACTCTCAGAAAGCTAGATTAAATATTTGTAAAGTACAATTTATGAAATTGAAATATTTATTTGAGTATGTTGCTATGCAAATTACCAATGCCATGTAGTAGATTATAATAAAATCAGTCCAAAGTATCATTGCAAATTGTACATTTTTGTTTCAATACATCTCTATTTAACTACCAAAATAAATGTACCAAAACAATTTGACAGCATATTCCCAGCAATCCTTCTGTGGTTTCCAGAAACAGGGGGAAAAAAAAGATTTTGCTTTGATGCAATTCAAAATCTAATGTAATCAATACAAACCACGTTTGTAAAGAGGACCATTAAAGCAATTTTCAATGTCTAACAGACAATCAATTTACATGTTTGAAGATTCAAGTGCTGACCTAAACCAAAGTATGTCCAGGGAAGAGCAGGTTACTATTGATTTACTCCTAGATGAGCATGATGTCTTGTATTTTTCTCTGCAGGTCGTTGTATAATATGGACTCAAATTGACAAACTGGCCATTAAGTCACGGCGGACAGTGCTTTCTTTATTATGATGATTGTGCATTAAACTCAATGAAACATAAATGAAGAGATAAAGTAAACACTGAGCTAATGACCAGCAGCATTCACTCTCTCTGCAGGGCACAATTTAAGAATTCATTTTTTCAATAAAGTATGTTGAATGGACTGTAGAATAAATATGGTACGAAATTAAATTATATTAAGTCAATGCTTTGTTGGGGGGGAAATGCATTAACTTGTTCCTGGTACAGGTCATGAAAAAAAGGTGTTTTATACTAACAAGAATGAAACAATTTGACAAATTATACCACTTTACTTCATGTTGGAAGTGATGCAAAGAAAAAATAATAAATGATTTGCTTTTATACAACATGTCAACTATTCACATCAGTACTGATCACTGCTTGATCTCGGTTGGGAAAAAAAGGCTTTTTTTATACAGCTGCATTTTACAAAAGTGATGAACAGGAAACATAAACCTTAACTAACTGACTATCTCTCCATTTAGAAACACTTTTCTCTCTGTGTTTCACGCAGTCCCTCTCTCTCTTTCACTGTTGTTTGGAGATCGATAGAGTCACCTTGGTTAGCTATTTGTAGCCTCACGGTTGGTGGGGTTATGCGTGTGTGGGAGAGTGCTCCTGTGTGAGGAATGGGGTGTGTGTATGTGCATTTGTGTGTGTGTGTGTGTGTGTGTGTGTGTGTGTGTGTGTGTGTGTGTGTGTGTGTGTGTGTGTGTGTGTGTGTGTGTGTGTGTGTGTGTGTGTGTGTGTGTGTGTGTGTGTGTGTGTACAGGAGAAAGAGCACACATGGTGTGAAGAAAGCCATGGGGATCAGCATTAGCTACAGAGCCCTTTTTGCTCCTCTTTAAACTTGATCAAAGGCAAAAGTAGTTGAAGCCTATTAAGCACGTCCCTCTCAAATGTGCGGGATAAGAACACCGCATATTCAGAGGGGGCCCATATTCAAAAGCCATAGCCATTGAAACCAAAATGTAGTTTTTCAAAACACTAATGCCTTATAGTAAAAATGTGAAGGGGAAAATAAAGAAGAAAGTTTCCTGAAGGGGTAAAGGCCTGAATTCAAAGACACACCTTTGAAATCTTCAACGGCTTGATCCACACTTGCTAACTGGTTTATCAAAATCACCACAGCCATTTGCTGTGGTTGTCTGAGCTTATAAAAATACAATTTCAACTTCAGGGGAACGTTTTTGATGGCCTTTCAGGCACATTTGTATATATATATTCAACCAAATGCATGCTAGTTTCTTTTGAGAGTTTATTTTTCCCAGTTTCTACTTCATATTGTTCATTATAGTTTAACACATTTCCCTGATAGGTTCTCTTTTAGAAGGCCTGAATTGATTTAGCTTAAGGAAAAGTGTGTGAAACATGCTAAATATTTGAATTTCATATATGTTGGGATTATTCTCTGCAAACCGAATAGATTTGTTATTAACAATCATCAGCCTTACACATTAAATATAAAGGAAATATATATCTAGTCAAGCTCAGACTAAATTATATGTTAGTATGTGACATGTATAGTATTTACTTCCTGCAATAAAAAGCATCATAAACTACCATTTTACAGCTTTGTCAAGGGTCAAAGGGTTTGTACAGTAAAGAGGTTTGCGGATGAAATAGATACATGTATTATGACTTAAATGACGGATTATGAATGGGCGAGCGGATGTTATGTGGAGGACTAAACAGCGAGTGAAGAGGTGAGGGGAGTTCCTCATGCCACTTATAGCTGGTGTGTCTGGTTTCCCCATGCCTTGCACAGTCCTCCAGAGAGATGAATTAGAATAAACATATATAATCAGATAATTAGGCATTCACCACAGATCTCCACACACACACAAACACACACAGATATTCAGCTGTCTGCCTCGGGCTGGAAAAGCCAATGAAAGCACATTAGCAGATGTTTAAAGACAGTAGTGAGGGCAGAGGGGCGTGTGTTTGTTTTTGAGTTATAACCCATTTAAGATTTTATTTTTAGGAATCCATTTTTGTACGTGTGGGTGTTTTAAAACATTTGATGTGAAATGTTATTTGGAAACTATTTATCTAATTTATACAAAAAATAAAGTAACAGATTTGCTTCAAAGCAAGCTGAGCATTAACTTTATTAAACACACACGCACAAATTATGAATGTCAGCTACCTGTTCATTTTGAGAGCCACTCTAATCTTGACGGAGGCCATCCTTTCATCAGCAGCAGGAAAGTAGTGCATGATGTTGCCCTTGCTCATCCCACCCTGTCAAATTAATTAGTACCCATCATTAATTTGGTTCCAAAACTGGCTTTGACCTGCTAATCCAGCTCCACATTGGTATCAAATCAGCCGTGTATACCTGTCAGATAAATTCTCATATCCTGTCCCATTTCTTATTCAGGAAATCTGTCAGCCTTACCCCTTCTCCCCACAATGAAAACAATCAAGCAGGAAGGATTTGCGTTTGACAGTTATGACAAAGCAGAGGGGGGCTTGTTCAGTTTCAAGGTGGAATGACTGCACCCCCTAAAGGTCTTGGGAGGAATTTCACAGCAGCCTCAGTACACCTCCAACCCCCCCCTCCACCTCCACCACCAAGTTCCCAGACAAGTCACACAGAGAGGGAAAGGGAGAAGACAGAGGGGTGTTCGTGCCACCAACATCATCCTCTCCTCTCCACCACCCCACTCTCTTTGCCGGGGTGCTTATGATCAATTTTCCCCCAGATATGAGAAAGTTGCTCGCTCAGAGGAAGAAAGCAGTCAATCAATGCTACTGAAATAGCCCCACTCCATTAGCAGGCGGTAACAGGAGCTCTGCCCTTGCTTAGGGGACTTTGGCTCAGGCGGCTCCAGTCCCCGAGTCTCTCTCTCTCCTGTCTTTGGCTTACTAACTCTCTCCCCACCCCGCCCGAACTTAAACCAGATCCAGACACTTTTACAGATATTATGGCATATCTTCCAACAGCTCCCTCATTTCCGCCTCTGTATATCCTCCTACCTCAACACCCGCCGCAACAGTGCACCTTGTGTCATTTTAAAAGCCTGTTTGCTCCCCCCATCTAAACATTCTTGTCTTTGTCTTGCCAAGTCAGCCAGGCAGTCGGTCAGTCAGCCAGTGCCCTGTTTGCCTGCCTGGCCCTGCTGTCTGTCTCTGAAGACCTCTAATTGTATTAAAAGTACTCCCCTCTGCCGGCCCTTACACCCCGATCTTTGTGTCGCCGAAAGCCGATACCTCAAAGCTCCTTTTGTTTTATAAGGGGAAAATCGTTAGGGAGTGGACCCCGGGATCTCCACCTGGCGTGCATGCCTCTCTCAACTGCAGATTATTACAAGGAACATCTGCTCGGGGGTCACCAGCAGTGTCAGTTGGCATAGAAAGATAGGCAGCATGGATCATCTTCACTTAAGCCCTGCATCCTCCCCCGTTTGAAGTGTACAGCGCCAATGGTTTCATTCGGAGGAGGAAAGGAGAAAAAAAAAAAGGAAAAGTTTGAATATGTCAGAAAAAGTCATACAGGATGAGATGAATTATTTGGGTTAGGGTTCAGGTTTAGGGTTGGATTAGGGTTAATCCTGTAGTGTGGATTGGTAGCAGGAGTGAAGAACACACAACATCCAGAGGAATTAAAGAAAGAATTGGGTATCATTGAAGCTGTATAAGCACTATCACTAGGGAGTAGTGTAAATGTGGGAAAATCTGGTCGCTTTACAGACTGTGAAACGTTCCTTTTATTTCCTCTTTATGCCACCGTATTATCAAATAGAAGTGATGGAGGGTAATACGCCATATTAACGTCTAAGGTGTGCAGACTCTCTGACATCTAGCAGTCTCATATTCAATGCTGTCTTACATCAGGCACATACACCCCACCTTCATTCCCCACTCCACCCCCACCTCTTCTGTCCTGTCCTAACCCAAACTCAGCTGGGCGGCACAGAGATCGTAGCTGTGTGTAACGCTGTGTCAGGTGCTATTAGAGGCTGTTAGGTGGCAGCCTCCATCACTCTCTGCCTCTCCGTGTCCACTCCAGGGGTGAGGCAGTGCAATTGCCTTACATACACGCGCACCACGGTGCAGTGACAGGAAGGCCTGATTGGCAGTGACACGACCATGTTGCAGAGGGATGGTACAGAAAGAGATGGAGCGAGAAAGAGGGGGGACCCAGGTGGTGTCGGAGCAGCTCCACAGGGTGTTACTCTATCCAGCAGGACCTCAAGAGCTGATGGGAGAATCCATGTGTGTGTGCGTGTGTGTGTATACCAGGTACTAGCATGGCCACATCCCCAGGTGCTCTGTTGGGACATATTAAATATACTGTACAATGACAGAGATGGACCTGGATGAGACTGGATGGACTGGTTGGGGAAAAGCTGGTGTAAAACATGTGACAGAGAGAAGGATGTACTTGTCTGCTCTGGTAAAAATCTCCAGACAACTTGTAGATTATTAATTATCATAGAACAAAGGCTCTTATTGAGGCCTTATGACAATATTTTTGACAGCGAATTTAATAACCATAGGAGATTATACTTACTATGTATGCATATTTAGATTACATTGTAGAAATGTCAACCTGTTATGCAGTAAACAAATATATAATGATAGTGATAGCGTTAGGCGAAAGACCATAATCTCATAGTGTGTTCCATTAAATCCAAGAACTCTTAAGATTCAAGTGGATTCTTTACATGGAGCTGCTAACTGCTGTGAAGAATGCTACAGTAGAATAAACAGCCATCTGCATGACAGAAACCAGCGCTCTCTGCTTTGTGATGAAGAGAAATTAAAGGTTCAAGAGAGAAGTGAGCATTAGGCCCCCCTGTGGGGCTGCCCTTGTCTTGCCTGATCCAATGTGTTGAAAAGTGACGGCAGCTCTCTGGCAAGACGTCTCTCGTTTGTTTCAGCTGTTGCTCTGCTTTCTTATTGCCTCCATCTGCTCCCCGTCTCCACCTTGAACTTCCCACAATATTATTAAACAAAAATGGCTATTGATTTCCTTGGTCATTTGATACCTCCATACCATGGCTCATACAGAATATGACCTCCTGTGTATTTGCGTTCACCCTTTTGATTATGTAATTGCCCAAAATGTTACTTTACTACTAAAAGGTCCACTAAAACGGAATCACCTATGTCATGAATATTTGCAAGCTGTGATTCAGGCTTCTGCAATAAAATGCAGGCTATATTCCAGATTAACTACTAAGAGGTTAAAATACTCCCACTGGTGTCATTTATTGGACTTTAATTGATTAAAGGGTATAATGTTGAGAGTTATAGGTGCAGCATTTCTAACGCCATGCAGAAACATATATTCAACATTCGAGATAGCTACAAACATTATAAGCACTGGAACATGCATCTTAATGTGCCATCATAATGGTTTGTAAAGAAAAGTTCCTTTTGACTGTCTTTTCAGCGTTTACTTTTTATTTATGCTTTTGCATGTGAACTGTAAAATTCAACAGAAAATGAGTCTTACCACCATTTTATACATTATAGAATGTTGCTTGTTGAGGCATATGTTTTTTGCCTCCCTTTTTATTTTTTCCCCCCCTTAAACTGCACAAAACCTAACACTGCTTCACCAGTAAGTCTACTAGCTTCCACAGACATTGTGTATTGTATTGCATGTTTCTCAGGTCACCAACAAATAGGATCCATCACACAATAATACCTATACAAGTAATTGCCTTTCTTCAGGCTATAAGGCCCCGAGGTCCTCTTGTCCACCGAAAGCTTTGCTCATAAACTCCTGATTCTAAAATTTGATATTGTGGAGGCCCCGCTATTGTTGTTCCTACCAGAGCCTGGCTGATACTATGTTAGCGCCGGGGCTAAATCTCATGTTCTTCACATTGTAACTCATAACTCGGTTAGCTGTTCAAAAACACAAGATGTTTTCACAACGCTCAGAGGGAAATTACTCATGTACCAACACTGATAGAATTATGACATGATCAACTTGTGAACCCGTTTCACAAATAGACAGCAATTATTATACTACAGTAGTTCTACCATAATTGACCTCTCACCCAACAACATTCTCTACCACATATCTACCTCAAATAATAAAGAAACAGAACAAACTGGCTTTGGGCCATCAACAAACACTTTTCTGTGGCCCACTTGGTGCAAACAAATAAAGTAAAAACAAGAAATGTCCCAACCACAAAGAATGAACTCCAACAAACAATAAATACAATGTTACGGTAATGCTCTGTGTAATTTTTAGAATCAGACAGTGTGGTTTGTCATTTCTTATTTGATTGAGTCTCGGTAAACAACATTACGACCTTAGCTTATGTTGCTTTGTTGCCTTTGGCAATCTGCCAAATGCAGCCAACAAATCAGGGCTTATTTCATAAATGCATTTGCCCAGCCTATTGCATCGGACAGAGGAAGATCAGATTTATTCAGGTATATGTGTACCACTCACTCACTACAGATGGCCAAACAATATCAGTAATGTCATCACTTACATTGTGACACTACTTGTCACTATGCACAATTCTTTCCCAGAATTGTTAAGTATTTCTTGTTTTCTGTAGAAAACCATGTTGATATTAATGAAAGCATGTTGACTCAGAATGGGCTTATTTCCTTCTTAATATATACAGCTCAAAATCTCCAAATGGTCATTACACCTAGTAGAAATGTGTTTACATGTCTAGTCTTCTTTGAAAGGGACAGACGTTATTAGCGTTTGTTTGTCCCTTTGCCTTGAACATCCCAGCAAATGACAAGGGAGTTCATTTCCTAGCATCTTTGAGCTGAACATGAAAGAACCTTCTGGTAATTAGTATATAGTGATTAATGATTGTCAGTATCATAGCTTCTTTTGCTTTAATCAAATAAGTGTGGGGACACACATATACCCTGCATATTGGGAGCTATTCCCATTAGAGCATGGTTTTGTAGATTCTGAAATGTCTATGTGTATTGGATTCTAAAGCATAACAAGGTTTTGCTAAATTAATGAGTACATGGCGCATATTTACCCTTTATCTAAAGCAGGGTTGTGTAATATTGAGGCCATATGCTGTCCTCTCTCTTATACAAGCATATTTACAATCATAAAAAAGGCTTAGTTAGGTCAGGTTTAGTCAATCTTAAAGGCAGTGATCCAAAACCCCAAACAGGATAAAAAGGGATTGTTGATTCACACAAATCAAAAATGATTATTAAAAATGTTATCTGCCTAGAAGCATTGCTTATATATATTCAAAGACTTTCAATCAAGCACCATGTGCCAATTAAGAAGAGGTAAACAGATCCATCCTGGCCAGAACACACACGCAAACACACACAATGCATGCACCCGAAAATCATTGCTAATTATTTCAAGCAGAACTCTGATCAATCCTTCATAACATAACATCATTCCCCATGTAGGTTCTCAGCTACAATCTGATTCTGGTAATCTTTTTATGGCTCTCATGCCGTTAGCTTCTCTATCGGCTTTATGGATTTGACTGCACTGAAAAATAAAGAATTGTATCATAGCCCATCTGATTAGATTGACAAAATATTCAATAAAACGCTTGTTAAAAGTAATCTAATAAGAAGCCATGCAATGTTACCCAATGATCCAAACTAGCCTTATTGTTGAGTCTGCATTCGCTGTAGGATTGAATTATATTTGAACTGGACATAGTTTTTGAACTTCCAAAAGAAAAATGAATCCATTCCTTCCTTTTCATGAGATTTTTATAAGACAAGAGTAGGTAGGGGTATTAACACCTCTTGAAAATGTGCGCTTCTGCACATTTATGAACCCCGGAGCTTCCCCCAGCCTGGATTTCTCGGAGGTGAAAGGTTCCAAATCCCTCTTTAGATGGGTTGATCTTCTCAGGCCCATTATGCCCCTTCACTGTGACAGACTGGAAGCGGAGAGGCAGGCAGGGCAGAACAAAGATAAAGGAGGAATTAAAGAGGAAACCCGAACTCAACTTCAGCATTTGTATAACTTACCCTATCTTACACCTGAGCATTAGGACAATTCAGTTTGTATTCCCTCCTTAATGCCTTGTTTCCCATCGCCCTTCAAACTGCTGCGCTAAAGCCCTTCGCTAAAATATCAGCAAATTATTCTGGGACTGCAGACAAAAGTTTTTGTCGAACTGGAGAACTGACAATTCTTCATTCTTATAATCCCTGTAGAGACTGATTCAGACACTTTTGTAGATCCGCTTTTGTTAAATAAAAGATGAATTCAATGTAAGAAATAATTACTTTTACCAAAGAAAGATTTTAGAAGATGTGCAACATTTATAATAAAAACTTCTATCTCAAAAACAGTATATTATTATTTCAAAACGTACATGAAGTTTAAATTCTCAGTGGGATTTTGGAACAATAATGTTATATCGCTTAAAACCGCGATAAGACTTTGAAATGATGCTGCTTTTAATGCCTGTTACAGCAGTCCGGTACATCTCTTTTTCATTGGTTAAGAATTGTCGTCTTTTATCATGCATCAAACTCAGAAGTTGGGTGTTGATGATGATGTTGTTGAGGCACTACAGAAGAGAACAATGACCAACAAGAAAATAATCTTTAGTTTACAGTTTAACTGGATTATGGCAGCACTGCCCTGTCCACTTTTCTAGTATATGACAAAGAGTGTATCTCATGACAGTAATCTGACGTGGTTGAGGGCAACGACTAAGTCCCCGTAGAGAAAGCTGAGATTGACTGTTGAGGCACGTGGGACACTTCTCATCCCCCGAAGCAGTTGATCACAACACAAATGACAAATAATTGACTGGATGATGGATGATGAGATTAGATTTATGGGTTTAAACAAGGTCAAACATCGCACTCCCACCTGCTAAACCACAACACAGCTCCAAACGATGGAATCAGAATTATGGTTATGTGAATGATAATTCTCCGATTACGGCCTTGGGAAGGTTGTTAAGGACTGTGTGATATCCAATAGGTGTTGGGTTTACCAGCTGAGCCCAGTGGGTCAAAATACAAGGTCAGAGGAACAAGAAGAGGGATCCATTTACTGATACTGGGGTTGGGGTAAAGGAAGTGGTTAGGTATCTTTGTCTATTTAATGGCTGTGTCTGTTTTTTTATTCAACAATATCACTGAGAAAACCTTAGATAATTTGACTGTGTTCCTGGTTTTTTATTTAGTATAGCAAATGTAACACAACACTGCAAAATTATTTATCTATTTACCTATATATCCGATTTCAATATCTTGCATATAGACTCTTTTTGTATTACTATTTACTATATACTTGCACTATATTTGTTCTGTTTATCTGTGTTTTGTGTTGCTCTGTTGGAGAAGCCTGTGACACAAGGTTTCCATCGGCATAACTACACTGTAGCTATGTTCGTATGAATAAATAAAGAACCTTCTGCAGGTCTCCCTTGAAAAAGAGATCTGTGATCTCAAGGGACCAATCTCGTTAAATAAAGGTTTGAAATTAACCTTGAACCTATATCAACCATAATACAAAATACAGCTGTACATTTTACATTTCCTCAACAGTAGAATTTGGATATACAAGGATATGGGACATTTATGAGGTATCCAGCAGGTCATACCGACACCAGACACCTGCAATGTCACAAACTAGTATAACTCTCCATTCTTTCTTTATTCATCCTCAATAACTTAAAAAATACAATTGACTTTTATTATAAAATACTAGCATTTGAAGAAGTATCCTCCCGCAACCCCTTTATTGTAGATAGTGTTCAATATGACCTTGCATACAGCTATTATTCCATATTGTGGGCAAATTATGATTACAAGTGTGAGGTCTAGTCAAATGTTCTTCTTGATTTTGCTTTTTAAAATGTCAACCAATATCCATTTCATTTATTTATAAAGGCAATTTTCACTGTGATATAAAACCTTCACTTAAAATGTGCAGTGTTTACCATAAACGCCCTTTCTCTGATTAGATCAATCATTTGGTCATGAACTCTACACTCAACTCACACAATGAAGGCCAACCTCTCTTATATGAGTTTTTTTTTTTTGACGAAATGGAGCTTGCATTGCTGTTTACTTTGCCGTTAACTCATGAAGAATAAATTACCCACTTTAGAGGGTTCCAAGTTCACTACCGGTGTGAGAGAAGCAGGAGAAGTTTACTATTTATAGAAGGTAAGTGGTTAACTTTTATGAACACTTTGGTAGTTTTTGCACAGTGGGTCTCCTTCATCCTCCATGGCTCGAGGACAAGGGAGCTGTTAACTATTGAGAGCCAATAAAATTGTTATTGCTGCTATCTTTAACATGCTGTGAATGAGGCAAGCCTTAAACAAACTACAGACTGCAGCAGAAGAATGATTAACTCTTGTTTTTATAATGCTCACTGAGTAAAGCAGCCAACCGTTTTTTTCCGAATGGTTGAATTTTTATTTAAGATACATACATTTCCTAAACCCTTGCCAATATATCTACTGTCAGCCCCAAATGAGATGTATTATTGTGCTATTTTCTTTTCTCTGCTAACTGATTTGATATAAAGCATTGCTTGGTCCTCAATTGGAATTAAATAATGAAACATTTGTTTATTAACAAAATAAAGACTTAAAGCCATGGTTCAGTGCACAGCAAAAACAAAACAGTATTGCTTTTCAAACAAAGTACCCAATACCTTATTGTCGGTAAAAGTAAGACTTTACGATGGCAGAGCTTTTGATACTAGGATGTCTGAAATCACCCGAATAAGTATTACATTGACGTTATGAGCCTATAGTGTATGTACATGCAGAAATACTGTATAACGTTTTGCATTTTAATGGCATAATATGTACCCATTCTAGCCAAACATGTATTTGCTGATGTTAAAAATGTACCAAATATACCATGTTCCATAATAATCCTGCATTGCAGGAGGAAGCTAAAAAAAAAGAGCAATGCATCTACTGTAATAGAGTAACAGCAATCAGTCCATATGGTTAACTATATGTTATGTTTATGAGTAGCCAGTGAAGGAATACTTTACTGTAGACAGGTCATTACTTAAGTAGCCAATGCACACACTTTGCTTTTGGACAATAATTTATCTAAGATCAAAATAAATCAATGCATATTTAGAGAACATATGTTACTAGATTTGGGCAAGCTGCAAAGCCCAGCTCCATTAATAAATTGAGAAATGTGAGGATTCATTACCGTATGGATTTCGGGAGCACATCCATGCAAATGACAAAGAAATGCAAATGCATAGGCATCATCAAGCAGAGTGCTCAAAATAGATTGCCACGACATAATCACAAGGCCCACCACAAACATTTCCACTGGACTATGCTGGTCTATCAATTCAAAAATCATAATGTCCAATGTCTTAAACGTGGGCATACATTATGTCAAAGAATATCTATTTGATTTAGTTGTTGATCTACGTAGAGCTACAGAGGTAAGGAGTACCCGCTTTCTCTGACAAATGGTATTTTAACTTCTACTGTAAGTGAAGATCTGAAATTGCTCTCCTTAATTGCCCTTTAAGACTGCAGCACCAATTATTAATCAATGGGTGTCAAGGGAGCCAGGCCCACCCTGTATTTAAAGCAATAAATTGCTGAATTATATTCATATTTATTCTAAGTAGGTCTTCATTGTAATTGGCATGTTATTAGGCTGAGGGCTTTTAGTCTGTATCAAAGTAATTCAATTAAAAAAGTGAAATATAGATCTGTCTGGGATAAACAAACAAGCCAGCTGTAATATGACAGAAATGCAGCGAACGGTCTGGTTAAGTAGCTCATTATTTTTGCCCTTCCTTGAGGAAAATAGCTGTTTCAGGAGTACAGGGCCGTTTTCCATTGTAGCAGCCGGGGACTATGGAAGCACCTCATCAATCCACTTATCCCTGTTCCGTTGGTTGGATAATCTGAGTGTCTGACACTAATGGTGAGGTTGCCTCACGACTGAGAAAATATACAGAGGAGCCAGCTGAACCCCCTCCTCAGTTCTCCTCAGTCTTTCCTTCTCACACACACACACACACACACACACACACACACACACACACACACACACACACACACACACACACACACACACACACACACACACACACACACACACACACACACACACACACACACACACACACACACACACACACACACACACGCGCGCGCGCGCACACACACACACACACACACACACACACACACACACACACACGCACGCACGTACGTACTACGTACAGACAAACATGTAGCGCATACTCCGTCCCTCCCTCTCTTTTCCAATGTTCAGTCAAGAGGGTAATCCTAAGCTCCTTTACTTATCTCAGGGAGGAATTTCCAGCATTAGTCATGATAAGACACAGGTCCTCACTGATAAAGCGAAGGAAAAGCTCTCCAAAGCTAACTAAGGAGGAGACACTTACGGAATGCAGTTTCTGCAAGAAGCCTGCAGGATTTAGTCGAAACACTATTGTCTTTTGTGATTTAAAGGACACCACAAGTCCTTGATGACTATTTCTACTAAGGCAAATATCAGTGCATTGGTACTTTGGTGTTATAAAATTGATGTTTATTATTTTGAAATAGCATTATTCCAAAAAAGGCAGCAGTATGTCTGTACTGCCTATCTCCCGACAGTATGGGTGGAATCAAGATGGACGGAAACAACTCCTAGTTTTGATGATTTAATCAAATCTAAATAGGTTGTTAACCTTAGAAAAAAAAGGACAACAACAATCCAACAATTAGGATCACACATATCCCATACACATTAAATCACATTCAGTACAATAATCAGACTTACTAGTGGCCTCTCCTGATTCCTCAATCTCAATGATGTTAATGTATGTTCCCCTCTATTTATAACACATCAATAAACCCCACGAATCTCCACCCAGATTTAAAGTCACACTCACATAAACTGAACCCCATTAATTGAACCCTCATACACCCAGCACAAACCATGAGTTTACAGCACAATGTCTGTAAGATTGCAGCTCTAGTACATCATGCCCTAGTAAAACTATCATCACAGCTCTTTCACTAAGTTAATCGTAATGTTGGCTTGCTCTTAGATTTAACTGTGTGACTTCCATTACACAGAGCACTTAGAAATCATAATTAAAATGCAAAAGGCAAAAGGCAAAGATGAGCATCCTTTTGCTGAGACAGTGGCGCCAATGCTTGTAGGAAAGGGCTATATGTTATGTTTTGCTACATATTGTTTGGGGGGCTTTGCGGTCAAAGTGATTTAAGCCTTTGGAGAGCGCTTGGCTCATGTAAGGGTGGAGCGGCGCTATGGGAGGAGGGGTGGTTGGGGGTAAAGATTTATCATTTCTATGAACTTTTTAAAAGCGTCATACCTTATCCAGAAACAACAACAAAGGTATTTAACCTGTTCCTTGTCAAGGTCTGCCTGGAAAAGCTCCATTCTTCTTCAGGGAGTATGCAGACATTTGTTTATTTTCAACTTTGGCTAATTGACCAAACTATCTTTATGATTTTCCAGTTGCAGCAGTATATGTATATGTCTAAAAAGAACATTCTACCTCACAGAAACAGCATCTGACGGATGGCGTGGGTTCATACGGAGGTTATGGCCTATACGAGTGTGGAGAAACTAAAACAGTGGGCCAACAAACCCCCCCGCCTACACCTTGAATCCTGCGTTAAAGAAAGCAGCTCTGTCACATTAATCTTGGAAGCAAACTTGCAAAGCAATTTGTTGAAGGTCAGCAGAATATGTGATAAAAGTGTAGTCTTGTTAAGCATCCATCACAGGCTGATTCGGATTTTGAGCAAAGATGTAGTGACAAAAATACACAATGGGTTCAAGGTAATGGGTTTAGGCAGGGATATTGGTTTGGGTAATACAGTTAATAGGTCCTTGGATCTGGGGGCTCTTTTAGGCAGATATGAGAAGCATCACCGGCTGTCATATTCTCCGATGAGAGAATGCATTAGAGCAAACTCTATTTAGTAAAAGACAATTCAATTAGGGACTATTCAGAGATCCGGGATTATTTCCCTACGGGCATCAGCTCAGTCGAGGCAATATTCAGATTTCATTGTGTTTTCAAAGTGGAGAAATGTCAACGGCTGGCTCCTGCCGTGGTCGTGGGGCCTGTATGGACATTTATATTTCAACGGTCAAACAAATGAAGACAGAATTTTCTCAATACACCCCTAATGTACAGTAGCAATATGTTATGGATTGAGTGGATGCATTTATCTTATGACACAGAGGCTTTATGGCTTGGTTTGTGTTTATCTATGTGGTACAGAGAGTATTCCTTTTTTAGGAATAAAAATACCATGGCATCTTATAATGAACTAAATGCAAGTTAAATATGTCCTGTGTATCAAATAGTAAATTAAAATAGTATTTACATTGTATTGTAACATTTTGCTAAATTTTACAATACTATGTTATCAGCCGATATGTAGTGTGTATATATGATATTGTAACATTGAGCAAAATGCATACTATATTATATTAACATTTCAAAATGGACATATTTCCATGTATATAATTTACATTCTCAAAATGTACAGCACATGACAAGCTGGGATTTTCTATACATCAAACGAATATCATGTGTGACCATATAGTAAATGATATACTGTAGCCTTCATAATACATGATAGTATATTTCTATGTCATACACACATATGTTGCACATATCGTATATGTCAGTGAATGGACTATATACTTAAACATTCTACGATGTCAGTACATTGAGGCATATGTCTACACTGTACACACATGTGTTACACATATCATCAGACGTCGAGACTACACCTGTCTCTGCATGAAACCGGAGACCTGCGCCAGCATCCAGGGGCTATGCAGAACACCGACAATGCAGCTGGGTCACAGATAGTCATAAATCCAACCTCCTAAGGATATTACAGAAGAAACTGAGATGCCAGCAAATCAATTCACAGTTTGGTAGTGGGCTCATAAAGTGTCTTTACTAGCTCTTCCAAATCCAATCAGCATGAGTCTTATGTAAACAGACACGTACAGTATTTCATGCAAAGGTACTTCCTGCAGATGACATTGCAACAGGGATGTGTCACATAAACAAGTAGGCGATTGTTTAACATTAGCAAATGTTAATCTAATGGTTTCATTGTGTGGTTTGAAAGTCTGCTGTTTTGACAGTTGCTAACTTTATTTTGACCAAATACTGACTGCTCTGAGGAAGCACTGGAGACTCAACAACTTCTCGGAAAACATAAAACTTCACAGTGTCTGCGCAATTAATGAAGCGCTTCAAGAGTTCTTCCTTGAGCGAGGTAAGGGCAGACGATTTAACCAGTGGAAAGAAAGCAAGAGAGATGTCTCAGTGGATTAATTTGTCGTAGTCGCAACGGTGTTATTACCGGGAACAGCTCCAGGATTTCAATTTCACCATGAGGCTGCGTTGATAAAGTGCTCAGAGCTTGGGACATGAATCTACCCGTTCAACACAAGTTGGGCAGGTTTTAACTGTGTACATTAGATATCTCCTCTGCAGACATATTGAATGACGAAAGACATGACATGATAGTGGCAGGCTACCAAGATTTATTCTGAAATCCAACCATATCACATAACTGCTTTGAGAACAGTAAACTTAGTTCCTGACATTCACATTTAATCCACCACTGAATCATGTGCTTCCTGCGGCTCTGTCTCATACACTCAATATGCTATGAAAGCATTTTGACACCAGGTCAAATAAAAAATATATTCTTTTTCAATATTATACACATGCAAGCTTAATCATTATCAGCACACTGGTGACCGCCCGTCTGTGAGGTGTATGATGTTAAAATATGCTGGCACTTCTATTCTTTAACTCTCAATGACAGAAGGGCAACGAAGAGCAAATGTCCATATTCACATGTAGAACAAAGGAGCTTGATATCAGCACAATGCTTAGGCCAGTATTTCCACCGACGCTCGTCTCAGCGGGGTTAGCATTTTGCCTCCGACTGATTGGCTGGTCACTGCCCTTCTCACTGACTGTGTGGACATTAACTTGTCAGAAGGGAGGACAAAAACAACTTTGACAATGTCCTTTCTTTTTCCACTTGCCACACAGATCTTGCTTGGCTGAGGCAAAGTTTGACTGAAGCTTTTGTGGGGGGGAGTTGGGGAGAGAGACACACACAAAGTGAAAAAGAGAGAGGGAATAGGAGAGAAGAAGGGGGGAAAGGGGACACAACAGCGACCATATGTTCAATGTGACCCTCATTATTCTCAATTAGGGCAGCCATCCATGGAATGGTCTTGCTGATAACAGCCCATAACACCTTCAGTAGAATGGAGCACAATCTTCCAGTTGCACGATGGACGAGCAGGGTGGCGAGCGGGCGTGTGCATCTACACGTCTGTCTCTGTGTGTGTGTGTGTGTGTGTGTGTGTGTGTGTGTGTGTGTGTGTGTGTATGTGTGTGTGTGTGTGTGTGTGTGTGTGTGTGTTGTGTGTGTGTGTGTGTGTGTGTGTGTGTGTGTGTGTGTGTGTGTGTGTGTGTGTGTGTGTTCCCCTAAGTAACACCTTTTGTAAACGTATGTCGTAGCCTGCATCTTTGTGCGTGTCTATGTATATGAGAGTTTCTGTCAGCCTTTGATTCTGTGTGTGTATTTCTGTATGTGTGAGGGACCTGTGGCGACGTGGGGCGGGTGGGCAAGCAAGCAGGCTTTGCCAGCTTCTGGAAGGCTTACGGGGGGTGTGCAGGGCCACAGCCCAGCTCCCTGGGATGTCTGGATAGATGAGTTGATGTTGAGACATGGGGTCACATTGAGCATATGATGTAAATGCTAACCTTATGCCTAACTGTTAATGACATTAGGAATTTGGCAGAGCAATTTCTAATTTCCACTCATATAACAAGAACAATATTTTGACCGGGTTGGGGGGAAGTTGGTCGGGGAGGGACGCATATGGGTCCAATGTCTTTGTTCTGTGTCCCTAACACTGTCATTCTCTGCAGTCATCATTAGTGCAATGCTTGGTTGAAGGTGACCCGCGCAAGAAACAAGTGAGTAGATTCAGAGAGAAGTTAGAGAGCTCTCCTTTTTATAGACTACTCTTGTTTCTGTTTCTAAATATAAAAAATACTTTATTCATTTGTGAAAGTGCATAACTTACATATTTAGTCATAACCAGAAGTGCATTTCTTGCAATAAATTCTCATAAAACTACATCTTATAAATAATATGAATGTTCTTTTATGTTTACACTCAAAGTAAATGAACTTTCTGGTTAAATGAATGAGTCTCGTACCGTAGTCATTTGTGACTATTTCCCGCTGGCTTGCTTCCCAAGCTCTTACTGTAACCCAAGGAAGCAGTGACATCACCCTCATTCCTTCTTTCACTGAATTCAAAATGGCCCAGGTGATTAAATTCCCTATAAAGAGACGGGAGGCAGCGCAAGGCCGCGGCATTGAGCGGGCTCATTGATTAAAACCAAACGAGAGCCCTCAGCGTACTGCAGGGGCGGCAGCAGCACTACTCACAGTAACTGGTACTCATCATTTGTCTTTGATCTCATCCTCCTCTGAGTATTGTCTCCATCAGCCCGCTTCTCTGAGACAGCTGGTGCGCATACACGGCACTCCTCAGCTTCAGTGATAGAAAGCTGAGGTATCACGACTCCTCTTCAAGAGTTGGGTCATCGCATATAAGAAGACTGAGGCTTCATATCAATTATCTGAAACCAGTTCATCTTTTGATCAGGGTTTAAAGTATACTTTAGGTCATAGTTGTTCCTGTTTTTAATGCTAACACAAGTTTGTTATTTAGCGATTGTATTGATATAATATGCAAGCTACGGCATGTGCGTTTTATAATTAAAATACAAGATAAGGAAGAGATGTTCACAAAGGGTGGTCTAAATCATTCAAATTGTTTATTTCCATCTACTATTTCGGAAAATAAATAACTTGACCACCTACAAAGCCCCTAAGAAGATGTAGTGCTTGCTTTGTGTAACACATCACACTGGATGAGTCTGGTTTCCTAAGATGTAGTCAAATAAGCACAATGTCATGAAAAGCAAATACATGATGGGTTAATTATGCAGTTGGGTGGGGTAGCCCTGACTCTCAGTTCACTCAGAGCTCTCCAACTTTGAAGTTTCCACTGTTAGTTAGGGTTTTTCTCGTTAAAACATTTCCTAAACTTAAAATAAACCACACATTGTTGCAGTTGCCCAAAGTTACACATGATTTGACCTAACCATAGCTATAACCATAGTATAAAACCCAGCCATACTGTAGCACAGCTGTTAGCGTAACTAAAGTTAGTTAAAAAATGTATCTGTTTCACATGTGTTCAAATCGGAACAAAACACATTTATTAGCATTGTCAAGGAAGTCTAACTTGCGTCTAATCCATGAGTCTGTGCACTGTGTTATTGCAGAAAGTAAAAAGAAAACACCATACACACAAACAAAATCAACCTCCTCCTCTTGTGTACACCTAAAACAGAACAAGCCCATACAAGTTTGAAATTGATGAGAGCGCCACTACAAGTTCATGACTTTGACCTCCAGGGTATTTGATCCCTTGACACAGAGTTTATTTTTCTAAAGCTACAGCTTGATATTCCAGCACTTAATTTAAGAGTGCAGTTAAATCACAGAAGCCATAATATGTCAGGCGATCCCACGACTGGGGGTAAAAAGAGAGTGAAAACGGGGAGGGGGAGGGAGGGAAAACAGTAAGTAATGAAAAAGCTATGATTGCTTTTCTGTCCCTCCAAATGACAGTTAGCACCTCAATGACCTGCTCGGGGCAGGGCCATCTAGAAATGACACGCTAAGGCACAACGTCATCTAACAGGGTAGTTACAAAAATCAATACAAAACCCATTTCAAAGATGCTCAGCGAGCGTGTGTGAGACTGTGTGTGTGACAGAGAGGTAGAGAGAAAGACCTGCTGTTATGTTCATTTATTGAGTAGGCCTAAGGGGCAGAAAACAAACTTTTCTGATATACACATTACCTGGCAAGCAAAGGAATTCTGAAGGCTAAGCAATAACTGCATTCCCAGTCTATTACTTAAGTCATGAAGAGCCCCCTCCATAGAAGAGGGTTTTTCATTGCATGTCAAGTATGGCTTGATCCTAAAGTCGCTGCCCGCAGCCCTCTTCATTGTCACACTTTTAACTAAACTAGGTAGTGGCCACTAGAAGAAGAATGACTCTTTGTCCGCTGGGGAATCGATATGCAGTCTCTCTGACATTCACAGAGAACACATGTAAACCAGCCGGGCCGCCCGTACGACTATCTTGTCTTGTTGGGATACCGGCAAACATCATCATATATTATCCCCTTTGATTTGTTGTCAATACCCAATCACGGCAAAGAGGTGCAGATCTAGCGGAGCACAAAGACACTAAAGAGTGTAAAACAGACAAATGGGCAGGGGGGACATCAATCCGAAGGGCACGTCAGCCTGGCCCCTGATGAAATAGGGTGCTGTGTCGACTGCTGAAATTTATAGATAGTAACATGTGAAAGTGCTCACTCCTCACAGCCCCGAGAGAGGTCAATAGCCTGATGCCTCTGTCCAAATGGGGTTCTCATTAAGCCCGAACTTTCAACAAGATTTTTTCTCTTTTTTTTCCACTAACGGAAACATTAGAAGGAAACCTGGTTGATGTTGTTTCAAACCAAATTACCTTCACTTACAAAAGATGGATAACTAAGAGAAATTGTAGATGTCTTAAAACACTTGGTGTTTAAAACTCCCATATTTATTTTCTGCTTTCTCTTTAAATATGCTGTCTTCGTTGTCCCCTCTGCATTAAACCTTACCATATACCCTATTAGAATGATGTCAGTCATAGTGTTTTGACAACGCTGTGTGAAAACCGTGCTGTGAAGTACTGTGAAGCCGTGGGACTCATTTGCAACACTTGAAAGAATCTTGGTTCAGCACAGTTTGGAAATCCCACTCGTCGAAAATTTGGAAAAGACACACACTACAGCAGGTGATTGAGAGGTAGGATTTTGGGTCAGCGGGGTGCTGGATTTGACAACGATATTCCTTTGGAAACGCAATCAAATAGAGCTTTTACTTTGTGTCAGCTACATTTCCTGTGAGAAGCACCGGTGCTCCAGAGATCCGATCAGTGTTTCATCAGCACCGGTGCTATACTACGTGGTTCCAGTAAATTACATACAATATGAAAGGGCTCGGCTCAGGCTGATGGATCTCAAACAATCTAACAGAAAACACTGGTACATCGTCCTGTTGCATACGCACACATATATGCACACTGAAACTAAATTTAATGTTGTCACTTCCTTCAAAGCCGTCAATGTCAAGAGAGACCACTGGCAATTCAAAGTAATCGGGAAGCCAGGTAACAAAAATAAATTTGGGGCTTGACACGCTGTTGGAAAAGAATAGCAATCAGCACATTTAATGCATTTCTGATGTATATTTAAGGCTCTGACACTAGGCCACAGATGTACATGTGTTGGGTTTCTATTTTGCAAAAGATATGGTTGGTGATAACCTATTATAGGACATAGTCAGCTTCCCCTCTGCCTCAGCCTCGAGTAGGAAAAATTCCATCATTTGCTCTATCCAGGAGATGTAATATCGAAACAAATTATGGCTGGAATTGAAAAGTCACAAGCTTATTCCGTCTTGATCAAACCTCTGCCAAGAGGCTAAGTGCAGAACTGGAGATACCCCCAAAATGCTTTTTATTGCATTATCATCATTGACATCTACGGCACTTCCAGTTCCTTCCAGCTTCAGTAGTGGATATAAAAATATATATTTATAAATCTGTAATCCTACACTGGAAACAAAAAACTAAAAATGGCCTTATGAGTGTTGTTTAATTGTATGACTGTCCTTGTTTTGTAACACAAGTATAATCATAACTGCATACATTAGGTTTAGATGTTTGCACGCTAGGACTAAGTGGATATGAATGACAGAGTTTTTAA